>NC_091953.1:84869484-85243234 GCF_031021105.1 Erythrolamprus reginae
AGTAATCCAGTTGTGGAGGAGTCCTGAGATGCCAGAGGATTTGAGTTTTAGGAGTAGTTTGTCATGGACCACTGAGTTGAAAGCTTTGCAGAAGTCTATATAAATTGCATCGATGGATTTACCTTGGTCGAGGAGCGTAATCCAAATGTTTTTGCAGTGAAGTAGTTGTAGGTTGCAGGATAGTTTCTTTCTGAATCCAAATTGTTTGTTTGAGAGAAGGTTATTAGATTCTAAGTAGAGGGTGATTGATCGATTTATGATTGATTCCATGATTTTACAAGGGACGCAACATAGAGATATTGGTCTGTAGTTGTCCACTAGTGAAGGGTCTCCTTTTTTGAAAATGGGGATAACTATTGCTTTTGACCATAGCTTGGGGAGCGTGCTGGTCCTGAAGGAATTTTGGAAGATGGTGCTTAGGGGTTCAGCAAGATCAGAAGAAAGTTTCCTTAGGAAGTATGCACAGAGACCGTCTGGTCAGTTGATTTTGAAGAACAGGTGGGCAGAAAATATGTTAACAAATAAGTACAAAGTAAGAGTTTTTATAAAGGACATGTAATGCACACTACTGCCAGAAATATGCTGAAGTTACATTTTCTAGACTTCTGCAGGTAACGCAACCAGGATGCTGTTATGGCTATCATGTTAAATAAACATTTTAGTCATTATTTAGTTCTTGCTGAAGATGATTCTTGACTCAGACCCAAATGATAGAATGTTTCAGAATAAAATTGGGGGGGGGGGAAATAACGTTCTTCTGATACTGGCTTTAGATTGCATTAGAAGCATTAAATAGCACACAGGACTTCTTTATCTGTTGCCTATTTAATTTAATCTTCCAGTTCATGCCAGAATGGGCATATATTTAAGTTCTCCTAAGCAAGATAAAACAAAATATCCTGTTTCTTCAAAGTCCAACTTTGACTTCCACTTAGTGTCATGGGAAATCCTGTAGTTTTCATAAGTCTGTTATTTTTAATTATAAACAAATCACAGCATTTCAATATCTTCCAAGGTCTTCATGGCTGCTCTACCAAATACTGTACTAATGTAGTTTGAAGCATGTTTCTTTATTGTCGATGATTGATCCTAAAAGGCAGAAACTATCTATCACTTTATTATATGCATGTCTGGTTCCAAGAGTGACGGTTCCAGTCTTGTTATTAGTTTGGTTTTCTTCATATTTAATTTCAATCCAATTTTTTTCACTGCATTCCTTGACTTTTATCAATACCTGCATTTTCAGCTATGGTGTCATCAACAGAGCACAGGTTATTGGCATTTCTTCCTCCAGTTTTAAAACCCCACTCATTACTTTCAATCCAACTTTCTTTTACATGTAATTAGCATATAAATTGAATAAATAAGGGGAGAGTTTAAAGCCTTGTCACATCTCTTTTGTCAAAGATTATACTATCCCATTTAAGATAAAAAGGTTGTGAGTATGCAAAGCAGTCATACTGCTGAGTCATAGTGACTAAGCTACAACCTGATTGGGCTAGAACGGTATAAGAAGCAATGCACCTTTGCACAGAGTATGGTTGTTGTGGTTGTAGGCTGGTTGGTTAGTGTTGTGGTTAGTCTTGTGAATGGATTGGTTTACTGTACCATGGTTTATAGTTGTAGTAAAGTACTTTCTGTAAATAGAAGAATACGTAGGAGAGATTGTATTTTTGATACAATGAAGCGTAAAACTTCTTCAACCAGTTCCAACTGAATTGTCTTCATTCTTCATCGGCTTCAGTTCCTGAGTTCTTATGTCACACATTCCTGTGCCTAGCAAGTAGGTTTCAAACGCAACTTGGACATCTTTGCCATCCTGGAGCTAACCTATTTTAACATGTTTTATTCGTACTGGGGCTTCCTGACTATATAAATTTATCATAAGGATAATTAGATATTCTGGGATTTCCATTTTTCAGAACATACCACAAATTTTGAAACAATTGATACAATTTAAGATCTTTCTAAAATTAATGAAACATATAGAGATTTACCACTTGGAATTATTTGGCTTTCTCAATTATCCATCATGTGTCAGCTTTTTTTAAAGCCAGCTTGAACAGCTGACATTCTTTCTCTATGTAGGTTTCTAATCTGTGCCAGATGGTTCTAAGTATTATTTTACTAGATTGTAAAATTAAAGCTATTTTATGATAATTTGCAGATTCTATTAAATATCCTTTTTTGACTTTTGTCTAAAATGATATAGAATTTCCTGCTTGAGTAGGGGGTTGAGCTAGAAGATTTTTGAGGTTCTTTCCAACTCTTATGCAGTACTGAAAAGTTGATTGACTATTCCAATCTATTGACTATTATGTTTTTCTCCAGATGTGGTGGCATAATTTGGTTAGCAATACCAGGGGCCTCTCAGGATATGCTCATGTCTTGCCATCACTCAGCAAGCTGCATTGGCTGCTGATAGGTGTTCGAATGCAACTCAAAGTGTTGGTTATAACCTATGAAACCCTACATGGCTTAGGACTAGATTACATATGGGACCGCCTTCTGCCTCATGTATCCCAGTGGCCGGTTAGGTCCCTGAGTTGGCCTTCTCCAGGTTCTGTCAACCAGGTAATGCCACCTGGCGGGGTCTAGGGGAAGAGCCTTCTCTGTGGAGGCTCCAGCCCTTTGGAATCAACTCCCTCCAGGGATTCGTACCGCCCTCACCCTCCTGGCCTTCTGAAAGGTTCTTAAAAACTCACCTTTGCCAGAAGGCTTGGGGCCTTTGAGTGTTACACCTAGCTCCAGACAACAATCAGAATGTATATGGGATGAATGTGGATGGTTGTTTTAATGAACTGCAGTTTTAGGTCAGATTTTTAAGTTTAGATTTCTTATATACTCTATTTTTGTATTTACCTTTGTTGTGAGCCACCCTGATTCTGCGGAGAAGGGTGGCATAGTAATTTAATTAATTAATTAATAACTAAGTAAATAGCAATAACATTTAGACTTATATACTACTTCATAGTACTTTTACAGCCCTCTCTAAGCGGTTTACAGAATCAGCATATTGCCCCCAACAATCTGGCTCCCGATTTTGCCCACTTTGGAAGCATGGAAGGTTGAGTCAACCTTGAGCTGGTGGTGAGATCTGAACTGTTGAACTACAGCTAGCAGTTAACTGAAGTAGCCTGCAGTGCTTCACTCTAACCACTGCGCTACCCCGACTCTGGTTAGAATCTTGATTGATTCTTTTTCTATTGCTTGCCGCATTTCAATGGCTATTGCCTTAGTTCCTGTACTCTTCCTACTAGGTAATGATCTGAGTGCTGATCTATCTTTGTCTTCTTAGGTTACAAGGTTTTATAAGTAGAATCTGTTCTAAGATATGTTATCATGTTGATATGTACACTGTACAGGTGTTGTGGTTGACTCTGGGCCAGCTCCTGCCCCAAGGAATGTGAGGGTGGATGTGGGTGAATTCTCCCAGTGTCAAAGGCCTGTTTTACTGCCGACTGCTTCGGACAGCAAAGTATCGTCGGAAGTAGGGAGCGACTGTGAAATGGGACCCTCAGAGGGTCCCATTAATTGCTTTGAGTTTGTTTTTTCTGTTTTTTCAATACATTCAAGTCTGTTTGCTTTGAAAGTGAGCCCTTTGACTACAAAAAGGGGGCTTTGCTTCTTTTTTTCTGTGGATAAAGAAAGTATTCTTGACTTTTCACGTGTGTGTGTCTGTTTTTGCTACCTTTGTATTTAATTAGAGGCTCGTGCAGAGAGCCAGCAGAACAACAGTATTTCAATATATTCCTTCCATCTTCCTTTGATCTCCCTTGCTATCTGTCAGTTGACATCATTTAGCATACCATTTCAAGAATACAACCTTCAAAGATCTTTTGGAAGCCTTTTCTTATTTTTTCAGGTCTATTTATATATCTTTATATATGTTGTTGCAACACAGCTTCTTGTCTTTTCAAATAACTGTCTGAAACACTTTGTTAAGTTTCTTTTGAGAAGTTTGTCTTTCCTAACTTTCCAGAGTTTGTTCTTTCTTCATTTTTGGCAAATATTTCTCACATTCAACATTAACTATTTCTTTAACTTAATTCTGTAATTCCTCTGGTTATCCATCAGTGAGGTTCAGGACTCCAAAGCAATTCAGGATTTCTGACATGGGAGAATGTTGAAGATTATATCATGAAAACTGATTTCTTCTTCTTCTTTAGCTTAACTTGGAACTTGAACTTCAGCAATTTGTGATCTGTTCCACAGTCAGCACCTGGGCATGTCTTTGATGTTATAATTGAGCTTTTCTACTACCTTTTTAGTAATGATATAGTCAATTTGATTTCTATATATTGTACTCCATCTGGTACAGCTGAACTATCTTGTTCATTCTGATGGATGAATAAATCAAATTGAAGAAGGAAAATTATAGTTGTTCTTTGAGTCTGTAGAGATAGCTTTTCCGTGTTACTTCATGCATTTGACAGAAAGCACTTGAATACAAATTTGACCTAAATATTCCAATTTCAAAAGCTGTCCTGTGGTTACTATTCCATTTTCCCCACATTAACATTTTGTTCACATACAGAATGAGATGGAAGAAGCCATAAGAAAATCATAACAAATGGGGGAAATGGCTTGGACCTTTCATAACGCTGTGAAGGAGACAAGGTTATTGCCCAAGTAAACCTTCACAGAAAATTCAGTTTTCTTCATTTACAATCCTTCCACTCCTGTCTTTTTTTTAATTACCCAGATAATCTTTTAAGTGAAAGAGAGAATAGCTTCAGGATCTCATTAGACAGAAAATAACAGTATATTTCCATCTGAAAGTATCTCAGATGAGCTCACCATATAAGACTTTTTTGTACTCTTACCTCTATTAGCAACAAGAGAACCAGAATTATTTAAACATTCTGCAAAGGACTAAAGATAAAACAAATTTCTATAAGGGACAAATGAAGAAAAATATATACACAAAAATTAGTCCTTGTAGAAAGGGTTTTTTTCTCATTAGTCTCACAGAACCCATCTAAGTCCTTACAAAAACTCTGGGGATCTGGTCAGCAGTGAATACTGAATAGCGATTGGAGGAAGGGATGGGTTTCTTTCCTTTGAGGCCAGTTCTGCTGGATGTTGGTAGGTGGGGGAGAGATCTAATGCTGGACCTTGCTTTCTGGACTGTCTCAATACTCTATTCTTTTTCCTGCCCTGATTTAATATCTACATGAAGTCGCTGGGTTAGATCATCTGTCAGAACAGAATTAAGTAACATTGTTAGATGATGATATTCAGTTATACAGTGATCCCACGATTTTCGCGATCTCGATCTTCGCGAAACGCTATATCGTGATTTTTCAGAAAATATTAATTAAAAAATACTCCACTCTTCTCTCTCTCTCTTTCTTCCTCTCTCTCACTCTCTTTCTTCCTTTCTCATCTCTTTCTTTCTTTCCTTCTCTCTCTTTCTCTATCTCTCCCCCTCTTGCTCTCTCTCTTTTTCTCACTTTCCCTCTCTCGTGCACCGAGCGGCGGGCAGGCGAGCGGCGGGCGGGTGGGCGGCGGGCGGGCGGGCGGCGGACAAGCGGCGGGCGGACAAGCGGTGGGCAGGCGGCGGACAAGCGGTGGGCGGACAAGCGGCGGGCGGACAAGTGGCGGGCAGACAAGCGGCGGGCGGGCAGGCGGCGGACAAGCGGCGGGCGGACAAGCGGCAGGGGGGCAGGCGGCGGACAAGTGGCCGGCGGGCGGGCGGCGGACAAGTGGCTGGTGGGCGGGCGGCGGACAAGTGGCCGGCGGGCGGGCGGCGGACAAGCGGCGGCCGGCCGGCCGGGCGGGCGGACAAGCGGAGGGGGGGCAGGCAGCGGACAAGCAGCAGGTGGCGGGCAGGCGGCGGACAAGCGGCGGGCGGACAAGCGGCGGGCGGGCAGACGGCGGACAAGCGGCGGGCGGACAAGCGGCGGGCGCGGCAGCAGCGAGGAGCCGAAGATCGGGGTTTCCCCTTTGCGTGGGCGGCGGGGAAACCCCGATCTTCAGCTCCTCGCTGCTGCCGCGCTGCCGAGCAGATCAGCTGCTGGGCGGCCGAAGAAACCTTCCCTGGGTCTTCCCCGCCACCCACGCAAACTCCACCATCTGCGCATGCGCGGCCATGGAAAAAGGGCGCGCATGCGCAGATGGTGTTTTTACTTCCGCACCACTATATCGCGAAAAATCGAGTATCGCGAGGGGTCTTGGAACGTAACCCTCGCGATACTCGAGGGATCACTGTATATCTTTATCCCATCTTTGCTAATCCAAGTGATACTGTCAAGTTTCTCAATAGGGTCTAGAGGAGTACATAGTTATGTATTTCATTGTTGTCCAGACTGAGTACTATCTTCCCAACTAAATTGGTGTGCAAACTGGGGACCTTCCAGGATTGCCTTAGCTCCTGCTCCTAAGTGCAGATAGAAACTACGATTAAGAAAGCTTCTGTACACAACTATTGTGCACTAGTTGTGCCTCTCTCTGGATCAAGAGGATCTGTTCATGGCCATTCATTTCCAAGTTATTTTCTGAATGGACTATGTTGTGGTTAGCTCTGGCCCAGCTCCTGCCCCAAGGACTGTGGATGTGGGGGAGACATCCACACGCTGCAGGCCTGTTTTGCCCCCGGTGGAATCTGCTGATGAACGCTCCTCTGACCAAGAAGATATGAGTGACAGAGATGAGGAGAGTGTGAAAGACAGCTCAAAAGGAGACCAATTATCTAGCTCCTCCTTGGATTCAGAACAAGAGTTAATGATACAGCCACGCATGTGGAGAGCGATGCATAGGCAACAACAACTGAGAGATTATTATCAAAGAAAATGAGGCCACCTGTGGTTGGGTGGGGCTGTGGTAATTAGTGAGGCTGCTATAAATAGCAGCCTGTGGGTTTGGCCATTGTGGAGGATTATCTGATCATTGTGTTTCGTGACTGCTTTACTGACTTTGACCTTTTGTGTGCTGATTTTTCCCTGCTTTGAAATTAAACCAGAGCAAAGTGTGTTTCACTTTGTGAAAGAAGGACTGTGAATTGCCTCACAGCTGCAAGCTAAGTATCACAGAACTGATAAGGGACTTGTACAATTTACCAGTTTGTTTGGAGACCACTGCTCTTTGCTATACCAAAAGAGGGCTTACTTTAAGTGAATTTTCATTATAAAGAACATTGTTTTGAATTTTCAAACGTGTGTGTGTCTGAAATTTGTACCTGTGAATTTTTGAGAGGAGTCTACCAGAGAGCCCGACAGAACAGACTGTTTGTTTGTTTGTTTGTTTGTTTGTTTGTTTGTTTGTTTGTTTGTTTATATGCCGCCCCTCTCTGTAGACTCGGGGCGGCTAACAACAATAATAAAACAGCATATGACAAATCTAATACTTAAAATAATTAAAAACGCTTATTAAAAACCAAACATACACACAAACATATCATGCATAAATTGTATAGGACTAGGGGGAAAGGAATATCTCATTTCCCCCATGTCTGATGACGGAAGTGGGTTTTAAGGAGCTTACGAAAAGCAAGGAGGGTGGGGGCAATTCTGATCTCTGGGGGGAGCTGGTTCCAGAGAGCCGGGGCCACCACAGAGAAGGCTCTTCCCCTGAGCCCTGCCAAACGACATTGTTTAGTTGACGGGACCCGGAGAAGGCCCACTCTGTGGGACCTAACTGGTCACTGGGATTCGTGCGGCAGAAGACGGTCCTGGAGATATTCTGGTCCGATGCCATGAAGGGCTTTATAGTTCATAACCATAGAAACATAGAAGACTGAAAGCAGAAAAAGACCTCATGGTCCATCTAGTCTGCCCTTATACTATTTTTGAGTAGAGTCTCCATCGTTTTAACTATAACTGATGTCAAGCTAACTGGCCTGTAGTTACCAGCTTCTTCTCTACTGCCCTTCTTGTGGATAGGCACAACACTGGCCCTTCTCCAATCCTCAGGAACATCTCCTGTTAACAGGGATTGGTTAAACAAATCAGTCACGGGGTAGCAATGACAGATCTGAGTTCTTTAAGAACTCTGGGGTGGATGCCATCTGGACCCATTGCCTTATTTATCTTTAATCGTTCAAGTTCTTCTAAGACATCGGCTTCTAAAATCACTGGAGCTGAATCCGTACAGCTGGAAGCAATGCTATATCCCTCTATAGTATTATTTTGTAAGGTGTCTTTTGAGAAAACTGAACAGAAGTAGCTATCGAAATGGTCAGCGATCTCCTTATTCCCATCAATGCATGTATTATTCCTGGTACTAAGCTTCGTGATGCTGCAGTTTTTCTTCTTCCTATCACTAATATATCTGAAGAAGGTTTTATCCCCCTTCTTTACAGATTTGGCAATTTCTTCCTATTTTGAGGCTTTAGCAGCATGTATTATCTGTTTCGCCTCCTTCTGTCTCATTTTATTTATTTATTATTTATTTATTATTTGGATTTGTCTGCCGCCCCTCTCCGAAGACTCGGGGCGGCTCACAACAAGTGGAACAAATCATAAATAATCCGACTAAATTTAAAATATTTGAAGATTTAAAAAACCCCATATACTAACAGACACGCACACAAGCATACCATGTATAAATTAAACATGCCCAGGGGGAGATGTTTCAGTTCCCCCATGCCTGACGGCAAAGGTGGGTTTTAAGGAGTTTACGGAAGGCAGGAAGAGTAGGGGCAGTTCTAATCTCCGGGGGGAGCTGGTTCCAGAGGGCCGGTGCCGCCACAGAGAAGGCTCTTCCCCTGGGGCCCGCCAACCGACATTGTTTAGTTGACGGGACCCGGAGAAGGCCCACTCTGTGGGACCTAATCGGTCGCTGGGATTCGTGCGGCAGGAGGCGGTCTCGGAGATATTCTGGTCCAATGCCATGAAGGGCTTTAAAGGTCATAACCAACACTTTGAATTGTGACTGGAAACTGATCGGCAGCCAATGCAGACTGCGGAGTGATGGTGAAATATGGGCATACCTAGGTAAGCCCATGACTGCTCTCGCAGCTGCATTCTGCACGATCTGAAGTTTACGAACACTTTTCAAAGGTAGCCCCATGTAGAGAGCATTACAGTAGTCGAACCTCGAGGTGATGAGGGCATGAGTGACTGTGAGCAATGAGTCCTGGTCCAGATAGGGCCGCAACTGGTGCACCAGGCGAACCTGGGCAAACGCCCCCCTCGCCACAGCTGAGAGATGGTTTTCTAATGTGAGCTGTGGATCGAGGAGGACGCCCAAGTTGTGGACCCTCTCTGAGGGGGTCAATAATTTCCCCCCCCCCAGGGTAATGGACGCACAGGTGGGATTGTCCTTGGGAGGCAAAACCCACAGCCACTCCGTCTTATCCGGGTTGAGTTTGAGTCTGTTGACACCCATCCAGGCCCCAACAGCCTCCAGCCACCGGCACATCACTTCCACCGCTTCGTTGACTGGGCATGGGGTGGAGATGTAGAGCTGGGTATCATCAGCATATTGATGATACCTCACCCCATGTCCTTGGATGATCTCGCCCAGCGGTTTCATGTAGATGTTAAATAGCAGGGGGGAAAGGACCGACCCCTGAGGCACCCCACAAGGGAGAGACGTAGGAGCCGATCTCTGACCCCCCACTAACACCGACTGCGACCGGCCAGAGAGGTAGGAGGAGAACCACTGGAGGACAGTGCCTCCCACCCCCAACCCGTCCAACCGGTGCAGAAGGATACCATGGTCGATGGTATCAAAAGCCGCTGAGAGGTCAAGGAGCACCAGGACAGAGGATAAACCCCTGTCCCGGGCCCGCCAGAGATCATCCATCAACGCGACCAAAGCGGTTTCCGTGCTGTAACCGGGCCTGAAACCCAACTGCTGGGGACCTAGATAATCGGCCTCTTCCAAGGACCGCTGGAGCTGGAGTGCCACCACCTTCTCAACAACCTTCCCCATAAAGGGAAGGTTGGAGACTGGACGATAGTTATTAAGTACGGCTGGGTCCAGGGAGGGCTTCTTGAGGAGGGGGCGCACGAGCGCTTCTTTATAGAGTGTTGGAAAAACTCCCCTCCCCAAGGAAGTGTTGGTAATCTTCTGGGCCCATCTCCGTGTCACCTCCCTGCTGGCCGAAACCAACCAGGAGGGACACGGATCCAGTAAACAGGTGGCAGAACTCACAGCTCCAATGGCCTTGTCCACTTCATCAGGTGTCACCAGATCAAACTCCTCCCAGACAGGTGGACAAGTACGTGCCCCAGTCACGTCGACTGACTCGTTATCAGTCGACTCTGTTTTACAATTGGAGTCGAGGTCGGCCCGGATCTGAGCGACTTTATCAGCGAAAAACGTGTTAAAATCCTCAGCACTACTCTTCAAGGGCTCCCCAACTCCCCCCTGGTTGAGAAGGGAGCGGGTCACCCTAAACAGAGCGGCTGGGTGGGATTCCGCTGATGCAATCAAGGCGGCATGGTACGCGCATCTTGCCGCCTTGAGCGCCACTTTGTAAGTCTTAATAAAAGCTCTTACAAGTGTTCGATCAGATTCAGACCTACTCTTCCTCCATCGCTTCTCTAGACGTCTCTTTTGGCGTTTCAACTCCCGGAGCTCCTCGTTGAACCATGGGGCTCTACGGGGTCTAACGCCACGGAGAGGTCGCAAAGGCGCAATCCGGTCAAGAGCCTCCGCCGCAGCCCTGTTCCAGGCCTCCGCGAGAGACTCTGCCGAACTGTGGACGAGTGCCTCTGGAATAACCCTAAGCGCCGTCTGAAAGCCCTCTGGGTCCATCAGGCGTCTGGGGTGGAACATCTTCATTGGTTCCGCCTCCCTGCGGGGAAGGATTGGAGCCAGGAAGTCGAGCCGTAGTAGAAAATGGTCTGACCATGACAAAGGCAATGCTTCTAAGCCCCTTAGTCTCAGACCATTACTCAGTTGCTCGGAAAGGAATACCATGTCAGGTGCGTGCCCTCCCTCGTGAGTCGGACCCTGTACTACTTGAGTCAGGTCCATGGCTGTCATGGTGGCCATGAACTCCTGTGCCAACCCAGAGGTTTTGCCGAGTGACGGCAGGTTGAAGTTCCCCAGGACAATGAGTCCGGGGAACTCCACCGCCAACCCGGCTACCTCCTCGAGTAGCATAGGCAGGGCTTTTGACACGCAGCTGGGAGGCAGGTACATGAGAAATAAGCCCACCTGAACCCCTAAGTCCAACTTCATCAAGAGAGACTCGCAACCCGCAATTTCCGGAGCAATGAGTCTACGCAGGCAAAGGCTCTCCCTGGCTATAATAGCCACTCCTCCCCCCCTTCCCTGGGGTCGAGGTTGATGCCATATCTGAAACCTGGCTGGGCAAATTTCAGAGAGAGGAACACCTCCCTCTGGGCCCAGCCAGGTTTCAGTAATACATGCCAGGTCGGCCTCCTCATCCAGGATCAAATCCCGGATGAGGAGAGCTTTATTTACCACCGACCTGGCATTAAGCAGTAGCAACCTGAGCCCAGGGCCAGAGTTACACTCATCACCAGTACCCAAGATTGGGCTCACAGAGCCAGAACAAGGGACCGTTATTAAGCAACGATCCCTCGTTCCCCTGGAACGGCTAACTCTGTGGGCCCCGCCATAACTGCCTCTCCCCAGCAACACAGGGATATTCCAACCCCCTGCCACCCCAGAGATCGGTGCCCCTTCCTCTCCTGTCTCCCGAGCGTCAGGTGGGCAAGACCTATCATTCACACTACTATCACTCAACTCATCCATACCATAACCCCCCCACCCACCCAATCATACCAGTCATTCCACTCATACCCACAAGTATATTTATCCCAGTCATCCATTACTTTAGAACCCCAATTATGTTAAAAGTCAATTAAATTAGTAACAGTGTAAAATAGCAGTTAATAACGATTTAAAACACTAAAACATTAAAAATATAAGTATATAAAATATAAGATAAAAATTGTAAGTTAATATAAATTAATTTTGTTTGATGGTATAATCAATTGTCCATTGGGACACAGGGTCTAAATACAGTTTGGTTTTTTAGGACTGGTCAAGATCGGTGACCAGTACTGTAAAAATTCTGTCTCTTTGCCTCGATTGAGAATGTCCCAAGTTCTTCCTCTCTGGGGGCTCCAGTTTCCATCAGGTGCCCTGGGCAATCTCCAGTAGTCCTCAGTCCCACTTGATAACATCTCTATCTCCATCGCCCCTTCGTAGCTCCACGTTCTTAAAGCTTCTGCTGGGCGCTCCCCCCCAGACAGCAGCCACTCCCACTGGCCACCGCCCCAAGTGCCTCGGTGTTTTCAGGCGTTTCAGGAGTCTTTTGGCTTTGCAGCTGACACCAACAGGCTCCCTCCAGCACGTTCTTAAAGCTTCTGCTGGGCGCCCCCCCCCAAGACAGCAGCCACTCCCACTGGCCACCGCCCCAAGTGCCTCGGTGGTTTCAGGCGTTTCAGGGGTCTTTTGGCTTTGCAGCTGACACCAACAGGCTCCCTCCAGCACGTTCTTAAAGCTTCTGCTGGGTGCTCCCCCCAAGACAGCAGCCACTCCCACTGGCCACCGCCCCAAGTGCCTCGGTGTTTTCAGGCGTTTCAGGAGTCTTTTGGCTTTGCAGCTGACACCAACAGGCTCCCTCCAGCACGTTCTTAAAGCTTCTGCTGGGCGCTCCCCCCAAGACAGCAGCCACTCCCACTGGCCACCGCCCCAAGTGCCTCGGTGTTTTCAGGCTTTTCAGGAGTCTTTTGGCTTTGCAGCTGACCTCTATACACCTCTCTATCAGCTATACTTCCAGACTCTTTATACCTCCTATAGGCAGCCTTTTTTTTATTGACTATAGCCCTTACATCATTGCTAAACCATAGCGGTTTCTTCTTCCTTTTACCTTTAGTTATTTGCCTTACATACAGTCCTGTGGCTTTTAAGATGGCCTTTTTTAATACAGTCCACTGGGTGTTCGCTCCTGCCATTTTATCCCTCCCCTTTAATTCATTATTTAAATATTCCCCCATTGTATTAAAATTTGTTTTTCAGAAATCCAATACTTTGGTTGCAGTATAGGATTGCTCACAATCAGTTTTTACATCAAACCACAAACATAGATGGTCACTGCAACCTAAATTTTCTCCCACCTTGACCTCTGAAACCCAATTCCCATTCGTAAAAACTAAATCTAGAATATTCTCCCCTCTAGTTGGTGTCTTAACCAGCTGTGCCAGAGCTGCTCCTGTAAAGGCCTCTACTATATTCTTACTTTTGCATGTAAGGGCACTGGGGATATTCCAGTCAACATCAGGCATGTTGAAATCACCCATAACCACAATATTTCCCTTTAGTGCCATTTGGGTAATTTCATCCACCATCTTGTTGTCATATTCCTCAGATTGCTCTGGAGGCCTATAGATCACCCCAATTCTAATGACAGAACTGTCTTTATTTTGCATGCAAATCCAGAGAGTCTCCAGAACTTTACACGTATTTTGAATTAGTGTTGTTTTTAGACTTTCTTTAACATAAATGGCTACTCCACCTCCCTTTCTCTCTATTCTACAGTGTATATCCTGGTATGGATATTTCCCATTCATTAGAATCCTTAAACCATGTCTCAGTTATGGCAACCAGATCCAAATTATCTCTAGATATTATGGCCATTAACTCACAGATCTTGTTGCTCAAGCTTCGAGCATTCGTGCACATTGCCTAAAGCCCCTTATCATCAACAACTACATCTATTCTATTTACAGCTCCCTTTTCATAAGCTTCCAGAAACTGATTTATCCTCATTGGTCGGGGACAGAAATCATCCACATCAGTTACATCTCTGTCCCCTTTACCTAGTTTAAATGCCTGTCCAAAAAAGTTCTGAATTCCTCATCGAGCACCTAGGTACCTCTGTATGATGGATGCAAGCCATCCCTCTTAAACAACTCCCTATTAGACCACCTACTGACATCATGACTTACATAGCCAAAACCTTCAGCTTTACAACAACTGCCTTAACCACACATCAAACTCTCTGATACAAGTTGTTTTATCCTCCTGGCCACAAACTGGTAATACCTCTGAGAAAGTCACTGAATCAGTTATTTTACCCAGCTCCACACTTAGACATTGAAAATCTCTTTTTACTACATTAACATTTCTCTGGCACAAATCATTTGTGCCAAGATGCACCACCACATCAACATTATTACCTTTACTCACAGCCTTGACAATGTTTGTAATCCGCCTCCTGTCCCTGCTGGCAGTGGCCCCTGGGAGACACCTCATCAGCTTCACCACATCCTTACTCAGTCCCAAATCAACACCTCTAACAGTCAAGTCACCCACAAGAAAATGTGTCCTCTTTTTATTTCTACTAACTACACTTAATGGATTGGTGAGACTGTGCACCTCATTTACAACAACTTCTCCTTTGAACATCCCCTCATTCTCCGCCTGAGGGGCCTTGCTAATACCTACAACATCCTTACTATTTAAATCTGCAAGAACATTATAGGAATTTGATACAGAGAGACCGAAATTGCTATGTTTTTGCTCGACTGCACGTAATCTTCCTGAACCGACAGTTGTCCCCACAGCCCTCCTCCTCGGGGGGCGATGTGGAAGTGAAGGCTGCACACATGGCTGCATTACAGCACGTGGCTGGGACAAACTTTCCACTTCTGCCTGCAAGCTACAAACTAAGGACTGCAATCTAGAGATCTCGCCATATAAACTAGATGTCCTTATGCAAAGAGGGCAGCACCCCAAGTTCCACAAGGTACTACGGAACACAACAGCCAAACAAGTGTTACACTGCACCAAGCCAGTCATCTTAACATTGTATTGAAATACAAGTACTTAGCAAGAAAATCAGCAACCCCTATTGCTACCAAACGTTGCTGATTTTGGTTTATAGTATATGATTCACGCGCAGTCAGGCGCGTGGGCCACTACCTTTCTGTTCTCTTTCTCTGTGATCTGAAAGTGCAATTTAAAATGGCTTTTGCAATTTAAAGTGGTCTGCGTTTGAACACAAACTGCCAATAGAATTGTCCCTCACAGCTTGAACACAAACTGCCAATAAAATTCAAAAAAATAGAAAATGTAAGGAGCACTACCTTTCTGTTCTCTTTCTCTGTGATCTGAAAGTGCAATTTAAAATGGCTTTTGCAATTTAAAGTGGTCTGCGTTCGAACACAAACTGCCAATAGAATTGTCCCTCACAGCTTGAACACAAACTGCAAATAAAATTCAAAAAAATAGAAAATGTAAGGAGCACTACCTTTCTGTTCTCTTGTCCCGTGATCTGAAAGTGCAATTTAAAATGGCTTTTGCAATTTAAAGTGGTCTGCGTTTGAACACAAACTGTCAATAGAATTGTCCCTCACAGCTTAAACACAAACTGCCAATAAAATTCAAAAAAATATAAAATGTAAGGAGCACTACCTTTCTGTTCTCTTTCTCTATGATCTGAAAGTGCAATTTAAAATGGCTTTTGCAATTTAAAGTGGTCTGTGTTTGAACACAAACTGCCAATAGAATTGTCCCTCACAGCTTGAACACAAACTGCCAATAAAATTCAAAAAAATAGAAAATGTAAGGAGCACTACCTTTCTGTTCTCTTTCTCTGTGATCTGAAAGTGCAATTTAAAATGGCTTTTGCAATTTAAAGTGGTCTGCGTTTGAACACAAACTGCCAATAGAATTGTCCCTCACGGATTGAACACAAACTGCCAATAAAATTAAAAAAAATAGAAAATGTAAGGAGCACTACGTTTCTGTTCTCTTGTCCCGTGATCTGAAAGTGCAATTTAAAATGGCTTTTGCAATTTAAAGTGGTCTGCGTTTGAACACAAACTGCCAATAGAATTGTCCCTCACAGCTTGAACACAAACTGCCAATAAAATTGAAAAAAATATAAAATGTAAGGAGCACTACCTTTCTGTTCTATTTCTCTATGATCTGAAAGTGCAATTTAAAATGGCTTTTGCAATTTAAAGTGGTCTGTGTTTGAACACAAACTGCCAATAGAATTGTCCCTCACAGCTTGAACACAAACTGCCAATAAAATTAAAAAAAATAGAAAATGTAAGGAGCACTACCTTTCTGTTCTCTTTCTCTGTGATCTGAAAGTGCAATTTAAAATGGCTTTTGCAATTTAAAGTGGTCTGTGTTTGAACACAAACTGCCAGTAGAATTGTCCCTCACAGCTTGAACACAAACTGCCAATAAAATTCAAAAAAATAGAAAATGTAAGGAGCACTACCTTTCTGTTCTCTTTCCCTGTGATCTGAAAGTGCAATTTAAAATGGCTTTTGCAATTTAAAGTGGTCTGTGTTTGAACACAAACTGCCAATAGAATTGTCCCTCACAGCTTGAACACAAACTGCCAATAAAATTCTAAAAAATACAAAATGTAAGGAGCACTACCTTTCTGTTCTCTTTCTGTGTGATGTGAAAGTGCAATTTAAAATGGCTTTTGCAATTTAAAGTGGTCTGCGTTTGAACACAAACTGCCAATAAAATTGTCCCTCACAGCTTGAACACAAACTGCCATTAAAATTCAAAAAAATAGAAAATGCAAGGAGCACTACCTTTCTGTTCTCTTTCTCTGTGATCTGAAAGTGCAATTTAAAATGGCTTTTGCAATTTAAAGTGGTCTGCGTTTGAACACAAACTGCCAATAGAATTGTCCCTCACAGCTTGAACACAAACTGCCAATAAAATTCAAAAAAATAGAAAATGTAAGGAGCACTACCTTTCTGTTCTCTTTCTCTGTGATCTGAAAGTGCAATTTAAAATGGCTTTTGCAATTTAAAGTGGTCTGTGTTTGAACACAAACTGCCAGTAGAATTGTCCCTCACAGCTTGAACACAAACTGCCAATAAAATTCAAAAAAATAGAAAATGTAAGGAGCACTACCTTTCTGTTGTCTTTCCCTGTGATCTGAAAGTGCAATTTAAAATGGCTTTTGCAATTTAAAGTGGTCTGTGTTTGAACACAAACTGCCAGTAGAATTGTCCCTCACAGCTTGAACACAAACTGCCAATAAAATTCAAAAAAATAGAAAATGTAAGGAGCACTCCCTTTCTGTTCTCTTTCCCTGTGATCTGAAAGTGCAATTTAAAATGGCTTTTGCAATTTAAAGTGGTCTGTGTTTGAACACAAACTGCCAATAGAATTGTCCCTCACAGCTTGAACACAAACTGCCAATAAAATTCAAAAAAATAGAAAATGTAAGGAGCACTACCTTTCTGTTCTCTTTCTGTGTGATGTGAAAGTGCAATTTAAAATGGCTTTTGCAATTTAAAGTGGTCTGCGTTTGAACACAAACTGCCAATAAAATTGTCCCTCACAGCTTGAACACAAACTGCCATTAAAATTCAAAAAAATAGAAAATGCAAGGAGCACTACCTTTCTGTTCTCTTTCTCTGTGATCTGAAAGTGCAATTTAAAATGGCTTTTGCAATTTAAAGTGGTCTGCGTTTGAACACAAACTGCCAATAGAATTGTCCCTCACAGCTTGAACACAAACTGCCAATAAAATTCAAAAAAATAGAAAATGTAAGGAGCACTACCTTTCTGTTCTCTTGTCCCGTGATCTGAAAGTGCAATTTAAAATGGCTTTTGCAATTTAAAGTGGTCTGCGTTTGAACACAAACTGTCAATAGAATTGTCCCTCACAGCTTAAACACAAACTGCCAATAAAATTCAAAAAAATATAAAATGTAAGGAGCACTACCTTTCTGTTCTCTTTCTCTATGATCTGAAAGTGCAATTTAAAATGGCTTTTGCAATTTAAAGTGGTCTGTGTTTGAACACAAACTGCCAATAGAATTGTCCCTCACAGCTTGAACACAAACTGCCAATAAAATTAAAAAAAATAGAAAATGTAAGGAGCACTACCTTTCTGTTCTCTTGTCCCGTGATCTGAAAGTGCAATTTAAAATGGCTTTTGCAATTTAAAGTGGTCTGCGTTTGAACACAAACTGCCAGTAGAATTGTCCCTCACAGCTTGAACACAAACTGCCAATAAAATTCAAAAAAATAGAAAATGTAAGGAGCACTACCTTTCTGTTCTCTTTCTCTGTGATCTGAAAGTGCAATTTAAAATGGCTTTTGCAATTTAAAGTGGTCTGCGTTTGAACACAAACTGCCAATAGAATTGTCCCTCACAGCTTGAACACAAACTGCAAATAAAATTCAAAAAAATAGAAAATGTAAGGAGCACTGCCTTTCTGTTCTCTTTCTCTGTGATCTGAAAGTGCAATTTAAAATGGCTTTTGCAATTTAAAGTGGTCTGTGTTTGAACACAAACTGCCAGTAGAATTGTCCCTCACAGCTTGAACACAAACTGCCAATAAAATTCAAAAAAATAGAAAATGTAAGGAGCACTACCTTTCTGTTGTCTTTCCCTGTGATCTGAAAGTGCAATTTAAAATGGCTTTTGCAATTTAAAGTGGTCTGTGTTTGAACACAAACTGCCAGTAGAATTGTCCCTCACAGCTTGAACACAAACTGCCAATAAAATTCAAAAAAATACAAAATGTAAGGAGCACTACCTTTCTGTTCTCTTTCTGTGTGATCTGAAAGTGCAATTTAAAATGGCTTTTGCAATTTAAAGTGGTCTGCGTTTGAACACAAACTGCCAATAGAATTGTCCCTCACAGCTTGAACACAAACTGCCAATAAAATTAAAAAAAATAGAAAATGTAAGGAGCACTACCTTTCTGTTCTCTTGTCCCGTGATCTGAAAGTGCAATTTAAAATGGCTTTTGCAATTTAAAGTGGTCTGCGTTTGAACACAAACTGCCAATAGAATTGTCCCTCACAGCTTGAACACAAACTGCCAATAAAATTGAAAAAAATATAAAATGTAAGGAGCACTACCTTTCTGTTCTCTTTCTCTATGATCTGAAAGTGCAATTTAAAATGGCTTTTGCAATTTAAAGTGGTCTGTGTTTGAACACAAACTGCCAATAGAATTGTCCCTCACAGCTTGAACACAAACTGCCAATAAAATTCAAAAAAATAGAAAATGTAAGGAGCACTACCTTTCTGTTCTCTTGTCCCGTGATCTGAAAGTGCAATTTAAAATGGCTTTTGCAATTTAAAGTGGTCTGCGTTTGAACACAAACTGTCAATAGAATTGTCCCTCACAGCTTAAACACAAACTGCCAATAAAATTCAAAAAAATATAAAATGTAAGGAGCACTACCTTTCTGTTCTCTTTCTCTATGATCTGAAAGTGCAATTTAAAATGGCTTTTGCAATTTAAAGTGGTCTGTGTTTGAACACAAACTGCCAATAGAATTGTCCCTCACAGCTTGAACACAAACTGCCAATAAAATTCAAAAAAATAGAAAATGTAAGGAGCACTACCTTTCTGTTCTCTTTCTCTGTGATCTGAAAGTGCAATTTAAAATGGCTTTTGCAATTTAAAGTGGTCTGCGTTTGAACACAAACTGCCAATAGAATTGTCCCTCACAGCTTGAACACAAACTGCCAATAAAATTAAAAAAAATAGAAAATGTAAGGAGCACTACCTTTCTGTTCTCTTGTCCCGTGATCTGAAAGTGCAATTTAAAATGGCTTTTGCAATTTAAAGTGGTCTGCGTTTGAACACAAACTGCCAATAGAATTGTCCCTCACAGCTTGAACACAAACTGCCAATAAAATTGAAAAAAATATAAAATGTAAGGAGCACTACCTTTCTGTTCTCTTTCTCTATGATCTGAAAGTGCAATTTAAAATGGCTTTTGCAATTTAAAGTGGTCTGTGTTTGAACACAAACTGCCAATAGAATTGTCCCTCACAGCTTGAACACAAACTGCCAATAAAATTCAAAAAAATAGAAAATGTAAGGAGCACTACCTTTCTGTTCTCTTTCTCTGTGATCTGAAAGTGCAATTTAAAATGGCTTTTGCAATTTAAAGTGGTCTGTGTTTGAACACAAACTGCCAGTAGAATTGTCCCTCACAGCTTGAACACAAACTGCCAATAAAATTCAAAAAAATAGAAAATGTAAGGAGCACTACCTTCCTGTTCTCTTTCCCTGTGATCTGAAAGTGCAATTTAAAATGGCTTTTGCAATTTAAAGTGGTCTGTGTTTGAACACAAACTGCCAATAGAATTGTCCCTCACAGCTTGAACACAAACTGCCAATAAAATTCTAAAAAATACAAAATGTAAGGAGCACTACCTTTCTGTTCTCTTTCTGTGTGATGTGAAAGTGCAATTTAAAATGGCTTTTGCAATTTAAAGTGGTCTGCGTTTGAACACAAACTGCCAATAAAATTGTCCCTCACAGCTTGAACACAAACTGCCATTAAAATTCAAAAAAATAGAAAATGCAAGCAGCACTACCTTTCTGTTCTCTTTCTCTGTGATCTGAAAGTGCAATTTAAAATGGCTTTTGCAATTTAAAGTGGTCTGCGTTTGAACACAAACTGCCAATAGAATTGTCCCTCACAGCTTGAACACAAACTGCAAATAAAATTGAAAAAAATAGAAAATGTAAGGAGCACTACCTTTCTGTTCTCTTTCTCTGTGATCTGAAAGTGCAATTTAAAATGGCTTTTGCAATTTAAAGTGGTCTGTGTTTGAACACAAACTGCCAGTAGAATTGTCCCTCACAGCTTGAACACAAACTGCCAATAAAATTCAAAAAAATAGAAAATGTAAGGAGCACTACCTTTCTGTTGTCTTTCCCTGTGATCTGAAAGTGCAATTTAAAATGGCTTTTGCAATTTAAAGTGGTCTGTGTTTGAACACAAACTGCCAGTAGAATTGTCCCTCACAGCTTGAACACAAACTGCCAATAAAATTCAAAAAAATACAAAATGTAAGGAGCACTACCTTTCTGTTCTCTTTCTGTGTGATCTGAAAGTGCAATTTAAAATGGCTTTTGCAATTTAAAGTGGTCTGCGTTTGAACACAAACTGCCAATAGAATTGTCCCTCACACATTGAACACAAACTGCCAATAAAATTCAAAAAAATATAAAATGTAAGGAGCACTAACTTTCTGTTCTCTTTCTCTATGATCTGAAAGTGCAATTTAAAATGGCTTTTGCAATTTAAAGTGGTCTGCGTTTGAACACAAACTGCCAATAGAATTGTCCCTCACAGCTTGAACACAAACTGCCAATAAAATTCAAAAAAATAGAAAATGCAAGGAGCACTACCTTTCTGTTCTCTTTCTCTGTGATATGAAAGTGCAATTTAAAATGGCTTTTTTAATTTAAAGTGGTCTGTGTTTGAACACAAACTGCCAATAGAATTGTCCCTCACGGATTGAACACAAACTGCCAATAAAATTCAAAAAAATACAAAATGTAAGGAGAACTACCTTTCTGTTCTCTTTCTCTGTGATCTGAAAGTGCAATTTAAAATGGCTTTTGCATTTTAAAGTGGTCTGCGTTTGAACACAAACTGCCAATAAAATTGTCCCTCACAGCTTGAACACAAACTGCCAATAAAATTCAAAAAAATAGAAAATGTAAGGAGCACTACCTTTCTGTTCTCTTGTCCCGTGATCTGAAAGTGCAATTTAAAATGGCTTTTGCAATTTAAAGTGGTCTGCGTTTGAACACAAACTGTCAATAGAATTGTCCCTCACAGCTTAAACACAAACTGCCAATAAAATTCAAAAAAATATAAAATGTAAGGAGCACTACCTTTCTGTCCTCTTTCTCTATGATCTGAAAGTGCAATTTAAAATGGCTTTTGCAATTTAAAGTGGTCTGTGTTTGAACACAAACTGCCAATAGAATTGTCCCTCACAGCTTGAACACAAACTGCCAATAAAATTCAAAAAAATAGAAAATGTAAGGAGCACTACCTTTCTGTTCTCTTTCTCTGTGATCTGAAAGTGCAATTTAAAATGGCTTTTGCAATTTAAAGTGGTCTGCGTTTGAACACAAACTGCCAATAGAATTGTCCCTCACAGCTTGAACACAAACTGCCAATAAAATTAAAAAAAATAGAAAATGTAAGGAGCACTACCTTTCTGTTCTCTTGTCCCGTGATCTGAAAGTGCAATTTAAAATGGCTTTTGCAATTTAAAGTGGTCTGCGTTTGAACACAAACTGCCAATAGAATTGTCCCTCACAGCTTGAACACAAACTGCCAATAAAATTGAAAAAAATATAAAATGTAAGGAGCACTACCTTTCTGTTCTCTTTCTCTATGATCTGAAAGTGCAATTTAAAATGGCTTTTGCAATTTAAAGTGGTCTGTGTTTGAACACAAACTGCCAATAGAATTGTCCCTCACAGCTTGAACACAAACTGCCAATAAAATTCAAAAAAATAGAAAATGTAAGGAGCACTACCTTTCTGTTCTCTTTCTCTGTGATCTGAAAGTGCAATTTAAAATGGCTTTTGCAATTTAAAGTGGTCTGTGTTTGAACACAAACTGCCAGTAGAATTGTCCCTCACAGCTTGAACACAAACTGCCAATAAAATTCAAAAAAATAGAAAATGTAAGGAGCACTACCTTCCTGTTCTCTTTCCCTGTGATCTGAAAGTGCAATTTAAAATGGCTTTTGCAATTTAAAGTGGTCTGTGTTTGAACACAAACTGCCAATAGAATTGTCCCTCACAGCTTGAACACAAACTGCCAATAAAATTCTAAAAAATACAAAATGTAAGGAGCACTACCTTTCTGTTCTCTTTCTGTGTGATGTGAAAGTGCAATTTAAAATGGCTTTTGCAATTTAAAGTGGTCTGCGTTTGAACACAAACTGCCAATAAAATTGTCCCTCACAGCTTGAACACAAACTGCCATTAAAATTCAAAAAAATAGAAAATGCAAGGAGCACTACCTTTCTGTTCTCTTTCTCTGTGATCTGAAAGTGCAATTTAAAATGGCTTTTGCAATTTAAAGTGGTCTGCGTTTGAACACAAACTGCCAATAGAATTGTCCCTCACAGCTTGAACACAAACTGCAAATAAAATTCAAAAAAATAGAAAATGTAAGGAGCACTACCTTTCTGTTCTCTTTCTCTGTGATCTGAAAGTGCAATTTAAAATGGCTTTTGCAATTTAAAGTGGTCTGTGTTTGAACACAAACTGCCAGTAGAATTGTCCCTCACAGCTTGAACACAAACTGCCAATAAAATTCAAAAAAATAGAAAATGTAAGGAGCACTACCTTTCTGTTGTCTTTCCCTGTGATCTGAAAGTGCAATTTAAAATGGCTTTTGCAATTTAAAGTGGTCTGTGTTTGAACACAAACTGCCAGTAGAATTGTCCCTCACAGCTTGAACACAAACTGCCAATAAAATTCAAAAAAATACAAAATGTAAGGAGCACTACCTTTCTGTTCTCTTTCTGTGTGATCTGAAAGTGCAATTTAAAATGGCTTTTGCAATTTAAAGTGGTCTGCGTTTGAACACAAACTGCCAATAGAATTGTCCCTCACACATTGAACACAAACTGCCAATAAAATTCAAAAAAATATAAATTGTAAGGAGCACTAACTTTCTGTTCTCTTTCTCTATGATCTGAAAGTGCAATTTAAAATGGCTTTTGCAATTTAAAGTGGTCTGCGTTTGAACACAAACTGCCAATAAAATTGTCCCTCACAGCTTGAACACAAACTGCCAATAAAATTCAAAAAAATAGAAAATGCAAGGAGCACTACCTTTCTGTTCTCTTTCTCTATGATCTGAAAGTGCAATTTAAAATGGCTTTTGCAATTTAAAGTGGTCTGCGTTTGAACACAAACTGCCAATAGAATTGTCCCTCACAGCTTGAACACAAACTGCCAATAAAATTCTAAAAAATACAAAATGTAAGGAGCACTACCTTTCTGTTCTCTTTCTGTGTGATCTGAAAGTGCAATTTAAAATGGCTTTTGCAATTTAAAGTGGTCTACATTTGAACACAAACTGCCAATAGAATTGTCCCTCACAGCTTGAACACAAACTGCCAATAAAATTCTAAAAAATACAAAATGTAAGGAGCACTACCTTTCTGTTCTCTTTCTGTGTGATCTGAAAGTGCAATTTAAAATGGCTTTTGCAATTTAAAGTGGTCTACATTTGAACACAAACTGCCAATAGAATTGTCCCTCACAGCTTGAACACAAACTGCCAATAAAATTCAAAAAAATACAAAATGTAAGGAGCACTACCTTTCTATTCTCTTTCTCTGTGATCTGAAAGTGCAATTTAAAATGGCTTTTGCAATTTTAAGTGGTCTGCGTTTGAACACAAACTGCCAATAGAATTGTCCCTCACAGTTTGAACACAAACTGCCAATAAAATTCAAAAAAATACAAAATGTAAGGAGCACTACCTTTCTGTTCTCTTTCTGTGTGATCTGAAAGTGCAATTTAAAATGGCTTTTGCAATTTAAAGTGGTCTGTGTTTGAACACAAACTGCCAATAGAATTATCCCTCACAGATTGAACACAAGCTGCCAATAAAATTTAAAAAAATACAAAATGTAAGGAGCACTACCTTTCTGTTCTCTTTCGCTGTGATCTGAAAGTGCAATTTAAAATGGCTTTTGCAATTTATAGTGGTCTGCGTTTGAACACAAACTGCCAATAGAATTGTCCCTCACAGCTTGAACACAAACTGCCAATAAAATTCAAAAAAATAGAAAATGTAAGGAGCACTACCTTTCTGTTCTCTTTCTCTGTGATCTGAAAGTGCAATTTAAAATGGCTTTTGCAATTTAAAGTGGTCTGCGTTTGAACACAAACTGCCAATAAAATTCAAAAAAATAGAAAATATAATGAGCACTACCTTTCTGTTCTCTTGTCCCGTGATCTGAAAGTGCAATTTAAAATGGCTTTTGCAATTTAAAGTGGTCTGCGTTTGAACACAAACTGCCAATAGAATTGTCCCTCACAGCTTGAACACAAACTGCCAATAAAATTCAAAAAAATAGAAAATGTAAGGAGCACTACCTTTCTGTTCTCTTTCTCTGTGATCTGAAAGTGCAATTTAAAATGGTTTTTGCAATTTAAAGTGGTCTGCGTTTGAACACAAACTGCCAATAAAATTGTCCCTCACAGCTTGGACACAAACTGCCAATAAAATTCAAAAAAATAGAAAATGCAAGGAGCACTACCTTTCTGTTCTCTTTCTCTGTGATCTGAAAGTGCAATTTAAAATGGCTTTTGCAATTTAAAGTGGTCTGCGTTTGAACACAAACTGCCAATAGAATTGTCCCTCACAGCTTGAACACAAACTGCCAATAAAATTCAAAAAAATAGAAAATGTAAGGAGCACTACCTTTCTGTTCTCTTTCTCTGTGATCTGAAAGTGCAATTTAAAATGGCTTTTGCAATTTAAAGTGGTCTGCGTTTGAACACAAACTGCCAATAAAATTGTCCCTCACAGCTTGAACACAAACTGCCAATAAAATTCAAAAAAATAGGAAATGCAAGGAGCACTACCTTTCTGTTCTCCTTCTCTGTGATCTGAAAGTGCAATTTAAAATGGCTTTTGCAATTTAAAGTGGTCTGCGTTTGAACACAAACTGCCAATAGAATTGTCCCTCACGGATTGAACACAAACTGCCAATAAAATTCAAAAAAATACAAAATGTAAGGAGAACTACCTTTCTGTTCTCTTTGTCTGTGATCTGAAAGTGCAATTTAAAATGGCTTTTGCAATTTAAAGTGGTCTGCGTTTGAACACAAACTGCCAATAGAATTGTCCCTCACAGCTTGAACACAAACTGCCAATAAAATTCTAAAAAATACAAAATGTAAGGAGCACTACCTTTCTGTTCTCTTTCTGTGTGATCTGAAAGTGCAATTTAAAATGGCTTTTGCAATTTAAAGTGGTCTACATTTGAACACAAACTGCCAATAGAATTGTCCCTCACAGCTTGAACACAAACTGCCAATAAAATTCTAAAAAATACAAAATGTAAGGAGCACTACCTTTCTGTTCTCTTTCTGTGTGATCTGAAAGTGCAATTTAAAATGGCTTTTGCAATTTAAAGTGGTCTACATTTGAACACAAACTGCCAATAGAATTGTCCCTCACAGCTTGAACACAAACTGCCAATAAAATTCAAAAAAATACAAAATGTAAGGAGCACTACCTTTCTATTCTCTTTCTCTGTGATCTGAAAGTGCAATTTAAAATGGCTTTTGCAATTTTAAGTGGTCTGCGTTTGAACACAAACTGCCAATAGAATTGTCCCTCACAGTTTGAACACAAACTGCCAATAAAATTCAAAAAAATACAAAATGTAAGGAGCACTACCTTTCTGTTCTCTTTCTGTGTGATCTGAAAGTGCAATTTAAAATGGCTTTTGCAATTTAAAGTGGTCTGTGTTTGAACACAAACTGCCAATAGAATTATCCCTCACAGATTGAACACAAGCTGCCAATAAAATTTAAAAAAATACAAAATGTAAGGAGCACTACCTTTCTGTTCTCTTTCGCTGTGATCTGAAAGTGCAATTTAAAATGGCTTTTGCAATTTATAGTGGTCTGCGTTTGAACACAAACTGCCAATAGAATTGTCCCTCACAGCTTGAACACAAACTGCCAATAAAATTCAAAAAAATAGAAAATGTAAGGAGCACTACCTTTCTGTTCTCTTTCTCTGTGATCTGAAAGTGCAATTTAAAATGGCTTTTGCAATTTAAAGTGGTCTGCGTTTGAACACAAACTGCCAATAAAATTCAAAAAAATAGAAAATATAATGAGCACTACCTTTCTGTTCTCTTGTCCCGTGATCTGAAAGTGCAATTTAAAATGGCTTTTGCAATTTAAAGTGGTCTGCGTTTGAACACAAACTGCCAATAGAATTGTCCCTCACAGCTTGAACACAAACTGCCAATAAAATTCAAAAAAATAGAAAATGTAAGGAGCACTACCTTTCTGTTCTCTTTCTCTGTGATCTGAAAGTGCAATTTAAAATGGTTTTTGCAATTTAAAGTGGTCTGCGTTTGAACACAAACTGCCAATAAAATTGTCCCTCACAGCTTGGACACAAACTGCCAATAAAATTCAAAAAAATAGAAAATGCAAGGAGCACTACCTTTCTGTTCTCTTTCTCTGTGATCTGAAAGTGCAATTTAAAATGGCTTTTGCAATTTAAAGTGGTCTGCGTTTGAACACAAACTGCCAATAGAATTGTCCCTCACAGCTTGAACACAAACTGCCAATAAAATTCAAAAAAATAGAAAATGTAAGGAGCACTACCTTTCTGTTCTCTTTCTCTGTGATCTGAAAGTGCAATTTAAAATGGCTTTTGCAATTTAAAGTGGTCTGCGTTTGAACACAAACTGCCAATAAAATTGTCCCTCACAGCTTGAACACAAACTGCCAATAAAATTCAAAAAAATAGGAAATGCAAGGAGCACTACCTTTCTGTTCTCCTTCTCTGTGATCTGAAAGTGCAATTTAAAATGGCTTTTGCAATTTAAAGTGGTCTGCGTTTGAACACAAACTGCCAATAGAATTGTCCCTCACGGATTGAACACAAACTGCCAATAAAATTCAAAAAAATACAAAATGTAAGGAGAACTACCTTTCTGTTCTCTTTGTCTGTGATCTGAAAGTGCAATTTAAAATGGCTTTTGCATTTTAAAGTGGTCTGCGTTTGAACACAAACTGCCAATAAAATTGTCCCTCACAGCTTGAACACAAACTGCCAATAAAATTCAAAAAAATATAAAATGTAAGGAGCACTACCTTTCTGTTCTCTTTCTCTATGATCTGAAAGTGCAATTTAAAATGGCTTTTGCAATTTAAAGTGGTCTGCGTTTGAACACAAACTGCCAATAGAATTGTCCCTCACAGCTTGAACACAAACTGCCAATAAAATTCTAAAAAATACAAAATGTAAGGAGCACTACCTTTCTGTTCTCTTTCTGTGTGATCTGAAAGTGCAATTTAAAATGGCTTTTGCAATTTAAAGTGGTCTACATTTGAACACAAACTGCCAATAGAATTGTCCCTCACAGCTTGAACACAAACTGCCAATAAAATTCAAAAAAATACAAAATGTAAGGAGCACTACCTTTCTATTCTCTTTCTCTGTGATCTGAAAGTGCAATTTAAAATGGCTTTTGCAATTTTAAGTGGTCTGTGTTTGAACACAAACTGCCAATAGAATTGTCCCTCACAGTTTGAACACAAACTGAAAATAAAATTCAAAAAAATACAAAATGTAAGGAGCACTACCTTTCTGTTCTCTTTCTGTGTGATCTGAAAGTGCAATTTAAAATGGCTTTTGCAATTTAAAGTGGTCTGTGTTTGAACACAAACTGCCAATAGAATTATCCCTCACAGATTGAACACAAGCTGCCAATAAAATTTAAAAAATTACAAAATATAAGGAGCACTACCTTTCTGTTCTCTTTCGCTGTGATCTGAAAGTGCAATTTAAAATGGCTTTTGCAATTTAAAGTGGTCTGCGTTTGAACACAAACTGCCAATAGAATTGTCCCTCACAGCTTGAACACAAACTGCCAATAAAATTCAAAAAAATAGAAAATGTAAGGAGCACTACCTTTCTGTTCTCTTTCTCTGTGATCTGAAAGTGCAATTTAAAATGGCTTTTGCAATTTAAAGTGGTCTGCGTTTGAACACAAACTGCCAATAAAATTCAAAAAAATAGAAAATGTAAGGAGCACTACCTTTCTGTTCTCTTGTCCCGTGATCTGAAAGTGCAATTTAAAATGGCTTTTGCAATTTAAAGTGGTCTGCGTTTGAACACAAACTGCCAATAGAATTGTCCCTCACAGCTTGAACACAAACTGCCAATAAAATTCAAAAAAATAGAAAATGTAAGGAGCACTACCTTTCTGTTCTCTTTCCCTGTGATCGGAAAGTGCAATTTAAAATGGCTTTTGCAATTTAAAGTGGTCTGCTTTTGAACACAAACTGCCAATAGAATTGTCCCTCACAGCTTGAACACAAACTGCCAATAAAATTCAAAAAAATAGAAAATGTAAGGAGCACTACCTTTCTGTTCTCTTTCTCTGTGATCTGAAAGTGCAATTTAAAATGGCTTTTGCAATTTAAAGTGGTCTGCGTTTGAACACAAACTGCCAATAGAATTGTCCCTCACAGCTTGAACACAAACTGCCAATAAAATTCAAAAAAATAGAAAATGTAAGGAGCACTACCTTTCTGTTCTCTTTCTCTATGATCTGAAAGTGCAATTTAAAATGGCTTTTGCAATTTAAAGTGGTCTGCGTTTGAACACAAACTGCCAATAGAATTGTCCCTCACAGCTTGAACACAAACTGCCAATAAAATTCAAAAAAATAGAAAATGTAAGGAGCACTACCTTTCTGTTCTCTTTCTCTGTGATCTGAAAGTGCAATTTAAAATGGCTTTTGCAATTTAAAGTGGTCTGCGTTTGAACACAAACTGCCAATAAAATTGTCCCTCACAGCTTGAACACAAACTGCCAATAAAATTCAAAAAAATAGAAAATGTAAGGAGCACTACCTTTCTGTTCTCTTTCTCTGTGATCTGAAAGTGCAATTTAAAATGGTTTTTGCAATTTAAAGTGGTCTGCGTTTGAACACAAACTGCCAATAAAATTGTCCCTCACAGCTTGGACACAAACTGCCAATAAAATTCAAAAAAATAGAAAATGCAAGGAGCACTACCTTTCTGTTCTCTTTCTCTGTGATCTGAAAGTGCAATTTAAAATGGCTTTTGCAATTTAAAGTGGTCTGCGTTTGAACACAAACTGCCAATAAAATTGTCCCTCACAGCTTGAACACAAACTGCCAATAAAATTAAAAAAAAATAGAAAATGTAAAGAGCACTCCCTTTCTGTTCTCTTTCTCTGTGATCTGAAAGTGCAATTTAAAATGGCTTTTGCAATTTAAAGTGGTCTGCGTTTGAACACAAACTGCCAATAAAATTGTCCCTCACAGCTTGAACACAAACTGCCAATAAAATTCAAAAAAATAGAAAATGCAAGGAGCACTACCTTTCTGTTCTCTTTCTCTGTGATCTGAAAGTGCAATTTAAAATGGCTTTTGCAATTTAAAGTGGTCTGCGTTTGAACACAAACTGCCAATAGAATTGTCCCTCACAGCTTGAACATAAACTGCCAATAAAATTCAAAAAAATAGAAAATGTAAGGAGCACTACCTTTCTGTTCTCTTTCTCCGTGATCTGAAAGTGCAATTTAAAATGGCTTTTGCAATTTAAAGTGGTCTGCGTTTGAACACAAACTGCCAATAGAATTGTCCCTCACAGATTGAACACAAACTGCCAATAAAATTCAAAAAAATATAAAATGTAAGGAGCACTACCTTTCTGTTCTCTTTCTCTATGATCTGAAAGTGCAATTTAAAATGGCTTTTGCAATTTAAAGTGGTCTGCGTTTGAACACAAACTGCCAATAGAATTGTCCCTCACAGCTTGAACACAAACTGCCAATAAAATTCAAAAAAATAGAAAATGTAAGGAGCACTACCTTTCTGTTCTCTTTCTCTGTGATCTGAAAGTGCAATTTAAAATGGCTTTTGCAATTTAAAGTGGTCTGCGTTTGAACACAAACTGCCAATAAAATTGTCCCTCACAGCTTGAACACAAACTGCCAATAAAATTCAAAAAAATAGAAAATGCAAGGAGCACTACCTTTCTGTTCTCTTTCTCTGTGATCTGAAAGTGCAATTTAAAATGGCTTTTGCAATTTAAAGTGGTCTGCGTTTGAACACAAACTGCGAATAGAATTGTCCCTCACAGCTTGAACACAAACTGCCAATAAAATTCAAAAAAATAGAAAATGTAAGGAGCACTACCTTTCTGTTATCTTTCTGTGTGATCTGAAAGTGCAATTTAAAATGGCTTTTGCAATTTAAAGTGGTCTGTGTTTGAACACAAACTGCCAATAGAATTGTCCCTCACAGCTTGAACACAAACTGCCAATAAAATTAAAAAAAATAGAAAATGTAAGGAGCACTACCTTTCTGTTGTCTTTCTGTGCGATCTGAAAGTGCAATTTAAAATGGCTTTTGCAAATTAAAGTGGTCTGTGTTTGAACACAAACTGCCAATAGAATTGTCCCTCACAGCTTGAACACAAACTGCCAATAAAATTAAAAAAAATAGAAAATGCAAGGAGCACTACCTTTCTGTTGTCTTTCTGTGCGATCTGAAAGTGCAATTTAAAATGGCTTTTGCAATTTAAAGTGGTCTGTGTTTGAACACAAACTGCCAATAGAATTGTCCCTCACAGCTTGAACACAAACTGCCAATAAAATTCTAAAAAATACAAAATGTAAGGAGCACTATCTTTCTGTTCTCTTTCCCTGTGATCTGAAAGTGCAATTTAAAATGGCTTTTGCAATTTAAAGTGGTCTACATTTGAACACAAACTGCCAATAGAATTGTCCCTCACAGCTTGAACACAAACTGCCAATAAAATTCAAAAAAATACAAAATGTAAGGAGCACTACCTTTCTGTTCTCTTTCTCTGTGATCTGAAAGTGCAATTTAAAATGGCTTTTGCAATTTTAAGTGGTCTGCGTTTGAACACAAACTGCCAATAGAATTGTCCCTCACAGTTTGAACACAAACTGCCAATAAAATTCAAAAAAATACAAAATGTAAGGAGCACTACCTTTCTGTTCTCTTTCTGTGTGATCTGAAAGTGCAATTTAAAATGGCTTTTGCAATTTAAAGTGGTCTGCGTTTGAACACAAACTGCCAATAGAATTGTCCCTCACAGCTTGAACACAAACTGCCAATAAAATTCAAAATAATAGAAAATGTAAGGAGCACTACCTTTCTGTTCTCTTTCCCTGTGATCGGAAAGTGCAATTTAAAATGGCTTTTGCAATTTAAAGTGGTCTGCTTTTGAACACAAACTGCCAATAGAATTGTCCCTCACAGCTTGAACACAAACTGCCAATAAAATTCAAAAAAATAGAAAATGTAAGGAGCACTACCTTTCTGTTCTCTTTCTCTGTGATCTGAAAGTGCAATTTAAAATGGCTTTTGCAATTTAAAGTGGTCTGCGTTTGAACACAAACTGCCAATAGAATTGTCCCTCACAGCTTGAACACAAACTGCCAATAAAATTCAAAAAAATAGAAAATGTAAGGAGCACTACCTTTCTGTTCTCTTTCTCTATGATCTGAAAGTGCAATTTAAAATGGCTTTTGCAATTTAAAGTGGTCTGCGTTTGAACACAAACTGCCAATAGAATTGTCCCTCACAGCTTGAACACAAACTGCCAATAAAATTCAAAAAAATAGAAAATGTAAGGAGCACTACCTTTCTGTTCTCTTTCTCTGTGATCTGAAAGTGCAATTTAAAATGGCTTTTGCAATTTAAAGTGGTCTGTGTTTGAACACAAACTGCCAATAGAATTGTCCCTCACAGCTTGAACACAAACTGCCAATAAAATTAAAAAAAATAGAAAATGTAAGGAGCACTACCTTTCTGTTGTCTTTCTGTGCGATCTGAAAGTGCAATTTAAAATGGCTTTTGCAATTTAAAGTGGTCTGTGTTTGAACACAAACTGCCAATAGAATTGTCCCTCACAGCTTGAACACAAACTGCCAATAAAATTTAAAAAAATAGAAAATGCAAGGAGCACTACCTTTCTGTTCTCTTTCTCTGTGATCTGAAAGTGCAATTTAAAATGGCTTTTGCAATTTAAAGTGGTCTGCGTTTGAACACAAACTGCCAATAAAATTGTCCCTCACAGCTTGAACACAAACTGCCAATAAAATTGTCCCTCACAGCTTGAACACAAACTGCCATTAAAATTCAAAAAAATAGAAAATGTAAGGAGCACTACCTTTCTGTTGTCTTTCTGTGCGATCTGAAAGTGCAATTTAAAATGGCTTTTGCAATTTAAAGTGGTCTGTGTTTGAACACAAACTGCCAATAGAATTGTCCCTCACAGCTTGAACACAAACTGCCAATAAAATTTAAAAAAATAGAAAATGTAAGGAGCACTACCTTTCTGTTGTCTTTCTGTGCGATCTGAAAGTGCAATTTAAAATGGCTTTTGCAATTTAAAGTGGTCTGTGTTTGAACACAAACTGCCAATAGAATTGTCCCTCACAGCTTGAACACAAACTGCCAATAAAATTCTAAAAAATACAAAATGTAAGGAGCACTATCTTTCTGTTCTCTTTCCCTGTGATCTGAAAGTGCAATTTAAAATGGCTTTTGCAATTTAAAGTGGTCTACATTTGAACACAAACTGCCAATAGAATTGTCCCTCACAGCTTGAACACAAACTGCCAATAAAATTCAAAAAAATACAAAATGTAAGGAGCACTACCTTTCTGTTCTCTTTCTCTGTGATCTGAAAGTGCAATTTAAAATGGCTTTTGCAATTTTAAGTGGTCTGCGTTTGAACACAAACTGCCAATAGAATTGTCCCTCACAGTTTGAACACAAACTGCCAATAAAATTCAAAAAAATACAAAATGTAAGGAGCACTACCTTTCTGTTCTCTTTCTCTATGATCTGAAAGTGCAATTTAAAATGGCTTTTGCAATTTAAAGTGGTCTGCGTTTGAACACAAACTGCCAATAGAATTGTCCCTCACAGCTTGAACACAAACTGCCAATAAAATTCAAAAAAATAGAAAATGCAAGGAGCACTACCTTTCTGTTCTCTTTCTCTATGGTCTGAAAGTGCAATTTAAAATGGCTTTTGCAATTTAAAGTGGTCTGCGTTTGAACACAAACTGCCAATAGAATTGTCCCTCACAGCTTGAACACAAACTGCCAATAAAATTCTAAAAAATACAAAATGTAAGGAGCACTACCTTTCTGTTCTCTTTCTGTGTGATCTGAAAGTGCAATTTAAAATGGCTTTTGCAATTTAAAGTGGTCTACATTTGAACACAAACTGCCAATAGAATTGTCCCTCACAGCTTGAACACAAACTGCCAATAAAATTCAAAAAAATACAAAATGTAAGGAGCACTACCTTTCTGTTCTCTTTCTCTGTGATCTGAAAGTGCAATTTAAAATGGCTTTTGCAATTTAAAGTGGTCTGCGTTTGAACACAAACTGCCAATAAAATTGTCCCTCACAGCTTGAACACAAACTGCCAATAAAATTCAAAAAAATAGAAAATGCAAGGAGCACTACCTTTCTGTTCTCTTTCTCTATGATCTGAAAGTGCAATTTAAAATGGCTTTTGCAATTTAAAGTGGTCTGCGTTTGAACACAAACTGCCAATAGAATTGTCCCTCACAGCTTGAACACAAACCGCCAATAAAATTCAAAAAAATAGAAAATGTAAGGAGCACTACCTTTCTGTTATCTTTCTGTGTGATCTGAAAGTGCAATTTAAAATGGCTTTTGCAATTTAAAGTGGTCTGTGTTTGAACACAAACTGCCAATAGAATTGTCCCTCACAGCTTGAACACAAACTGCCAATAAAATTAAAAAAAATAGAAAATGTAAGGAGCACTACCTTTCTGTTGTCTTTCTGTGCGATCTGAAAGTGCAATTTAAAATGGCTTTTGCAATTTAAAGTGGTCTGTGTTTGAACACAAACTGCCAATAGAATTGTCCCTCACAGCTTGAACACAAACTGCCAATAAAATTTAAAAAAATAGAAAATGCAAGGAGCACTACCTTTCTGTTCTCTTTCTCTGTGATCTGAAAGTGCAATTTAAAATGGCTTTTGCAATTTAAAGTGGTCTGCGTTTGAACACAAACTGCCAATGAAATTGTCCCTCACAGCTTGAACACAAACTGCCAATAAAATTGTCCCTCACAGCTTGAACACAAACTGCCATTAAAATTCAAAAAAATAGAAAATGTAAGGAGCACTACCTTTCTCTTGTCTTTCTGTGCGATCTGAAAGTGCAATTTAAAATGGCTTTTGCAATTTAAAGTGGTCTGTGTTTGAACACAAACTGCCAATAGAATTGTCCCTCACAGCTTGAACACAAACTGCCAATAAAATTAAAAAAAATAGAAAATGTAAGGAGCACTACCTTTTGTGTTGTCTTTCTGTGCGATCTGAAAGTGCAATTTAAAATGGCTTTTGCAATTTAAAGTGGTCTGTGTTTGAACACAAACTGCCAATAGAATTGTCCCTCACAGCTTGAACACAAACTGCCAATAAAATTCTAAAAAATACAAAATGTAAGGAGCACTATCTTTCTGTTCTCTTTCCCTGTGATCTGAAAGTGCAATTTAAAATGGCTTTTGCAATTTAAAGTGGTCTACATTTGAACACAAACTGCCAATAGAATTGTCCCTCACAGCTTGAACACAAACTGCCAATAAAATTCAAAAAAATACAAAATGTAAGGAGCACTACCTTTCTGTTCTCTTTCTCTGTGATCTGAAAGTGCAATTTAAAATGGCTTTTGCAATTTTAAGTGGTCTGCGTTTGAACACAAACTGCCAATAGAATTGTCCCTCACAGTTTGAACACAAACTGCCAATAAAATTCAAAAAAATACAAAATGTAAGGAGCACTACCTTTCTGTTCTCTTTCTGTGTGATCTGAAAGTGCAATTTAAAATGGCTTTTGCAATTTAAAGTGGTCTGCGTTTGAACACAAACTGCCAATAGAATTGTCCCTCACAGCTTGAACACAAACTGCCAATAAAATTAAAAAATATATAAAATGTAAGGAGCACTAACTTTCTGTTCTCTTTCTCTATGATCTGAAAGTGCAATTTAAAATGGCTTTTGCAATTTAAAGTGGTCTGCGTTTGAACACAAACTGCCAATAGAATTGTCCCTCACAGCTTGAACACAAACTGCCAATAAAATTCTAAAAAATACAAAATGTAAGGAGCACTACCTTTCTGTTCTCTTTCTGTGTGATCTGAAAGTGCAATTTAAAATGGCTTTTGCAATTTAAAGTGGTCTACATTTGAAAACAAACTGCCAATAGAATTGTCCCTCACAGCTTGAACACAAACTGCCAATAAAATTCAAAAAAATACAAAATGTAAGGAGCACTACCTTTCTGTTCCCTTTCTCTGTGATCTGAAAGTGCAATTTAAAATGGCTTTTGCAATTTAAAGTGGTCTGCGTTTGAACACAAACTGCCAATAAAATTGTCCCTCACAGCTTGAACACAAACTGCCAATAAAATTCAAAAAAATAGAAAATGCAAGGAGCACTACCTTTCTGTTCTCTTTCTCTGTGATCTGAAAGTGCAATTTAAAATGGCTTTTGCAATTTAAAGTGGTCTGCGTTTGAACACAAACTGCCAATAGAATTGTCCCTCACAGCTTGGACACAAACTGCCAATAAAATTCAAAAAAATAGAAAATGCAAGGAGCACTACCTTTCTGTTCTCTTTCTCTGTGATCTGAAAGTGCAATTTAAAATGGCTTTTGCAATTTAAAGTGGTCTGCGTTTGAACACAAACTGCCAATAAAATTGTCCCTCACAGCTTGAACACAAACTGCCAATAAAATTAAAAAAAATAGAAAATGTAAAGAGCACTACCTTTCTGTTCTCTTTCTCCGTGATCTGAAAGTGCAATTTAAAATGGCTTTTGCAATTTAAAGTGGTCTGCGTTTGAACACAAACTGCCAATAGAATTGTCCCTCACGGATTGAACACAAACTGCCAATAAAATTCAAAAAAATACAAAATGTAAGGAGAACTACCTTTCTGTTCTCTTTGTCTGTGATCTGAAAGTGCAATTTAAAATGGCTTTTGCATTTTAAAGTGGTCTGCGTTTGAACACAAACTGCCAATAAAATTGTCCCTCACAGCTTGAACACAAACTGCCAATAAAATTCAAAAAAATATAAAATGTAAGGAGCACTACCTTTCTGTTCTCTTTCTCTATGATCTGAAAGTGCAATTTAAAATGGCTTTTGCAATTTAAAGTGGTCTGCGTTTGAACACAAACTGCCAATAGAATTGTCCCTCACAGCTTGAACACAAACTGCCAATAAAATTCTAAAAAATACAAAATGTAAGGAGCACTACCTTTCTGTTCTCTTTCTGTGTGATCTGAAAGTGCAATTTAAAATGGCCTTTGCAATTTAAAGTGGTCTACATTTGAACACAAACTGCCAATAGAATTGTCCCTCACAGCTTGAACACAAACTGCCAATAAAATTAAAAAAAATACAAAATGTAAGGAGCACTACCTTTCTGTTCTCTTTCTCTGTGATCTGAAAGTGCAATTTAAAATGGCTTTTGCAATTTTAAGTGGTCTGCGTTTGAACACAAACTGCCAATAGAATTGTCCCTCACAGTTTGAACACAAACTGCCAATAAAATTCAAAAAAATACAAAATGTAAGGAGCACTACCTTTCTGTTCTCTTTCTGTGTGATCTGAAAGTGCAATTTAAAATGGCTTTTGCAATTTAAAGTGGTCTGCGTTTGAACACAAACTGCCAATAGAATTGTCCCTCACAGCTTGAACACAAACTGCCAATAAAATTAAAAAATATATAAAATTTAAGGAGCACTAACTTTCTGTTCTCTTTCTCTATGATCTGAAAGTGCAATTTAAAATGGCTTTTGCAATTTAAAGTGGTCTGCGTTTGAACACAAACTGCCAATAGAATTGTCCCTCACAGCTTGAACACAAACTGCCAATAAAATTCTAAAAAATACAAAATGTAAGGAGCACTACCTTTCTGTTCTCTTTCTGTGTGATCTGAAAGTGCAATTTAAAATGGCTTTTGCAATTTAAAGTGGTCTACATTTGAAAACAAACTGCCAATAGAATTGTCCCTCACAGCTTGAACACAAACTGCCAATAAAATTCAAAAAAATACAAAATGTAAGGAGCACTACCTTTCTGTTCTCTTTCTCTGTGATCTGAAAGTGCAATTTAAAATGGCTTTTGCAATTTAAAGTGGTCTGCGTTTGAACACAAACTGCCAATAAAATTGTCCCTCACAGCTTGAACACAAACTGCCAATAAAATTCAAAAAAATAGAAAATGCAAGGAGCACTACCTTTCTGTTCTCTTTCTCTGTGATCTGAAAGTGCAATTTAAAATGGCTTTTGCAATTTAAAGTGGTCTGCGTTTGAACACAAACTGCCAATAGAATTGTCCCTCACAGCTTGAACACAAACTGCCAATAAAATTCAAAAAAATAGAAAATGTAAGGAGCACTACCTTTCTGTTCTCTTTCTCTGTGATCTGAAAGTGCAATTTAAAATGGTTTTTGCAATTTAAAGTGGTCTGCGTTTGAACACAAACTGCCAATAAAATTGTCCCTCACAGCTTGGACACAAACTGCCAATAAAATTCAAAAAAATAGAAAATGCAAGGAGCACTACCTTTCTGTTCTCTTTCTCTGTGATCTGAAAGTGCAATTTAAAATGGCTTTTGCAATTTAAAGTGGTCTGCGTTTGAACACAAACTGCCAATAAAATTGTCCCTCACAGCTTGAACACAAACTGCCAATAAAATTAAAAAAAATAGAAAATGTAAAGAGCACTACCTTTCTGTTCTCTTTCTCCGTGATCTGAAAGTGCAATTTAAAATGGCTTTTGCAATTTAAAGTGGTCTGCGTTTGAACACAAACTGCCAATAGAATTGTCCCTCACGGATTGAACACAAACTGCCAATAAAATTCAAAAAAATACAAAATGTAAGGAGAACTACCTTTCTGTTCTCTTTGTCTGTGATCTGAAAGTGCAATTTAAAATGGCTTTTGCATTTTAAAGTGGTCTGCGTTTGAACACAAACTGCCAATAAAATTGTCCCTCACAGCTTGAACACAAACTGCCAATAAAATTCAAAAAAATATAAAATGTAAGGAGCACTACCTTTCTGTTCTCTTTCTCTATGATCTGAAAGTGCAATTTAAAATGGCTTTTGCAATTTAAAGTGGTCTGCGTTTGAACACAAACTGCCAATAGAATTGTCCCTCACAGCTTGAACACAAACTGCCAATAAAATTCTAAAAAATACAAAATGTAAGGAGCACTACCTTTCTGTTCTCTTTCTGTGTGATCTGAAAGTGCAATTTAAAATGGCTTTTGCAATTTAAAGTGGTCTACATTTGAACACAAACTGCCAATAGAATTGTCCCTCACAGCTTGAACACAAACTGCCAATAAAATTCAAAAAAATACAAAATGTAAGGAGCACTACCTTTCTATTCTCTTTCTCTGTGATCTGAAAGTGCAATTTAAAATGGCTTTTGCAATTTTAAGTGGTCTGTGTTTGAACACAAACTGCCAATAGAATTGTCCCTCACAGTTTGAACACAAACTGCCAATAAAATTCAAAAAAATACAAAATGTAAGGAGCACTACCTTTCTGTTCTCTTTCTGTGTGATCTGAAAGTGCAATTTAAAATGGCTTTTGCAATTTAAAGTGGTCTGTGTTTGAACACAAACTGCCAATAGAATTATCCCTCACAGATTGAACACAAGCTGCCAATAAAATTAAAAAAATTACAAAATATAAGGAGCACTACCTTTCTGTTCTCTTTCTCTGTGATCTGAAAGTGCAATTTAAAATGGCTTTTGCAATTTAAAGTGGTCTGTGTTTGAACACAAACTGCCAATAGAATTGTCCCTCACAGCTTGAACACAAACTGCCAATAAAATTCAAAAAAATAGAAAATGCAAGGAGAACTACCTTTCTGTTCTCTTTCTCTGTGATCTGAAAGTGCAATTTAAAATGGCTTTTGCAATTTAAAGTGGTCTGCGTTTGAACACAAACTGCCAATAGAATTGTCCCTCACAGCTTGAACACAAACTGCCAATAAAATTCAAAAAAATACAAAATGTAAGGAGCACTACCTTTCTGTTCTCTTTCTCTGTGATCTGAAAGTGCAATTTAAAATGGTTTTTGCAATTTAAAGTGGTCTGCGTTTGAACACAAACTGCCAATAAAATTGTCCCTCACAGCTTGGACACAAACTGCCAATAAAATTCAAAAAAATAGAAAATGCAAGGAGCACTACCTTTCTGTTCTCTTTCTGTGTGATCTGAAAGTGCAATTTAAAATGGCTTTTGCATTTTAAAGTGGTCTGCGTTTGAACACAAACTGCCAATAAAATTGTCCCTCACAGCTTGAACACAAACTGCCAATAAAATTAAAAAAAATAGAAAATGTAAGGAGCACTCCCTTTCTGTTCTCTTTCTCTGTGATCTGAAAGTGCAATTTAAAATGGCTTTTGCAATTTAAAGTGGTCTGCGTTTGAACACAAACTGCCAATAAAATTGTCCCTCACAGCTTGAACACAAACTGCCAATAAAATTCAAAAAAATAGAAAATGCAAGGAGCACTACCTTTCTGTTCTCTTTCTCTGTGATCTGAAAGTGCAATTTAAAATGGCTTTTGCAATTTAAAGTGGCCTGCGTTTGAACACAAACTGCCAATAGAATTGTCCCTCACAGCTTGAACATAAACTGCCAATAAAATTCAAAATTAGAAAATGTAAGGAGCACTACCTTTCTGTTCTCTTTCTCCGTGATCTGAAAGTGCAATTTAAAATGGCTTTTGCAATTTAAAGTGGTCTGCGTTTGAACACAAACTGCCAATAGAATTGTCCCTCACAGATTGAACACAAACTGCCAATAAAATTCAAAAAAATATAAAATGTAAGGAGCACTACCTTTCTGTTCTCTTTCTCTATGATCTGAAAGTGCAATTTAAAATGGCTTTTGCAATTTAAAGTGGTCTGCGTTTGAACACAAACTGCCAATAGAATTGTCCCTCACAGCTTGAACACAAACTGCCAATAAAATTCAAAAAAATAGAAAATGTAAGGAGCACTACCTTTCTGTTCTGTTTCTCTGTGATCTGAAAGTGCAATTTAAAATGGCTTTTGCAATTTAAAGTGGTCTGCGTTTGAACACAAACAACCAATAAAATTGTCCCTCACAGCTTGAACACAAACTGCCAATAAAATTCAAAAAAATAGAAAATGTAAGGAGCACTACCTTTTTGTTCTCTTTCCCTGTGATCGGAAAGTGCAATTTAAAATGGCTTTTGCAATTTAAAGTGGTCTGTGTTTGAACACAAACTGCCAATAGAATTGTCCCTCACAGCTTGAACACAAACTGCCAATAAAATTCTAAAAAATACAAAATGTAAGGAGCACTACCTTTCTGTTCTCTTTCTGTGTGATGTGAAAGTGCAATTTAAAATGGCTTTTGCAATTTAAAGTGGTCTACGTTTGAACACAAACTGCCAATAGAATTGTCCCTCACAGCTTGAACACAAACTGCTAATAAAATTCAAAAAAATAGAAAATGTAAGGAGCACTACCTTTCTGTTCTCTTTCTCTGTGATCTGAAAGTGCAATTTAAAATGGCTTTTGCAATTTAAAGTGGTCTGTATTTGAATACAAACTGCCAATAGAATTGTCCCTCACAGCTTGAACACAAACTGCCAATAAAATTCAAAAAAATAGAAAATGTAAGGAGCACTACCTTTCTGTTCTCTTTCTCTGTGATCTGAAAGTGCAATTTAAAATGGCTTTTTTAATTTAAAGTGGTCTGTGTTTGAACACAAATTGCCAATGAGAATTGTCCCTCACGGATTGAACACAAACTGCCAATAAAATTCAAAAAAATAGAAAATGCAAGGAGCAGTACCTTTCTGTTCTCTTTCTCTGTGATCTGAAGGTGCAATTTAAAATGGCTTTTGCAATTTAAAGTGGTCTGCTTTTGAACACAAACTGCCAATAGAATTGTCCCTCACAGCTTGAACACAAATAAAATTCAAAAAAATAGAAAATGTAAGGAGCACTACCTTTCTGTTCTCTTTCTCTGTGATCTGAAAGTGCAATTTAAAATGGCTTTTGCAATTTAAAGTGGTCTGCGTTTGAACACAAACTGCCAATAAAATTGTCCCTCACAGCTTGAACACAAACTGCCAATAAAATTCAAAAAAATAGAAAATGCAAGGAGCACTACCTTTCTGTTCTCTTTCTCTGTGATCTGAAAGTGCAATTTAAAATGGCTTTTGCAATTTAAAGTGGTCTGCGTTTGAACACAAACTGCCAATAGAACTGTCCCTCACAGCTTGAACACAAACTGCCAATAAAATTCAAAAAAATAGAAAATGTAAGGAGCACTACCTTTCTGTTATCTTTCTGTGTGATCTGAAAGTGCAATTTAAAATGGCTTTTGCAATTTAAAGTGGTCTGTGTTTGAACACAAACTGCCAATAGAATTGTCCCTCACAGCTTGAACACAAACTGCCAATAAAATTCTAAAAAATACAAAATGTAAGGAGCACTATCTTTCTGTTCTCTTTCTGTGTGATCTGAAAGTGCAATTTAAAATGGCTTTTGCAATTTAAAGTGGTCTACATTTGAACACAAACTGCCAATAGAATTGTCCCTCACAGCTTGAACACAAACTGCCAATAAAATTCAAAAAAATACAAAATGTAAGGAGCACTACCTTTCTGTTCTCTTTCTCTGTGATCTGAAAGTGCAATTTAAAATGGCTTTTGCAATTTAAAGTGGTCTACATTTGAACACAAACTGCCAATAGAATTGTCCCTCACAGCTTGAACACAAACTGCCAATAAAATTCAAAAAAATACAAAATGTAAGGAGCACTACCTTTCTGTTCTCTTTCTCTGTGATCTGAAAGTGCAATTTAAAATGGCTTTTACAATTTTAAGTGGTCTGCGTTTGAACACAAACTGCCAATAAAATTGTCCCTCACAGCTTGAACACAAACTGCCAATAAAATTCAAAAAAATAGAAAATGCAAGGAGCACTACCTTTCTGTTCTCTTTCTCTGTGATCTGAAAGTGCAATTTAAAATGGCTTTTGCAATTTAAAGTGGCCTGCGTTTGAACACAAACTGCCAATAGAATTGTCCCTCACAGCTTGAACATAAACTGCCAATAAAATTCAAAATTAGAAAATGTAAGGAGCACTACCTTTCTGTTCTCTTTCTCCGTGATCTGAAAGTGCAATTTAAAATGGCTTTTGCAATTTAAAGTGGTCTGCGTTTGAACACAAACTGCCAATAGAATTGTCCCTCACAGATTGAACACAAACTGCCAATAAAATTCAAAAAAATATAAAATGTAAGGAGCACTACCTTTCTGTTCTCTTTCTCTATGATCTGAAAGTGCAATTTAAAATGGCTTTTGCAATTTAAAGTGGTCTGCGTTTGAACACAAACTGCCAATAGAATTGTCCCTCACAGCTTGAACACAAACTGCCAATAAAATTCAAAAAAATAGAAAATGTAAGGAGCACTACCTTTCTGTTCTGTTTCTCTGTGATCTGAAAGTGCAATTTAAAATGGCTTTTGCAATTTAAAGTGGTCTGCGTTTGAACACAAACAACCAATAAAATTGTCCCTCACAGCTTGAACACAAACTGCCAATAAAATTCAAAAAAATAGAAAATGTAAGGAGCACTACCTTTTTGTTCTCTTTCCCTGTGATCGGAAAGTGCAATTTAAAATGGCTTTTGCAATTTAAAGTGGTCTGTGTTTGAACACAAACTGCCAATAGAATTGTCCCTCACAGCTTGAACACAAACTGCCAATAAAATTCTAAAAAATACAAAATGTAAGGAGCACTACCTTTCTGTTCTCTTTCTGTGTGATGTGAAAGTGCAATTTAAAATGGCTTTTGCAATTTAAAGTGGTCTACGTTTGAACACAAACTGCCAATAGAATTGTCCCTCACAGCTTGAACACAAACTGCTAATAAAATTCAAAAAAATAGAAAATGTAAGGAGCACTACCTTTCTGTTCTCTTTCTCTGTGATCTGAAAGTGCAATTTAAAATGGCTTTTGCAATTTAAAGTGGTCTGTATTTGAATACAAACTGCCAATAGAATTGTCCCTCACAGCTTGAACACAAACTGCCAATAAAATTCAAAAAAATAGAAAATGTAAGGAGCACTACCTTTCTGTTCTCTTTCTCTGTGATCTGAAAGTGCAATTTAAAATGGCTTTTTTAATTTAAAGTGGTCTGTGTTTGAACACAAATTGCCAATGAGAATTGTCCCTCACGGATTGAACACAAACTGCCAATAAAATTCAAAAAAATAGAAAATGCAAGGAGCAGTACCTTTCTGTTCTCTTTCTCTGTGATCTGAAGGTGCAATTTAAAATGGCTTTTGCAATTTAAAGTGGTCTGCTTTTGAACACAAACTGCCAATAGAATTGTCCCTCACAGCTTGAACACAAATAAAATTCAAAAAAATAGAAAATGTAAGGAGCACTACCTTTCTGTTCTCTTTCTCTGTGATCTGAAAGTGCAATTTAAAATGGCTTTTGCAATTTAAAGTGGTCTGCGTTTGAACACAAACTGCCAATAAAATTGTCCCTCACAGCTTGAACACAAACTGCCAATAAAATTCAAAAAAATAGAAAATGCAAGGAGCACTACCTTTCTGTTCTCTTTCTCTGTGATCTGAAAGTGCAATTTAAAATGGCTTTTGCAATTTAAAGTGGTCTGCGTTTGAACACAAACTGCCAATAGAACTGTCCCTCACAGCTTGAACACAAACTGCCAATAAAATTCAAAAAAATAGAAAATGTAAGGAGCACTACCTTTCTGTTATCTTTCTGTGTGATCTGAAAGTGCAATTTAAAATGGCTTTTGCAATTTAAAGTGGTCTGTGTTTGAACACAAACTGCCAATAGAATTGTCCCTCACAGCTTGAACACAAACTGCCAATAAAATTCTAAAAAATACAAAATGTAAGGAGCACTATCTTTCTGTTCTCTTTCTGTGTGATCTGAAAGTGCAATTTAAAATGGCTTTTGCAATTTAAAGTGGTCTACATTTGAACACAAACTGCCAATAGAATTGTCCCTCACAGCTTGAACACAAACTGCCAATAAAATTCAAAAAAATACAAAATGTAAGGAGCACTACCTTTCTGTTCTCTTTCTCTGTGATCTGAAAGTGCAATTTAAAATGGCTTTTGCAATTTAAAGTGGTCTACATTTGAACACAAACTGCCAATAGAATTGTCCCTCACAGCTTGAACACAAACTGCCAATAAAATTCAAAAAAATACAAAATGTAAGGAGCACTACCTTTCTGTTCTCTTTCTCTGTGATCTGAAAGTGCAATTTAAAATGGCTTTTACAATTTTAAGTGGTCTGCGTTTGAACACAAACTGCCAATAGAATTGTCCCTCACAGTTTGAACACAAACTGCCAATAAAATTCAAAAAAATACAAAATGTAAGGAGCACTACCTTTCTGTTCTCTTTCTGTGTGATCTGAAAGTGCAATTTAAAATGGCTTTTGCAATTTAAAGTGGTCTGCGTTTGAACACAAACTGCCAATAGAATTGTCCCTCACAGCTTGAACACAAACTGCCAATAAAATTCAAAAAAATACAAAATGTAAGGAGCACTACCTTTCTATTCTCTTTCTCTGTGATCTGAAAGTGCAATTTAAAATGGCTTTTGCAATTTTAAGTGGTCTGTGTTTGAACACAAACTGCCAATAGAATTGTCCCTCACAGTTTGAACACAAACTGCCAATAAAATTCAAAAAAATACAAAATGTAAGGAGCACTACCTTTCTGTTCTCTTTCTGTGTGATCTGAAAGTGCAATTTAAAATGGCTTTTGCAATTTAAAGTGGTCTGTGTTTGAACACAAACTGCCAATAGAATTATCCCTCACAGATTGAACACAAGCTGCCAATAAAATTAAAAAAATTACAAAATATAAGGAGCACTACCTTTCTGTTCTCTTTCGCTGTGATCTGAAAGTGCAATTTAAAATGGCTTTTGCAATTTAAAGTGGTCTGCGTTTGAACACAAACTGCCAATAGAATTGTCCCTCACAGCTTGAACACAAACTGCCAATAAAATTCAAAAAAATAGAAAATGTAAGGAGCACTACCTTTCTGTTCTCTTTCTCTGTGATCTGAAAGTGCAATTTAAAATGGCTTTTGCAATTTAAAGTGGTCTGCGTTTGAACACAAACTGCCAATAGAATTGTCCCTCACAGCTTGAACACAAACTGCCAATAAAATTCAAAAAAATAGAAAATGTAAGGAGCACTACCTTTCTGTTCTCTTTCTCTGTGATCTGAAAGTGCAATTTAAAATGGCTTTTGCAATTTAAAGTGGTCTGTGTTTGAACACAAACTGCCAATAGAATTGTCCCTCACAGCTTGAACACAAACTGCCAATAAAATTCAAAAAAATAGAAAATGCAAGGAGCACTACCTTTCTGTTCTCTTTCTCTGTGATCTGAAAGTGCAATTTAAAATGGCTTTTGCAATTTAAAGTGGTCTGCGTTTGAACACAAACTGCCAATAGAATTGTCCCTCACAGCTTGAACACAAACTGCCAATAAAATTCAAAAAAATACAAAATGTAAGGAGCACTACCTTTCTGTTCTCTTTCTCTGTGATCTGAAAGTGCAATTTAAAATGGTTTTTGCAATTTAAAGTGGTCTGCGTTTGAACACAAACTGCCAATAAAATTGTCCCTCACAGCTTGAACACAAACTGCCAATAAAATTCAAAAAAATAGAAAATGCAAGGAGCACTACCTTTCTGTTCTCTTTCTGTGTGATCTGAAAGTGCAATTTAAAATGGCTTTTGCATTTTAAAGTGGTCTGCGTTTGAACACAAACTGCCAATAAAATTGTCCCTCACAGCTTGAACACAAACTGCCAATAAAATTAAAAAAAATAGAAAATGTAAGGAGCACTCCCTTTCTGTTCTCTTTCTCTGTGATCTGAAAGTGCAATTTAAAATGGCTTTTGCAATTTAAAGTGGTCTGCGTTTGAACACAAACTGCCAATAAAATTGTCCCTCACAGCTTGAACACAAACTGCCAATAAAATTCAAAAAAATAGAAAATGCAAGGAGCACTACCTTTCTGTTCTCTTTCTCTGTGATCTGAAAGTGCAATTTAAAATGGCTTTTGCAATTTAAAGTGGTCTGCGTTTGAACACAAACTGCCAATAGAATTGTCCCTCACAGCTTGAACATAAACTGCCAATAAAATTCAAAAAAATAGAAAATGTAAGGAGCACTACCTTTCTGTTCTCTTTCTCCGTGATCTGAAAGTGCAATTTAAAATGGCTTTTGCAATTTAAAGTGGTCTGCGTTTGAACACAAACTGCCAATAGAATTGTCCCTCACAGATTGAACACAAACTGCCAATAAAATTCAAAAAAATATAAAATGTAAGGAGCACTACCTTTCTGTTCTCTTTCTCTATGATCTGAAAGTGCAATTTAAAATGGCTTTTGCAATTTAAAGTGGTCTGCGTTTGAACACAAACTGCCAATAGAATTGTCCCTCACAGCTTGAACACAAACTGCCAATAAAATTCAAAAAAATAGAAAATGTAAGGAGCACTACCTTTCTGTTCTGTTTCTCTGTGATCTGAAAGTGCAATTTAAAATGGCTTTTGCAATTTAAAGTGGTCTGCGTTTGAACACAAACAACCAATAAAATTGTCCCTCACAGCTTGAACACAAACTGCCAATAAAATTCAAAAAAATAGAAAATGTAAGGAGCACTACCTTTTTGTTCTCTTTCCCTGTGATCGGAAAGTGCAATTTAAAATGGCTTTTGCAATTTAAAGTGGTCTGTGTTTGAACACAAACTGCCAATAGAATTGTCCCTCACAGCTTGAACACAAACTGCCAATAAAATTCTAAAAAATACAAAATGTAAGGAGCACTACCTTTCTGTTCTCTTTCTGTGTGATGTGAAAGTGCAATTTAAAATGGCTTTTGCAATTTAAAGTGGTCTACGTTTGAACACAAACTGCCAATAGAATTGTCCCTCACAGCTTGAACACAAACTGCTAATAAAATTCAAAAAAATAGAAAATGTAAGGAGCACTACCTTTCTGTTCTCTTTCTCTGTGATCTGAAAGTGCAATTTAAAATGGCTTTTGCAATTTAAAGTGGTCTGTATTTGAATACAAACTGCCAATAGAATTGTCCCTCACAGCTTGAACACAAACTGCCAATAAAATTCAAAAAAATAGAAAATGTAAGGAGCACTACCTTTCTGTTCTCTTTCTCTGTGATCTGAAAGTGCAATTTAAAATGGCTTTTTTAATTTAAAGTGGTCTGTGTTTGAACACAAATTGCCAATGAGAATTGTCCCTCACGGATTGAACACAAACTGCCAATAAAATTCAAAAAAATAGAAAATGCAAGGAGCAGTACCTTTCTGTTCTCTTTCTCTGTGATCTGAAAGTGCAATTTAAAATGGCTTTTGCAATTTAAAGTGGTCTGCTTTTGAACACAAACTGCCAATAGAATTGTCCCTCACAGCTTGAACACAAATAAAATTCAAAAAAATAGAAAATGTAAGGAGCACTACCTTTCTGTTCTCTTTCTCTGTGATCTGAAAGTGCAATTTAAAATGGCTTTTGCAATTTAAAGTAGTCTGCGTTTGAACACAAACTGCCAATAAAATTGTCCCTCACAGCTTGAACACAAACTGCCAATAAAATTCAAAAAAATAGAAAATGCAAGGAGCACTACCTTTCTGTTCTCTTTCTCTGTGATCTGAAAGTGCAATTTAAAATGGCTTTTGCAATTTAAAGTGGTCTGCGTTTGAACACAAACTGCCAATAGAACTGTCCCTCACAGCTTGAACACAAACTGCCAATAAAATTCAAAAAAATAGAAAATGTAAGGAGCACTACCTTTCTGTTATCTTTCTGTGTGATCTGAAAGTGCAATTTAAAATGGCTTTTGCAATTTAAAGTGGTCTGTGTTTGAACACAAACTGCCAATAGAATTGTCCCTCACAGCTTGAACACAAACTGCCAATAAAATTCTAAAAAATACAAAATGTAAGGAGCACTATCTTTCTGTTCTCTTTCTGTGTGATCTGAAAGTGCAATTTAAAATGGCTTTTGCAATTTAAAGTGGTCTACATTTGAACACAAACTGCCAATAGAATTGTCCCTCACAGCTTGAACACAAACTGCCAATAAAATTCAAAAAAATACAAAATGTAAGGAGCACTACCTTTCTGTTCTCTTTCTCTGTGATCTGAAAGTGCAATTTAAAATGGCTTTTGCAATTTAAAGTGGTCTACGTTTGAACACAAACTGCCAATAGAATTGTCCCTCACAGCTTGAACACAAACTGCCAATAAAATTCAAAAAAATACAAAATGTAAGGAGCACTACCTTTCTGTTCTCTTTCTCTGTGATCTGAAAGTGCAATTTAAAATGGCTTTTACAATTTTAAGTGGTCTGCGTTTGAACACAAACTGCCAATAGAATTGTCCCTCACAGTTTGAACACAAACTGCCAATAAAATTCAAAAAAATACAAAATGTAAGGAGCACTACCTTTCTGTTCTCTTTCTGTGTGATCTGAAAGTGCAATTTAAAATGGCTTTTGCAATTTAAAGTGGTCTGCGTTTGAACACAAACTGCCAATAGAATTGTCCCTCACACATTGAACACAAACTGCCAATAAAATTCAAAAAAATATAAAATGTAAGGAGCACTACCTTTCTGTTCTCTTTCTCTGTGATCTGAAAGTGCAATTTAAAATGGCTTTTGCAATTTGAAGTGGTCTGCATTTGAACACAAACTGCCAATAAAATTGTCCCTCACAGCTTGAACACAAACTGCCAATAAAATTCAAAAAAATAGAAAATGTAAGGAGCACTACCTTTCTGTTCTCTTTCTCTGTGATCTGAAAGTGCAATTTAAAATGGCTTTTTTAATTTAAAGTGGTCTGTGTTTGAACACAAACTGCCAATAGAACTGTCCCTCACGGATTGAACACAAACTGCCAATAAAATTCAAAAAAATACAAAATGTAAGGAGAACTACCTTTCTGTTCTCTTTCTCTGTGATCTGAAAGTACAATTTAAAATGGCTTTTGCAATTTAAAGTGGTCTGCGTTTGAACACAAACTGCCAATAAAATTGTCCCTCACAGCTTGAACACAAACTGCCAATAAAATTCAAAAAAATGGAAAATGCAAGGAGCAGTACCTTTCTGTTCTCTTTCTCTGTGATCTGAAAGTGCAATTTAAAATGGCTTTTTTAATTTAAAGTGGTCTGTGTTTGAACACAAACTGCCAATAGAATTGTCCCTCACGGATTGAACACAAACTGCCAATAAAATTCAAAAAAATACAAAATGTAAGGAGAACTACCTTTCTGTTCTCTTTCTCTGTGATCTGAAAGTGCAATTTAAAATGGCTTTTGCAATTTAAAGTGGTCTGCGTTTGAACACAAACTGCCAATAGAATTGTCCCTCACAGCTTGAACACAAACTGCCAATAAAATTCAAAAAAATACAAAATGTAAGGAGCACTACCTTTCTGTTCTCTTTCTCTGTGATCTGAAAGTGCAATTTAAAATGGTTTTTGCAATTTAAAGTGGTCTGCGTTTGAACACAAACTGCCAATAAAATTGTCCCTCACAGCTTGAACACAAACTGCCAATAAAATTCAAAAAAATAGAAAATGCAAGGAGCACTACCTTTCTGTTCTCTTTCTGTGTGATCTGAAAGTGCAATTTAAAATGGCTTTTGCATTTTAAAGTGGTCTGCGTTTGAACACAAACTGCCAATAAAATTGTCCCTCACAGCTTGAACACAAACTGCCAATAAAATTAAAAAAAATAGAAAATGTAAGGAGCACTCCCTTTCTGTTCTCTTTCTCTGTGATCTGAAAGTGCAATTTAAAATGGCTTTTGCAATTTAAAGTGGTCTGCGTTTGAACACAAACTGCCAATAAAATTGTCCCTCACAGCTTGAACACAAACTGCCAATAAAATTCAAAAAAATAGAAAATGCAAGGAGCACTACCTTTCTGTTCTCTTTCTCTGTGATCTGAAAGTGCAATTTAAAATGGCTTTTGCAATTTAAAGTGGTCTGCGTTTGAACACAAACTGCCAATAGAATTGTCCCTCACAGCTTGAACATAAACTGCCAATAAAATTCAAAAAAATAGAAAATGTAAGGAGCACTACCTTTCTGTTCTCTTTCTCCGTGATCTGAAAGTGCAATTTAAAATGGCTTTTGCAATTTAAAGTGGTCTGCGTTTGAACACAAACTGCCAATAGAATTGTCCCTCACAGATTGAACACAAACTGCCAATAAAATTCAAAAAAATATAAAATGTAAGGAGCACTACCTTTCTGTTCTCTTTCTGTGTGATCTGAAAGTGCAATTTAAAATGGCTTTTGCATTTTAAAGTGGTCTGCGTTTGAACACAAACTGCCAATAAAATTGTCCCTCACAGCTTGAACACAAACTGCCAATAAAATTAAAAAAAATAGAAAATGTAAGGAGCACTCCCTTTCTGTTCTCTTTCTCTGTGATCTGAAAGTGCAATTTAAAATGGCTTTTGCAATTTAAAGTGGTCTGCGTTTGAACACAAACTGCCAATAAAATTGTCCCTCACAGCTTGAACACAAACTGCCAATAAAATTCAAAAAAATAGAAAATGCAAGGAGCACTACCTTTCTGTTCTCTTTCTCTGTGATCTGAAAGTGCAATTTAAAATGGCTTTTGCAATTTAAAGTGGTCTGCGTTTGAACACAAACTGCCAATAGAATTGTCCCTCACAGCTTGAACATAAACTGCCAATAAAATTCAAAAAAATAGAAAATGTAAGGAGCACTACCTTTCTGTTCTCTTTCTCCGTGATCTGAAAGTGCAATTTAAAATGGCTTTTGCAATTTAAAGTGGTCTGCGTTTGAACACAAACTGCCAATAGAATTGTCCCTCACAGATTGAACACAAACTGCCAATAAAATTCAAAAAAATATAAAATGTAAGGAGCACTACCTTTCTGTTCTCTTTCTCTATGATCTGAAAGTGCAATTTAAAATGGCTTTTGCAATTTAAAGTGGTCTGCGTTTGAACACAAACTGCCAATAGAATTGTCCCTCACAGCTTGAACACAAACTGCCAATAAAATTCAAAAAAATAGAAAATGTAAGGAGCACTACCTTTCTGTTCTGTTTCTCTGTGATCTGAAAGTGCAATTTAAAATGGCTTTTGCAATTTAAAGTGGTCTGCGTTTGAACACAAACAACCAATAAAATTGTCCCTCACAGCTTGAACACAAACTGCCAATAAAATTCAAAAAAATAGAAAATGTAAGGAGCACTACCTTTTTGTTCTCTTTCCCTGTGATCGGAAAGTGCAATTTAAAATGGCTTTTGCAATTTAAAGTGGTCTGTGTTTGAACACAAACTGCCAATAGAATTGTCCCTCACAGCTTGAACACAAACTGCCAATAAAATTCTAAAAAATACAAAATGTAAGGAGCACTACCTTTCTGTTCTCTTTCTGTGTGATGTGAAAGTGCAATTTAAAATGGCTTTTGCAATTTAAAGTGGTCTACGTTTGAACACAAACTGCCAATAGAATTGTCCCTCACAGCTTGAACACAAACTGCTAATAAAATTCAAAAAAATAGAAAATGTAAGGAGCACTACCTTTCTGTTCTCTTTCTCTGTGATCTGAAAGTGCTATTTAAAATGGCTTTTGCAATTTAAAGTGGTCTGTATTTGAATACAAACTGCCAATAGAATTGTCCCTCACAGCTTGAACACAAACTGCCAATAAAATTCAAAAAAATAGAAAATGTAAGGAGCACTACCTTTCTGTTCTCTTTCTCTGTGATCTGAAAGTGCAATTTAAAATGGCTTTTTTAATTTAAAGTGGTCTGTGTTTGAACACAAACTGCCAATGAGAATTGTCCCTCACGGATTGAACACAAACTGCCAATAAAATTCAAAAAAATAGAAAATGCAAGGAGCAGTACCTTTCTGTTCTCTTTCTCTGTGATCTGAAAGTGCAATTTAAAATGGCTTTTGCAATTTAAAGTGGTCTGCTTTTGAACACAAACTGCCAATAGAATTGTCCCTCACAGCTTGAACACAAATAAAATTCAAAAAAATAGAAAATGTAAGGAGCACTACCTTTCTGTTCTCTTTCTCTGTGATCTGAAAGTGCAATTTAAAATGGCTTTTGCAATTTAAAGTGGTCTGCGTTTGAACACAAACTGCCAATAAAATTGTCCCTCACAGCTTGAACACAAACTGCCAATAAAATTCAAAAAAATAGAAAATGCAAGGAGCACTACCTTTCTGTTCTCTTTCTCTGTGATCTGAAAGTGCAATTTAAAATGGCTTTTGCAATTTAAAGTGGTCTGCATTTGAACACAAACTGCCAATAGAATTGTCCCTCACAGCTTGAACACAAACTGCCAATAAAATTCAAAAAAATAGAAAATGTAAGGAGCACTACCTTTCTGTTATCTTTCTGTGTGATCTGAAAGTGCAATTTAAAATGGCTTTTGCAATTTAAAGTGGTCTGTGTTTGAACACAAACTGCCAATAGAATTGTCCCTCACAGCTTGAACACAAACTGCCAATAAAATTCTAAAAAATACAAAATGTAAGGAGCACTATCTTTCTGTTCTCTTTCTGTGTGATCTGAAAGTGCAATTTAAAATGGCTTTTGCAATTTAAAGTGGTCTACATTTGAACACAAACTGCCAATAGAATTGTCCCTCACAGCTTGAACACAAACTGCCAATAAAATTCAAAAAAATACAAAATGTAAGGAGCACTACCTTTCTGTTCTCTTTCTCTGTGATCTGAAAGTGCAATTTAAAATGGCTTTTGCAATTTAAAGTGGTCTACATTTGAACACAAACTGCCAATAGAATTGTCCCTCACAGCTTGAACACAAACTGCCAATAAAATTCAAAAAAATACAAAATGTAAGGAGCACTACCTTTCTGTTCTCTTTCTCTGTGATCTGAAAGTGCAATTTAAAATGGCTTTTGCAATTTTAAGTGGTCTGCGTTTGAACACAAACTGCCAATAGAATTGTCCCTCACAGTTTGAACACAAACTGCCAATAAAATTCAAAAAAATACAAAATGTAAGGAGCACTACCTTTCTGTTCTCTTTCTGTGTGATCTGAAAGTGCAATTTAAAATGGCTTTTGCAATTTAAAGTGGTCTGCGTTTGAACACAAACTGCCAATAGAATTGTCCCTCACACATTGAACACAAACTGCCAATAAAATTCAAAAAAATATAAAATGTAAGGAGCACTAACTTTCTGTTCTCTTTCTCTATGATCTGAAAGTGCAATTTAAAATGGCTTTTGCAATTTAAAGTGGTCTGCGTTTGAACACAAACTGCCAATAGAATTGTCCCTCACAGCTTGAACACAAACTGCCAATAAATTTAAAAAAAATAGAAAATGTAAGGAGCACTACCTTTCTGTTCTCTTTCTCTGTGATCTGAAAGTGCAATTTAAAATGGCTTTTGCAATTTAAAGTGGTCTGCATTTGAACACAAACTGCCAATAAAATTGTCCCTCACAGCTTGAACACAAACTGCCAATAAAATTCAAAAAAATAGAAAATGTAAGGAGCACTACCTTTCTGTTCTCTTTCTCTGTGATCTGAAAGTGCAATTTAGAATGGCTTTTTTAATTTAAAGTGGTCTGTGTTTGAACACAAACTGCCAATAGAACTGTCCCTCACGGATTGAACACAAACTGCCAATAAAATTCAAAAAAATACAAAATGTAAGGAGAACTACCTTTCTGTTCTCTTTCTCTGTGATCTGAAAGTGCAATTTAAAATGGCTTTTGCATTTTAAAGTGGTCTGCGTTTGAACACAAACTGCCAATAAAATTGTCCCTCACAGCTTGAACACAAACTGCCAATAAAATTCAAAATAATATAAAATGTAAGGAGCACTACCTTTCTGTTCTCTTTCTCTATGATCTGAAAGTGCAATTTAAAATGGCTTTTGCAATTTAAAGTGGTCTGTGTTTGAACACAAACTGCCAATAGAATTGTCCCTCACAGCTTGAACACAAACTGCCAATAAAATTAAAAAAAATAGAAAATGTAAGGAGCACTACCTTTCTGTTGTCTTTCTGTGCGATCTGAAAGTGCAATTTAAAATGGCTTTTGCAATTTAAAGTGGTCTGTGTTTGAACACAAACTGCCAATAGAATTGTCCCTCACAGCTTGAACACAAACTGCCAATAAAATTCTAAAAAATACAAAATGTAAGGAGCACTACCTTTCTGTTCTCTTTCTGTGTGATCTGAAAGTGCAATTTAAAATGGCTTTTACAATTTAAAGTGGTCTACATTTGAACACAAACTGCCAATAGAATTGTCCCTCACAGCTTGAACACAAACTGCCAATAAAATTCAAAAAAATACAAAATGTAAGGAGCACTACCTTTCTGTTCTCTTTCTCTGTGATCTGAAAGTGCAATTTAAAATGGCTTTTGCAATTTTAAGTGGTCTGCGTTTGAACACAAACTGCCAATAGAATTGTCCCTCACAGTTTGAACACAAACTGCCAATAAAATTCAAAAAAATAGAAAATGCAAGGAGCAATACCTTTCTGTTCTCTTTCTCTGTGATCTGAAAGTGCAATTTAAAATGGCTTTTGCAATTTAAAGTGGTCTGCGTTTGAACACAAACTGCCAATAGAATTGTCCCTCACAGCTTGAACACAAACTGCCAATAAAATTCAAAAAAATAGAAAATGTAAGGAGCACTACCTTTCTGTTGTCTTTCTGTGCGATATGAAAGTGCAATTTAAAATGGCGTTTGCAATTTAAAGTGGTCTGTGTTTGAACACAAACTGCCAAAAGAATTGTCCCTCACAGCTTGAACACAAACTGCCAATAAAATTCAAAAAAATACAAAATGTAAGGAGCACTACCTTTCTGTTCTCTTTCTGTGTGATCTGAAAGTGCAATTTAAAATGGCTTTTGCAATTTAAAGTGGTCTGTGTTTGAACACAAACTGCCAATAGAATTGTCCCTCACAGATTGAACACAAGCTGCCAATAAAATTCAAAAAAATACAAAATGTAAGGAGCACTACCTTTCTGTTCTCTTTCGCTGTGATCTGAAAGTGCAATTTAAAATGGCTTTTGCAATTTAAAGTGGTCTGCGTTTGAACACAAACTGCCAATAGAATTGTCCCTCACAGCTTGAACACAAGCTGCCAATAAAATTCAAAAAAATAGAAAATGTAAGGAGCACTACCTTTCTGTTCTCTTTCGCTGTGATCTGAAAGTGCAATTTAAAATGGCTTTTGCAATTTAAAGTGGTCTGCGTTTGAACACAAACTGCCAATAGAATTGTCCCTCACAGCTTGAACACAAACTGCCAATAAAATTTAAAAAAATACAAAATGTAAGGAGCACTACCTTTCTGTTCATAACCAACACTTTGAATTGTGACCGGAAACTGATCGGCAACCAATGCAGACTGTGGAGTGTTGGCGTAAGATGGACATACTTAGGGAAGCCCATGATTGCTCTTGCAGCTGCATTCTGCACAATCTTAAGTTTCCGAACACTTTTTATTGCAATATGCTGTAGTGGAACTGCCCTTAGAAAGCATTATCCCAAGCTTTTAATTTTTATTGAGTTATAATATGTACTGTATGTTGTTTTGGATTTGCTATCTTATACACAAACATCTTTTGTTTTTTTGTTTTTTTATATATATATTGTGAGCCGCCAGCATTGATTAGAGATGGGTGGTATCTAGGTCAAAAAAATCAATTTGGGAGCTTCAGCTTGTTCAGAATTTATTATCATGGGCAATTATGGGCACACCTCATAACACTACTACTATGCAAGCTGCAGCAGAGTATAGTACAGTGATGGGCAACCTTTTGAGCTTGGTGTGTCAAAATTCGCCAAAAACCCGAGCATAACTCAGGTGGTGTGTCACCTTGAGAAAAAAACCATAATTTTGTGATATTTATAGTTTAAATAACAAATATGTATAATTATTTAACTTACCTGCTTAGTGACTTCTTTGTTAATCTGTCAGTTGGTTTCTTTTGTTGATCTTGCTGCACATACCAGACAAATCCCAGACCCGATATTATTGTAATGTCTCACGTTAAATAAAAAGACCAATGGGGGGGTAGGTAGATTTTCACACACACACATGCTCTGGATGCACAGCTGCTAAGCGTCAGGTTACTAATACTATGAATGCTAGAATTGAGAATTGGGGGGGGGGGGGTGTTAAAAAAAGAAACCTACAGGAGAACATGTTTCTTTTCCTCCTATCACTCGTTCCTTCATCTTCTTCACCAGGAAACCTTCCGTTCCAAAGTGCAGCCCAGCATCCTACTCACACACTGGAGACTCTTCCAAATCTCTTGTAAAGCTGACTTTGGATTATTCCTTCGTTTCCTGTTGGGTTAGTGGCTCCTCCAGCCCATACAGCTTTCCCAAAATGGGAATTTATCTGCACACCCCACCTCCCCAACACGCACACACAACACACTTTCTCTCCCCCCCCTTTCTCTCTTTAGCGTGCTTCTCATCCTCAACAGGATTCCCCCATCCTCCTCACCGGAGATACTGAGCACAAATCAGGCTCATCCTCCGCCGCCGCCTCTCGCTGCCCGCAAGTCTACGCCGGCCTCGCATCGGTGTCTACAGCTCGGGCCCTTCCACAGCCTGGGAGCCGCAGCCGCATCTGGCCGCCGCCATCTTCCCGTATCGGGCCCAGGCTGTTCCTGGAGAGGGAGAAGGCGGGAGGAGGGGGGAAGAGGTAGCAGCGAGGGAAGGAGGACCAGTTTCGCTCTCCGCCTCCTGACTGGGGGAAAGGAATTCTTGCGAGAGCCGCTCGACCTGCCCTGCCTCCACGTTGAAGGCTGCTGTTGCCTCCCCTGACTCGCACGGAGCCAAGGTGGGCAGGTGCTTGACTAACCAGCGGGCGAGCCTCTCAGTCGATGCCTCCTTTTTTCCTACCCTCCCACCCTCACTTCCGGCCGTGGCCCAAGCTCGACGGAATCCACTTCCGTCTCTAGTGCACAGTAAAACCCTTCCCTTGTCAGCTCGTGGGCCCCGCAAGGCGGCCTTCTAATGCGACTTTCCATTGGCGGTGGTGCTGTCATACCAATGGGAAGTCGCGTGCGAGTGGAGGAGGGGGATGAATAGTGCTGTGGGGACGTGTGTGTGTGTGTGTTATCACCATGGTAACTGTCGCAACTACTCTTGCTCACCGGTTCCCACATGTCACTGAAAATGGCTACGCGTGTCAGTGCTGACACGCGTGTCATAGGTTCGCCATCACTGGTATAGTACATTTATGGGTGTAATTCAGAACTGCATCCAGTTCTAATCACCATAATACAAAAAAAAATTTCAGACTCTGGTAAGAGTGCAGAAAAGAGCAACAAAATTATTCAAGGGGCTGGAGGCTAAAATATATGAAGAATGATTACAGGAATTGGTATGTCTAGTCTAATAAAAAGAAGGACTGGGGAGACCTGATAGCACTTTCCCAATATTTGAGGAGCCCCTACCCTCAAATTTGAGAGGGTCATATTATTTTCCAAAGCACCAAAATGGAAGACAATAAACAATGATTGGAAACTAAACAAGGAGAGATGCAAACTAGAACTAAGGAAACATTTTCTAATGGTGAGTGCAATTAACCAATGGAATAGCTTGCCTTCATAAATAGTTGTCTTTTTGGATTTGCTAGCTGGACAGCTGGACAGCTGACACCCTTTATGACACTGTCCTAAAATATAAGAGGTACTAACTATCTACACTGGCCTCTGCCCAACCCATTAGGTTTACCAGATGGATGTGCTTCAAGTCCTTTCTGTGAAACAATGTTCATTTTATTGAACCTGGATGGCCCTAACTTTAGAAGGCCTTTAAAAGTTGGATTTTCCTCAGACCTGAGGGCCAGGTTATTCATGGAACCCACTTTGCATATTTTTGTCTTGCCTTGACTGAAGAGTTGTGTATTTTGCCCAGCATCTGTTATTTTTCTTTGTTTTTTATGTGTCTTTGCATACTTTTGTTAGTTGCCCAGAGGGGTTGGTTTTTTTTTAATTATATACATTTGCAGAATGAATGAATGAAACTCAGGTTGAAAAACGCTGAAATAAATGACTAATTGTGGGGCTATTTCAGCAAATTGTAAAAGAGGATTTTGAATCCAAAAGTATTACTAGTTAGAAGCATTTAAACATTTTAAATACCGGTAATAGTCTTCTTCTGTTTTGTAAGAGCTAATTATTTTATTTTCATTTGCTTTGACAACTATTTAGAACAGTGCTTATCAAACTTGAGAACTTTGACATATGTGGACTTTAGTTTGAAGTCCAAATCTAAATTTGAAGTCTAAAATCTGTATCCTGTAAGGTCCACAGATCTTAAAATTACAAAGTTTGAGTAATACTAGTTTAAAGAATCTTGTTCTTATGGAAAATAGAACAGTTCAGCCTGAGAGATTAAAGGATTAGAAAATTTCCTCATGTATAGAATGTTGTTTGTTTGTACAAGTATAGGCTATCTAGTAAGTCGATCATTTTGGGGCTGCTGTTTTAATAAGATTACAATAAAAAATAAAAAGAGGCCTGAGTCAACTGTTAGGATGTCTACAGTTTTGCACCTGCCCTACTCACTTTTTTTCTTTTTCTGAATGGTAAACATCTGCACACAATTAATATGCATTCACATTTGATAATGATATCACATTTCCATTCATGTAGGGATCTACTAAAACACCTAATTTCCCAAACTTTTATAAGTGACACTATCTTTCATCTGATAAATGACCGAAGACTGGCAATAAAATACATCCATGTCACCTTTTGTCTCCTTCTCTCAGCAATCTAGCATTGAGCTTCCTCAGTGATTTGGTAGACTATTAATAATATTAATTAGGGATAGTGCTATCTTCAGTTCTTTGGTTGGTGGGCTTCTGGAAAGCAACTCCCATGGCACAAGAAGCTGCACAAGGAGTGACTGAAACCCACTGCAAGTGGGTGACACTTGGTGGGAAGGGAAACCAAGATGTAGGATCCATGATTTACTTTCTTTAATGTGCTTCAAATCAAAGGACGACACTACTTGATGGCCTCTTTACAAAGACAGATTAGAGTTTGCTACCAGAGCTGTCGATTTAAGAGGTGCCACACATCCTTTATTTCCCTTTTCTACTAAGTGGAGGGAAGAGCTACAGAGATCATTTGGATTATTCAAAGATTTCCCCGACAAGATGTAACATGATGACTGTACAAATTAAAACTTTGTTCTGACCCCAAGTCTCCCTGTGTCATAGTAATTAAATACAATCAGAATTAATCACTTAAATAAAAACCCATGTCAAATACATGGAGCCCACAGGTAAGAAAATGCAAGGTCTTTGGGTTGAAAAAGATTCAGTTATGGCTGCCTTTCTCGTCAAGATAAATGATCTATTAAATTACAGGCATGCCTAGCTTTTTAGTTCCTGCTCTCTGGGAGGATTGCATTCAATTCACTCAGCAATTATCTGTAACATGAGAGAAAAAAAATCTTTACTCCAGAAACAAGCTCTGAAAGGTTACAATGTAATCTCTGTCTTCAAAAAGACTTTCCAGTGTAAGTTTAATGTAATAAGGAAAGCAATGTAAATTCGTTGAACCTCTATACCTGCATCACCCAACTTAAAATCTTTATCAGATGCATGGGAAAGCAGGGATAAAAATATTGAATACTGATGAAAATAAGGTTGCCTAATATTATTTGATAGTATCTCTAAGGAGAGAGGCAGCATACAAATCTAATAAATAATAATAATAATAATATTTGTCTGCCAAACTATTAATTTATGTGTGTGAATTTTTTGTTTCCTAATAGAGAGAGCAACAATGCAGCAAGGGTAAAATTAACAGAATATTGTGTATACATAACAGAACTTTAACTAAATTTAAACAGCAAATTCAAGTTATGGAGGCAAGATTAAATATAATTTTTTAATGTTGTGTGTTAACCTCTTAGGAAAAATATAAATGCCCTTAAAGGATATGTATATTAATTAATTAATTAATTAATTAATTACATATTAATCCTTAGCTAATTATGGTACAGTGAATTACTTATTGTCTGAATGAAACATAAATTAACTGATCACATCTGAACAAGCCTGTTGTGTAAACCAATCTCTTAATTTTTAATTATGGTGATAAAATCAATGGGATCAAGATTTTGGATGCAATATCTTCTATCTTTGGTATGAACATGACATGAAAAACTCTAGGTCACTGAGAAAGTTGTTAGACATTGAGCCACTTATTTTCATTGAATCTAAGGTACTACTGGTGCCATTTTTCTTATACCTACTTGACATTCAAAGATTTATGTAACCTAGGTTCAGCCTAATAGTATTACAAACAAAATGTCATATCTTATATAAAGGATCCTTGTAGCAAGTCCAGAATAATTTGATAAAGCTAGACTATTCCTTTCATGTTTTACTGCAATTGATTGCAAATGAAAAAAATGTGGTTTGCATGTGCTAACATGCAAAATGTATTTATACATTCACAACCAAATTCAATAAAATATTTCTTCCATTGCTTTAATAAATCTTAGATTGACTCAGGTTATGATCCATTTCAATGAATTTTAAAATCAGAGAATAGAGAATGATGATGTATGTAGAGGTAAAGCAATTTTCTACATGAATATACCAAGCCAAGTGGCAAGTTCCCTCATTCCTGTATTATAGTGAATTTTTTTTCTTTCCATGATGAGTGATGTTTCTGCCAGCCCATGTCCAACCAGTTGCTCAGCCATCTAGTATATAAATATTATTTGTATTTTGTATCATGCGCTATGGCATCTACCATAGTTATGGGAGATGCCATAAATGTAATCTCCCAGCAAGACACTAGCTTGATGTGGTGGTGGGTCTTATATGCTCTGAGGAAGATGACAGCTATGCCAGAGCTTCAACCATATTGGAAGTTCTTTTCAAAGGAGCTAGAGAAAGAGTGTTTCTCCCATAAACATTATTGTAAAATGTCACTTACAAAAAACTATACTGGATGGGACATCAGCAAGGACTATGCTAAGTGTTGGAATTCCTAAACATCTCGTGACAAGTGGGTTAAAGGACTTAGGACTGGGCAACCAAGACCAACAGCTGCAAGACTAGTGGAAGAAAAGTTGCTTACCTGTTGCAAATATGCAAAGTCTGAAAACAAAGAAATGATTTGCTATTATAAGTCAAGTCCAATGAGAAGAGGATACTAAAAAGAATGTACCATTTCTGAAAAGAACACCCAGAATCATAAATAATAGAACAGAGGCTAGCAGATGAACTTTGATTTACAATAAAAAATAAAGTATTCACAGAAGTAGAATTGTAAGAATTACAATTACAAAGGGCTAAAAAAATGAAAGCTTTGCCAGAAATAACTCACCCAATAGAGACAAACCAGAGGGAGTAGGGAGTAGAGGAAGCCACTACTGCTAATTATTCACAATCTCAATCCAGTCTTTATTTCTATTTGCCTTTTGCCATATAAGACATAATTGGTGTGTAAGAAACACAACAGCTTAGCTGACAATACAGGGAAAGTTTGTGAAAATCTCCTGATTGATAGGTGAAAAAAGTTACAGATGATACTTTGTTAATGTCTTACTTTAAAAAAAAAAAAAAAAAAGTCAGTTCTAAAGCAACAGATAAGAAAAAGCTGTGCAGTGAAAGTAAAGCTCAGCCCCTGGGTGGGGGAGGGGGGGCAGACTTTACACAGCTGACTTGCAGTTGGGCTATGGGAAGCAACTCCTTGACATCTGCCAAGAGATTTAAATTCATTTCTGTGTCTTGGCCACCAAATTCACTGTGTGACTTTGGGTCTGTTAATCATTCTTCATTTGCTATCATCAAGGTTTGTGAATGGATATAGCTGAAAATAGTATGCATGGCCTTAGAGGAATTATTTTTTAAATCTTTAAATATTTTAATTAATTGGATTATTTATGATTTGCTTTCACTTGTTGTGAGCCGCCCCGAGTCTTTGGAGAGGGGCGGCATACAAATCCAAATAATTAATAAATAAATAAATAAATAAATAAATAAATAAATTAATAAATAAATAAATTTATTATAAAAATATAATAAATAAAAGGAAGTTGGGATTGTTGTTTGATATTAAGTTGACCAAGGGTGAAATTCGAAATTTTTCTCTACCGGTTCTGTGGGTGTGGCTTGGTGGGCATTGCAGGAGAAGGATACTGCAAAATCTCCATTCCAATCCTACTCCAGGGCAAGAATACTGCAAAATGCCCATTCCCTCCTGGGGGAAGGATATTTAAAAATATCTATTCTCACCCCTCTCTGGGCCAAACAGAGGTGTTACTTGCCAGTTCTCCGAACTATTCAAAATTTCCACTACGAGTTCTCCAGAACGTGTCAGAATCGGCTGATTTTTACTCCTGAAGTTGACCCTTCTAACTAGCTTTGCCTACAATTCTGCCAATGAGAGAAGATTTCTCAATTAAGAGGAATACTGATATCACAATCTGAAGGAACAAATATATTACAGCCAAAATAAAGCCCATTCTATTTAAAATGTACATCCATTTACATCTGGTGTATCTGATACTTACTTTTAACAAAACAATCTTATCAATGCATTGGTTAAGCATTTTCTACAGATGAATGGAACTTTAATATTGACTTTTTAAAAAGCAGCATTACATTTGTTAAAATATATTTGTACTTATAACTATTGTGAAAAATATCTAAATCCTCTTTATAAGGTACATTTTTCTTTTCTATTTTTCTTCTTCTTCTTACAGCTTTTGCTTTTGTTAGTTAAAAGCATAAGTTTTTATTTTCTCTTTTAAAGTCCTACCGGGTTTTTCTGGAATTATTATTATTCCATTATTCTGTAGCTGTGTTTGGGTTTCAATGAGGTATACAGTGATCCCTCTATTATCGCGAGGGTTCCGTTCCAAGACCCCTCGCGATAATCGATTTTTCGCAATGTAGGGTTGCGGAAGTAAAAACACCATCTGCGCATGCGTGCTCTTTTTTTCTATGGCCGCGCATGCGTAGATGGTGGAGTTTGCGTTCCCCGCCGCCCATGCAAAGGGGAAACCCCGATTTGGCTCCTTGCTGCTGCTGCGCTACCGAGCAGATCAGCTGCTGGGCGGCCGAAGGAACCTTCCCTGGGTCTTCCCCCTCTTGCTGGCGTGCGGGCGAGCGGCAGGCATCAGCGAGGAGCCGGGGTTTCCCCTTTGCGTGGGCGGCCGGGAAGACCCAGGTTGGGGGTTCGGGGGGGTGCTGGGAAGCCCCCCAGGCCGGCTGCGACCTTTTAAAACAGCCGCGCCGCTTCCCAGCTGAGTCCTGAAGCCAAACGCGGAAGTTCGCCTTTGGCGTTTGGCTTCAGGACTCAGCTGGGAAGCAGCGCGGCTGTTTTAAAAGGTCGCAGCCGGCCTGGGGGGCTTCCCAGCACCCCCCCGAACCCGGGTTGGGGGTTCGGGGGGGTGCTGGGAAGCCCCCCAGGCCGGCTGCGACCTTTTAAAACAGCCGCGCCGCTTCCCAGCTGACTCCCGAAGCCAAACGCGGAAGTGGGGTTTTTTTTAATTAATATTTTTTTTAAAATCGCGATATAGTGTTTCGCGAAGATCGAGATCGCAAAACTCGAGGGATCACTGTATTGATGTAATAGACATCTTCTTCAGGGTACTGGATAGCATCATAGGCATGGTGCGTCTCACTGATTTGTAACAACCTGTTCTCTCTGCCATGGAGATGACTGTTCTCTGTTCTTAAAATCCTGGCCAACAATGAGGACTGGCACTTCTGTAGTCGTGGGGGCATTGAAATGACCTTGGTACTCTCTAGAAGGCTTCATATCAGCATTAATCACAATTTGGAAGTCCTTGTGGCCTGTATGAATAGAATCAACAGCAACCTTAAGTTCCAGAATATACTTGTGTTCACACAGCAACTTCTTCAGTTGGCTAGCAAATTGTGAATTAACACCTGGATAGATTCCACAATGGATATCCCTCTCATTGTCATTATCACCAACAAAGTATATCTGGAGAAATGAAGGCTGCTGTTGAAGCCGCACCATGATACTCCCTATCCTGTGGTAGATGTGCCCCTGCACTTTGAATGTTGACATGCAATTTCCCTCCTTCACCTCTCTGGCTCCAAAAGACGTCATTTGGAGGCATCCGTTGTACTTCCGGACAACAACAAAAAAGCGATTTGATATTTGATGCTAGTAAGTGAGAAGTCTGTGTAAGGGTTCAGGGGAGGGCTGAAGGGGAGGAACGTGGACTTTACTGCTACTGCAGCACATGCCGGGACTCTCTTCCTGCCACTTTAGAGCATGGCACCAGGCACAGAGAAACCATGGTCAAAGATCAACAACCTTGTCCCTGGAATAATCAATCTGAGGTTCAAATATGAAAACCAGACAAATGTTTATTAGGCAAAAGCATTGATACAATTTCTGACTGCTTAACATAGGGGTTTTTAGATGTATACTTTTTTACAGCCTGTGTTCTGACTTTGGGCTGAGGTTGATAATACAGTGATCCCTTGTTTATTGTGAGTGTTCTGTTCCAGGACCAGCCACGATAAGCAAAAATCCATGAAATAGGATTTTTTCTCTCCCCCACACAGATTGTCCCTCACTCCCCCACCTCTCTTTAACTTTCGTCTCTCTGCCTTCATCTCTCTCTCTCTTGGGGAATCCTCCCCAGGGGTTCCCGGAGGCTCCGTTCCACACCCAACAGCAAAGCGTTACTTTGGCAGGGACAAGGCAGGTGTGGTGGTTTCCCTTCGAGGAGCAGCAGCGCCAGGAACATCACATCCATGCCCCAGCTCCCCCGCCGCCGCTGCCTCTGAGTTTGCCTCCTGAAGTTGTGAATGCTCCAACACTGGAGGTTTTTAAGAAGATGTTGGATAACCATTTGTCTGAAGTAGTGTAGGGTTTCCTGCCTAAGCAGGGGGTTGGACTAGAAGACCTCCAAGGTCCCTTCCAACTCTGTTGTTGTTATTGTTGTGGTGGTGGTGGTGGTTATTTTATTCACAAAAAACAGTAATACACAGCAAGCAAGATTTATATGCTGGATTTTGTATCACAATATCACAAGTCGAACACTTCCCAGATTATTATTATTATTATTATTATTATTAATAATAATAATAATAATAATAATAATAATAATAATATTAGTATTAGTATTAGTATGTCAATACAACACAGCAAACGAGATCACTATGCTGGATTTCGTATTTCATCACCAACCGGGCACTTCCCAAGCAGGACTGCATGATATAGCGGCAAATTATGTTTGCCGATCCCAGTGCAGCGGCCTTTTGCAACTGACAGATGGAGATTTTGTCAATTCTGATGGTTTTCAAATGTTTGCTGAGTGTGCCAAGTACCACTGGGACCACTTACACTGGCTTATGCCAGAGTCGTTGCAGCTCGATTTTTAGATCTTCGTATTTCACTAATTTCTCTAGCTGCTTCTCCTCAATTCTGCTGTCCCCTGGGATTGTGATGTCGATGATCCATACTTTCTTTTTCTCCACAATCAGGATGTCTGGTTGTTATGCTTCAAAATTCGGTCAGTCGGAAGTCGGAAGTCCCCCAGTAATTTGGCTTGCTCATTTTTGACCACTTTTTCGGGCTTATGTTCCCACCAGTTCTTTGCCACTGGTAAATGGTAGTTCCGGCACAAGTTCCAGTGGATCATCTGTGCCACAGCATCATGTCTATGCTTGTAGTCAGTCTGTGCGATATTTTTGCAGCAGCTGAGTATGTGATTGTTTGTTTCATCTGTTTCTTTAAAGAGTCTGCACTTCGGATCGTCTGTTGATTTTTCAATTCTGGCTTTGACAGCATTTGTTCTAATGGCCTGTTCTTTTGCTGCCAGTATTAGTCCTTCTGTCTCCTTTCTGAGTGTTCCACTTGTAAGCCATGACCAGATCTTTTCTTTATCCACTTTGCCTTCAATCTTCTCCAAGAACTGGCCATGCAATGCTTTGTTCCACCAACTGTCCATACGAGATTGAGTTACAGTTTTTCTATACTGGCCCTTGGTTTGCTTCACCTTGAGAAGCTTCCTATTGTTGACCTCCATCAATGCTGACTCTTTGCTCTCCTTCACGTAGTCAGCTAATGCATGCTTCTCTTCTTCCACTGTCTGCTTCACTTGCAAAAGTCCTCTGCCGCCTATTTTCCTTGGTAAATACAGCCTGACAACGTCACTGCAAGGGTCTAGTGCATGATGGATCATCATTAATTTTCTGGTTTTCCTTTCCAGGTTGTCCAGTTCTGCTTGAGTCCAGTTCACTATGCCAGCTGTGTATCTAATGACAGGTATGGCCCAAGTATTTATAGCCTTGATAGTGTTGCCACCATTCAGTTTGCTGTTCAAAATTTTTCTGATCCTCTGGATGTACTCTTTGCTGATCACAGTTTTCACATGACCATGCTTGATATTATCCAGTTGCAAGATGCCCAAGTATCTGTAGGCTTCTGGCTGGTGGCACTTGATGGTTTGACCATTTGGCATTTCAATGCCCTCACTTTCAGTGATTTTCCCCCTTTTCAGTGCCATTGTGGCACATTTATCCAGGCCAAACTCCATGCTAATGTCATTGCTGAAGATTTGCACAGTGTTGGTTAGTGACTGTATCTCAGTTTCTGATTTTCTGTACAACTTCAGGTCATCCATATACAGCAGGTGTGAAATTTTTGGTGAATTCCAAGCAGTTTGGTAGCCTAGGTTTGTTTTTTGTAGGATGAGTGACAGCGGGATTATAGCGATGGGGACAAAGAGTCCCCCTGGAAGATGCCCCTTCTGATGTTGATCAGTCCATAGCTTTCATTCCCAACAAAAAACTCAGTCTTCCAATATTTCATCGCCTTTTCTATGAATTTCCTGATGTTTTCATTGACTCCAATGACTTCCATGCATTTTATGATCCAGCTGTGGGGCAATGAGTCAAAGGCTTTCTTGTAGTCAATCCAGGTCATGTATGGGTTTGTTTTCCTGTTCTTACAGTTCTCTGAAATCATTTTATCAATTAGGAGCTGGTCTTTCGTACCTCTGCTTCGTCTTTTATTGCCCTTTTGCTCCACTGACATGATGTCATTTTCTTCTAGGTAGTCCTGAATTCTGTCAGCTATGATACCTGTCAGAAATTTGAGCATGGTCAGCAAACATGTTATTGGCCTGTAGTTTCCTGGTATGGCTCCTTTCGCTGCGTCTTTCTGTATTAAATATGTTCTGCCAGTTGTAAGCCATTCACTGATATTTCCTGTCTGCAGCATTTTGTTGAACAATTCGGCCATTTTTGCATGCATGCTGGTCAGGTATTTCAGCCAAAAACCATGCACCTGATCAGTGCCAGAGGATGTCCAGTTCTTTACTTTCTTCACTCTTTTTGCAATCATTTCAGGTGTTATTTCCAGCTGTTGCATATTGCTCTTTAAGATTTTTTTCTCAAACTCCTTTATACACCCAAGATCTCTGGGAGGTCAAAAAGGACTATAACAATACTGTTATAGTCCTTTTTGACCTCCCAGAGATCTTTCCAGAAATTTGTTGTTATTTTCACCTCTGGCTTTTCAATTTTCGTATCTGTTTGCTGATGCAGGTTCTGGTAGAACTGCCTCTGGTTGGATTGAAATGTTTGATTCTGCCTGTACTGGGTGATCCTAGCTTCATATCGCTCAATTTTCCTGGCTGTCGCTGTTATCTGCTGCTTTACAATTTCCAGAGCTTCCTCGATTTTTCTTGTACTAAGCCAGTAATTTTTTGTCAAATAGTCTTTGCTCTTCTGATTGTTCAGCTTCTGCTCCTTAATGTTCTTCAAGTTACTTGCATCTGATCTCAAGCTTTTGATTTTCAGTTCTAGTCGGATTTTCCATTTTGGTTTTCCAGTTGGTTTTCCGATTGGTTTCTGTTGCAGTAACCCTAGTTCTTCAGTTACTATCACAGCTGTACTGTAGGCAAGCTGATTCAATTGTTCAATTGAAGTTACATTGACAGTTGCAAGTGCAGAGTTAATATCTTCCATCAGTGAGATAAGTCATTTCTTGCTTGTTTTTTAAGGCTGGCAGTCTCTTTCGCACTGCCTTGGACCCTGCATGAGCAAGTATTTGGTCCTTCAGTTCTTGCTGCCTTTGAGTTATAGTGCCAAGTGTCTCATCTGCAGCTTCTTGCTGTCTTTCCAGGTTTTCATCAGGTTCCAGTTGTTCAGTGACTCCAGATCTTATTGGAGCTTCTACTGGTGCCAGATCAGATTTTGGTGTTTCTATTTTACAAATTTTCTGTATTTCTTCTAATTCGACTTCACTGAACATTTGGTTCCTGATTATGAGTCATCGCTGCTCGGCCAGTCGAAGTTCCATTATTTTTGAGTCTGCATGTTCTTGTTTCCATAATTGGTACATCCGTTTTTTGATATCCACATTTTTCAGGCTCCGAGTTGTAATAACACTTCATGATTGTGTGATTCTCTGGCATTGAGAATTTCTGCCGCTTTTTGATTTGTAAGCTTTGTTTGTTTTGTTCCTGTAACTCATTTGTTGATGGCTGCCCAGGTTCCACAGCAGCCACCACGGTCCTTTTTATCCTGGGTGACGACTGAGCCAGTATGGACTTTTTTTTGTTTTGTCTCTCCATTAGTTTAAATGGGTTAGGTACGTTTAGTCTGGCTCCTCTGCTTTGACCACTCCGGCAAGGTTAGACCTACCAGTAGTTTACACTACCACCGCACAGCTCTCAGCTTCATTGAAGCACACAAGCCCCACTACCATTATTATTATTATTATTATTATTATTATTATTATTATTATTATTATGGCTGCGGAGGGGGAGTATGACTCCTTAGCATCAAAATGTGTTAATAATAATACAGGAAATACTAATGCTCTGACAATCATTTTGAAAAATCCTCTCTTAGTTAGCACCTACAAGGCAAGAGGAACATGGCAAATTTGAAGTTTGTAGGCTTTACAGTTCAGGAGATTTCATGATAAGGGCATGACGGATTTTCGCTTTTATATATATAGATTCAGTGGTACCATATTCCATTTTCTACTGGTACAGTAGTCTCAAGAACTCATATTGGAGTATTGAGTTACATTACAGGGTATAATACAGACTATATGGAAAGCTAAGCCTAAAGAAAATGTATTTTATGAAAGCACTGTGTTGCAATTACAAACTCTATAAACTGTTCCAAACAAATTGGCAGCCTCCAAAACTATTTATTCTCTATTTATCTCTCTATTATGCATGCTTGTGTTACAGTATATTTCCAATATTAATTTTTTATGAAACAACCAAATAGGTTGACTTAAATTTAATTTAATTTAATTTGGGATGGGTGTGTGTGTAAATCTCTTTTGAGAGATTTACATAATCTTTGGATATTGGTGGAGGACTGTTTCTTTTGACCTTGTGTAATTATTACTTTTTGCAGTTTTCATATTCTTAAGTACAAAAAATCCCATCTCACAAACACAAAATATTGAATTTGCATGAAGATTACCAGAACTTTTTCTTTTTACAATCTGAGGATATTCGTTCTTCATTCGTACCCCAAATTAATTAAGAACCACTTCCTCGTGCTTTAATTTCAAATTGCAATCATTCCGTATGTTCCACTAATTATTCTTCTTCTGTCAGCCTAAGCTGGGATTGGTTTGATTTTGCTTCAATAAAGGGGTTTCATAACCAACCTAGTTTTCAATGGATATATTTATAAATAGTCCTGAATTTTCTTTTCCTGCGCTCCAAGATGCTCAGCAATTAGGCATATGACCTCATTATTGCTTCTCCCAGCAACATTTGGGAACATTGCCATATTGTCTTCCTTCCTCTTCACAGTGCAAATTCTCTCACAGTACATTAATTTTGTTTGAAAACAGATTTTTTTGAAGCTTTGTCTTGCAGGCTTTAGTTTTTAACAATTAAACTTTAAGAATTTAGCATTTAAAGTTTAACATGCTAGAGTATTAAATATTTAAACCTAAAACCTTCAAAGATATCCATTAATTGAGGTAACTGGCAGATCAAATAGTTTCTGTCAGTGACTCACAAAATTGTTACTCAAGAGAAAAAAAAGTTAAACATCCTGTTCTTCAGTTCATTCATTCATGGCAACCCTTTCCTCTAAATAACATTTTGACCTCCAGGAGGAGGAGACTCAAATGATTTATTCTAATTTCTTCACAATATTTGACAAACAGGTGTGCTGATGTGGTTTAATGTAGCTCACCATTAAAACAGACACCTCCTGATAATCAAAGAAACCAGGCTATGACAGAATGACTATGACTACCAGACTCTGTAGTATCATCTCCTAACCCCAGAGACTTTACCTTTAGACTATCCATTGTTGACCTCTCCCGATTCTTAAGAGGTCAGTAAGGAGCATGCATATGTGCACCAGCGTGCCTTCCACCCCGTCCTAATGTTACTTTATTTTTTTTTACTAGTATCATGTATGTGAATATTATTATATCTAATGTTTTTTTCTTATTTTTTTTTTACTAGTACAGTGGTACCTCTACTTAAAAACTTAATTCGTCCCGTGACCAGGTTCTTAAGTAGAAAAGTTTGTAAGTACAGTGATCCCTCGATTTTCGCGGCTTCAAACTTCGTGAAACGCTATACCACGGTTTTTCAAAAAATATTAATTAAAAAATACTCCACGGTTTTTTTCCTATACCACGGTTTTTCCCACCCGATGACGTCATACGTCATCACCAAGAATCACTTCTCTGTCTCTTTCTCTTTCTTTCCTGTCATTCTCTGCTTCAATCATTTTCTCATTTCTCTTTTTTTCTCCCCTTTTTTCTATCATTTCTCTCTCTCTTCCTTCCACTCTTCTCTCTCTCTCTCTCTTTCTTCCTCTCTTTCACTCTCTTCCTCCCTCTCTCATCTCTTTCTTTCTTTCCTTCTCTCTCTTTCTCTCTCTCCCCCTCTTGCTCTCTCTCTTTTTCTCACTTTCCCTCTCTTGTTTTCTTTCTCTCACTCTTTCTCTCTCTCTTGCTATCTCTTGCTCTCCCCCCTCTTTCTCTCTCATGCGCCGGCCCGTGCACCCACCAGCCTCCGGAGAATGCCTGTCCCGCCTCTCTTGCAGCAGAGGAGAAAGAGAGGTGGAGCGGGTGGTGAGTGGCCGGGCGAACGGTGGGCGGACGGGCGAACGGCGGGTGGGCGGGTGAATGGGTGAGTGGCGAGCGAGCGGCCGGGTGAACGGTGGGCGGGCGAACGGGCGAGCGGCGAGCGAGCGGCCGGGCGAACGGCGGGCGGGCGAACGGGCGAGCGGCAAATGCCAGGCGGGCGAGCGGCGGGCAGGCGGGTGCCTATGGGGAACGGTGGCCGCCAGCACTGCTGCAGGAGCACCAGGGTCCGAAGAAAGCCGGTGAGAGGGGTAGTTTTTGGCTGTCCATAGCCAAAAATTGTGTTTTTACTTCCGCGCCGCTATATCGCGGAAAATTGATTATCGCGGGAGGTCTTGGAACGTAACCCCCGCGATAATCGAGGGATCACTGTAGAAGCAATTTTTCCCATAGGAATCAATGTAAAAGCAAATAATGAGTGCAAACCCATTAGGAAAGAAAAGCTCAGAATTGGGTGGGAGGAGGAAGAGGAAGAAGAGGAGGAGGACAGTCACTGCTGAAGGAAGAAGGTGAGGTGAGGAGAATAAAAAAAATCCAAAACTTTAAGGCTAAAAAAAAAAAAGAGGGTCTCTGAGGCAGCAAAGAGGAGCATGCGTCTCCCATACACCCGGTGCGAGGCTGCCTCCCATACACTGCACTAGAGAGAGAAGCCCAGGCAGGCAAGAGGGGGAACCTCCCGCTCCTTTGACCGAAAGGCGGCTGCTGCTGCTGCTGCTATCTGCCTCTTCTTCCTTCCCATGCTGAAGGGCTCCCCTCTTCTCTCGCTCGCTCGATCGCTTTGTAGCCGGTGCCTTTCCTTCACTGTGGTGACTCCTTGGTTTGGCTGAAGCTGAGTTGAGTCAGCCGGGGCAAAGCACCCCTTTTTGCCTTTCCACGCTCAGATGCTTCAGGAGGCAACCTCGTTCCGGGTGTGTGGGAGGCAGTGTGAGGTAGTCACCACAGCGAAGTGGTTTATTCCCTCTCAAAGTGCCCAGAGAAAGAAAAAGGCATTGTTCTCTCTGGACTGCCAAAGTCTCCTTAAGCGCCTCTGAAAGGTTCCTCTGTCAGAAAAGCCTGAGATGGCTGGGATTAAAGGGGGAATGGCAGGAAACTGACTGGGCCTTTGTGCCACTCTCAAATTTCCTGATAAATTTTCCCAGCCTCGAGTTCTTAAGAGGCAAAAAAATCTTGAACACCCGGTTCTTATCTAGAAAAGTTCTTAAGTAGAGGCGTTCTTAAGTAGAGATACCACTATATCATGTATATAAATATTATTATATCTTTACATATCTCCAATATGTACTTGACAAAAAAAATAAATAGAATGTGGTATAAAGCTCCATATTTGCATTTCCAAATAGCCCTGTAGAACTTAGCTGCACTTTTATAGTCTAGTGCAGGGCTGTCTTACTTTGGCAACTTTAAGATTTGAGTACTTCCACTCCCAGAATTCCCCAATCAAAATGGCTGGCTGGAGAATTTTGAGAATTGAAGTTTACAAGTCTTAACGTTGCCAAAGTTGGAGAGCCCTGATTTAGTGTTGTGTTTAAACATTGCTTCAGTTGGAATGATTCATTAATATAAAACAATAAATTATTGTATCTTCAATTTTTTTTTACAAAATTTGCAATGATCCTTTTTCACATAACTCTAATCCTTAAACAAAATAATGAAAGCTGCTAAGTGAGGTATGGAGTCAGGGAGGTCATAAAAAGCCACCCTCTCTTTTGTGTTGCAGTGAAAGCAGTGAAGGGCTACCAAAAATTTTATTACCACATTGTGGGTGTGGCTTATGCAGGACGCCCTGCATATTCTTTCAACATCTTTCAGTGCAAATTGGGTGCTCTGGGGTGGAACTCCATTTGGGCTACCCCACTTCATCCCCACCCCACCCCACCCCTGAGTGAAAGATATATTTCTTTCCAATTTTGAAAGAACAAGAGATTGAACCATGTATATTTAAAACAAAAGTAGTCTAATATATGCTCAAAGATTGCATGATGCCTCCGAACAGCAGCAATGTTCCCAAATATCTATTTGTGTGATTAGTAAAATGTTCAGTAACAGACACTTGAGGAACGTCCCTTGAACAATTTGAAGTGACAGCATAATCTTATATGGAAACACTAAGAGCTATCATCATGATTTGATTTTCAACGTACTGTTTTATTTATGAAACTCATAAAATATTCATAATAAATCAATGTTGGGAGAAAACCATCTGCTATACCTGGAATGAGTTATCTTCTTCCCAGCCCCAAACTCATTTCTGTTGCACTAAAATCCAAGGATCAATTGTAGCTCCTATTTCATCCAGTTTGACAAGAAGCTTACTTTTGCTGGCATAAAATGGAATGGGAATGTTTGTGGCCAGTCCTGTGCCTTGAAAAAAACAGAAATTTGAGCATAGAACTGGTTCAAGCATAGGGCCAAGCTTTAAGTAGGTAATTTGTTTTGAGCTTTGTGCGTTATATAAATGTAAATGTTTCCCCTGTCCAGTCATGTCCAACTCTAGGGACCGATGCTTATCTCCATTCCTTAACCACAGGAGCTAGCATAGTCCAAAGACAAGTCATATGGCCAGCTTGACTATATGCTGAGGTCAGGGGTGGGTTCTAACTTACCTCGTTGCTGGCTCACTTCCTTCTGCACTGCATGCCGGGGTGGGGGGGGAGTCAAAAACAAGATGATGACCACATGCACAGTGCTAGAAACCTGGCTTCTGCACATACTCAAAAGAAAAAAAGATTTTAAAAAAAAATCAAAAAAGAGATGGCGGTGTCTATGGACCGGCAATGAAGAAACCTGTTGTGTTTGTTTGAATTAATGTAAGAAATTTGTTGATTGGTTAAAACGCGGCTATGGGAAAATAGCCGCGAAAGTTAAATATTGACAGTTAGCAAAAGCCCACGGTTTTGTAACAGTATAAATAGGGCAACGGAGTAGCCGTTGCCCCAGTTCGAATAGATACTTCGTGAGCGAACGTTACTCTGTCTCAGCACTTCAATAAATGAAGAATTAGTTCAACCAGACTCCGAGTGATGATTTAACAGTGGCGACGAGGAGGTCGGACTCCCGCGAAAGCAACCATGAGCTCGGCCATGGCTCCACCACCGCCTTTTTTCAATTCTGATTCAGAATCTTGGACTTCTTACATATCCAAATTTAGAATTTTCCTCCAGGCAAGCAACCTACACGATGCAGAAGACGACAGGAAAAGAGCCATTTTCTTGAGCTATTGCGAACCAGCTATTTACAGCTTGGCTTCAACTCTCATTGACCCAGACACATTAGAAACCATCGCATGGTCAACCCTACAAACCAAGCTTGCTGCGCATTTCCAGCCCATGACTCCCGTTCGTGTACACCGTCACCAATTCGCCCAAATGCGGCAATCAGAGGGAGAATCCACCAACGATTTCATTACCCGACTCCTCACCGTTCTTCCTAAATGCAGATTCAAGGATCCCGAAGAACAATTGGTTGACCGTCTCATCTTCGGGTTAACCAATATCACCCTCCAAAAGAAATATCTTGTGGACGAAGAAGCCTCCCTCCAAGACATCCTGAAGGCTGCTAAAGCTTCCGAAATATCCAAAACTTCTGTCGCAGAAATCAAGCGCACCACACCGACCGTCCACCACATTCCAGACGACTCCGAATGGCCCAGCTGCCCGAGTAACGACCAACGTCTGGATTCCAACACGCCAGAGGATGCCTGCCTCCAGATCCGTAGACCATCCGACCGGGATGCCAAAGACCCACCTCGCCAGGAGAAGTGCGCCGGTTGCAACGGAAACCATTCCCACTACCGATGCCATTTTAAAGATGCCTACTGTCGCCGTTGCCAGCGTCGAGGACACATCGCAGAAGTCTGCCGTGCTGTTTGCCCCGTTCCGGCTAACCCTCAAAACCCCAGGCCGTTTTCCTCCTCCAGAAACAGATGACCTCCGTTTTCCCGTAACACTTCTCGCCCAGTCGACGAATCGCACCACTTCAACCAAAGAGGTAATTGCCCCTCTCCTGTCAACTCAAATTCTTCCCCTTCAGAGGACAAACTATTTGTCTCCCTTTTGTTAAACAACCTCCCTTGCGAGATGGAGCTTGACACGGGCTCGAGACATTCTATCATGCTTTGGCAAAAACTTATACTTTATTTGCCACGCGTAAGGAAATCAGATTTAACACCGTGGGATGCGGGTTTGAGTGACTTTCAAGGTCGAAAAATTCCTTTATTGGGGTGCCTGAATGTACCTGTTATATTTAAGAAGTTCCGAGGTCTTTTACCTCTCATTGTAGTGGATGGCCCCAAACATACTCTATTGGGGCTCAAATGGTTACAGCCTTTAGGCATCAACATCTCTGGGGTGCATAATGTGTGTGATATGTATGACCCAGAAAACCTGTTAAGTGAATTCCCTGAGGTGTTCTCCAGTGAATTGGGTAAATATACAGGGAGCCCTATTTCTTTCAATTTGGACCCAAACGTTGCTCCTATTCGATTAAAACCCCGCAGAGTTCCGATACCCTTATTACCAAAAGTAGATGAACAAATAGACAAATTAGTAGCTCAAGGTATATTAATTCCAACGGACCATGCCAAGTGGGAAACACCCATAGTTACCCCCATTAAGCCAGATGGCTCCATAAGAATTTGCGCAGACTACAAAGCCACCATTAATAGAGCATTGCAACACAATGCCTATCCTATTCCGGTAGTCCAGCAACTCTTGCACACTTTGGGAAATGGGTCCATCTTTGCTAAATTGGACCTTGCGCAGGCTTATCAGCAGCTTCCCGTTGACCAAGACACCGCAGAAGCCCAAACGATTGTTACCCATAGGGCCGCCTTTAAGTGCTCAAGACTTCAATTTGGGGTTTCTACAGCCCCAGGAATTTTTCAGGGCCTTATGGAACGCATACTTAATCACATTCCCGGGGTCGTCCCATATTTCGATGACGTATTAATTTCAGCTAATTCAAAGGCAGAACTTTGGGATAGAATTAGAGCTGTATTGACAAAATTTAAAGAGACAGGCCTTCATTTAAAAGCAGAAAAATGTTCTTGGGCAGTTCCCAATATTGAATTTTTAGGATTTAATATAGATAAATCTGGCATTCACCCCACCAACGATAAAGTTGCGGCCATTAAAAATGCTCCAACCCCCACTAATAAGACAGAACTGCAGGCTTTTCTCGGACTCCTTAACTTCTATTCTGTCTTTCTTAAACAGAAAGCGACGGTGGCAGAACTGCTCCATAACCTCCTAAAGAAAGACATTGTCTGGACGTGTGTACCGAGAGAGCACGCCGCTTTTATTGCAGTAAAAAACTTACTTTCCTCTAATCGTGTCTTGGTACAATATAACATTGCCATGTCATTAACATTGACATGCGACGCTTCGCCGTTCGGCATAGGCGCCGTCCTCAGCCACGTTTTCCCAGACGGCACAGAAGCCCCAATTGCATATTATTCTAAAACGCTTTCCCCTGCAGAAAGGAATTATTCCCAACTAGATAAAGAAGCCCTTGCAGCTGTAGCGGGGGTCAAAAGATTTCATTATTACCTTTGTGGCCGTTCGTTTGTTTTAATTACAGACCACAAACCTCTTCTGGGAATTTTAGCGGGGAACAAGCAAACCCCCACCTTCCTATCCCCTCGCATGACTCGGTGGGCTATTTTCTTAGCCGGTTACAATTATACTCTTATCCACGGGGGGGGGGACATAGGAAATGCTGATGCATTGAGCAGGTGTCCACAAAAGGATTTAGTTATTGACCCAGCTCCAGCCTCTAGTATCCTCCTCATTGAAACAAATAATCAGTCTCTTTTAACGGCCACAGAAATAGCAAGCCAAACTACATTAGACCCAACATTAAAGAATATTAAACAATGGATATTGAAAGGCCAGATGAAAAACCACCAGAGGAGTTCCAACCATTTAAGAACAGACAAATTGAACTAAGTGTTTTAAAAGAATGTATTTTATGGGGGGACAGAGTAGTAATTCCAAAAGCATTGCAAAAGCGAGCATTACAACTGTTACATTTAGGTCACCCAGGAATTGTTAAAATGAAAACCTTAGCCAGAAGCCATCTCTGGTGGCCAGGATTGGACAAGGATATAGAATTGTGGGTGGGTGGTTGTGTACCCTGCCAAAAGTCAAGACCCAATCCACCAAAAACTACACCATCAGAGTGGCCAACACCAAGAGGGCCCTGGTCAAGAATACATATTGACTTTGCAGGACCAATCAGGGGCCAATCCTTCTTATTAGTGGTAGATGCTTACTCCAAATGGCTGGAGATTGAACTGATGGCATCTACTACCACCAGTGCAACAATAAAGGCCCTAAGGAAAATGTTTGCCACACATGGCATCCCAGACACTGTAGTTTCAGATAATGGGCCACAGTTGACAGCCCGACAAATGGAGCTATTTTTTGCAGACCAAGGCATAAAACATGTACTAATTCCCCCTCATTTTCCACAAGCTAATGGACAAGCAGAACGAATGGTTAGATCAACAAAAGAAGCATTAAACAGGGCACCACCAGGAGATTGGCAGCAACAAATTGACGAATTTTTAATTATTCAGCATATAACCCCGTCTGCCTCAACACAGAAAAGCCCAGCAGAATTGTTAATGGGCAGAAATATTCGTTCAAAATTAGATCACGTTCATCCTAATTACCAAAACGAACAAAAAGAATTTAAAATGCAAACGGAAAGACAATTTAATAATGGGGACTTAATTTATGCAAAGGACTATGAATCAAAAGACAAATGGAAAGAAGGGACTGTAGTAGAAAAAACAGGACTTAAAACATATTTAATATTATTAACAGATGGTCGTAGTTGGTATCGCCATATTGACCAACTACGCAAACAAATTAGAGTTAATATAAACATTTTACCCACTGTAGAAAATTCAAAAGAAAACTTACCCGAACCAGTTCAGGACTCCAGCGATGGCTACCTGTTACCCCTGGAGGCCAGCGAAGATCCGGCTGCAACATCGCAGACAGACCCGTCAGAAACTAGCCTTAGCAGAGCAGAAACAGCGCCGTCCGTCCAGGGAGGTAGCTCTCAAGAGAATGAACTGCGCAGGTCACAACGTACCGTGAAGCCACCAATCCGGTTGCAGGACTACGTCACTTGGATAAACACGTAGTCTGCAGTTTTTTCTAAAAAGGGAGGGGTGTTGTGTTTGTTTGAATTAATGTAAGAAATTTGTTGATTGGTTAAAACGCGGCTATGGGAAAATAGCCGCGAAAGTTAAATATTGACAGTTAGCAAAAGCCCACGGTTTTGTAACAGTATAAATAGGGCAACGGAGTAGCCGTTGCCCCAGTTCGAATAGATACTTCGTGAGCGAACGTTACTCTGTCTCAGCACTTCAATAAAGGAAGAATTAGTTCAACCAGACTCCGAGTGGTGATTTAACAAAACCAGTTCTGTCATGTCATCATGACATCACCAGTAGGTCGCTACCAATTTGGACAAACCAGTCCAAACCGGGAGGAATCCATCAAAGTATTCAATTCAATTTATTAGATTTGTATGCCACCCCTCTCCGAAGACTCGGGGCGGCTCACAACAATGGTAAAAACAATATTATAGTGGCACAAATCTAATATTAATAATATTAATAACTAAAACCCTATCATATTAAAACGAGACAACACATACATACCAAACATAAATTATAAGGAGTCTGGGGGAAAGATGTCTCAAATCCCCCATGCCTGGCGGTATAGGTGGGTCTTGAGTACTTTATGGAAGACAAGGAGGGTGGGAACAGTTCTAATCTTCAGGGGGAGTTGGTTCCAGAGGGCCAGGGCCACCACAGAGAAGGCTCTTCCCCTGGGGCCCACCAGGTGACATTGTTTAGTCGATGGGACCCGGAGAAGGCCAACTCTGTGGGACCTTATCGGTCTCTGGGATTTGTGCTGTAGCAGGTGGTTCCAGAGGTACTCTAGTCCAATGCCATGCAGGGCTTTAAAGGTCATAACCAACACTTTGAATTGTGACCGGAAATTGATCGGCAGCCAATGCAGGCCACAGAGTGTTGTAGATACGTGGGCGAATGTAGGAAGCCCCACGATGGCTCTCGCGGTCGCGTTCTGCACGATCTGGAGTTTCCGAACACTTTTCAAAGGCCCCATGTAGAGAGTGTTGCAGTAATCGAACCTCGAGGTGATGAGGGCATGAGTGACTGTGAGCAATGACTCCCTGTCCAAATATGGCTGCAACTGGTGCACCAGGCGAACCTGGGCAAAAGCCCTCCTCGCCACAGCCAAAAGATGAAGTTCCAATGTCAGCTGTAGATCGAGGAGGATGCCCAAGTTGCGTACCCTCTCTGAGGGGGTCAATAAATCCTCCCCCCCCAGGGTGATGGACGGACAGATGGAATTGTCCTTGGGAGGCAAGACCCACAGCCACTCCATCTTGTCTGGGTTGAGTTTGAGTTTGTTGACACCCATCCATGCTCCAACAGCCTCCAGGCACCAGCACATCACTTCCACTGCTTCGTTGACTGGGCATGGGGTGGAGATGTACAACTGGGTATCATCAGCATATTGATGATACCTCACCCCATGCCCTTGGATGATCTCACCTAGCGGTTTCATGTAGATATTAAATAGCAGGGGGGGAGAGGACTGACCCCTGAGGCACCCCACAAGGGAGAGACCTATAGGTCGACCTCTGACCCCCCCACTAGCACCGACTGCGACCAACCGGAGAGGTAGGAGGAGAACCACTGGAGAACAGTGCCTCCTACTCCCAGCCCCTCCAGTTGGCGCAGAAGTATACCATGATTGAAGGTATTGAAAGCCACTGAGAGGTCAAGAAGCACCAGGTCAGAGGACAAGCCCCTGTCCCAGGTCCACCAGAGATCATCCATCAATGCGACCAAAGCAGTTTCTGTGCTGTAGCCGGGCCTGAAACCAGACTGCTGAGGACCTAGATAATCAGCTTCTTCCAAGGACCGCTGGAGTTGGAGCACCACCACCTTCTCAACAACCTTCCCCATAAAGGGAAGGTTGGAGGCTGGACGATAGTTATTAAGCATGGCTGGGTCCAGGGAAGGCCTCTTGAGGAGGGGGCACACAAGTGCCTCCTTATAAAGGGCCGGAAAGGACCCCCTCCCCAAGGAGACATTGACAATCTCCTGGACCCAGCTCCGCGTCACCTCTCGGCTGGCCGAAACCAGCCAAGAGGGACACAGATCCAGTAAACAGGTGGCGGAACTCACAGCTCCAATGGCCTTGTCCACTTCATCAGGTGTCACCAAGTCAAACTCCTCCCAGACAGATGGACAAAGACGTTTAGCCCCGGTCACCTCGACTGACTCATTGTCAGCCGATACTGCTATGCAATTGGAGTTAAGTTCCGCCTGGATCCGAAAAATGAGTTAAATTCCTCGGCACTACCCTGCAAGGGTTCCCCAACTCCCCCCTGATTCAGAAGGGAGCGGGTCACCCTAAACAGAGCAGCCGGGCGGGATTCCGCTGATGCAATCAAGACGGCATGGTATGCGCATCACAGCTACTAGCTAAGTACTTAAGGACTGATTAAGGGACTTGTACAGCCTACAAGGTTGTTTTGGGGAAGAGTGCTCTTTGCAATACAAAAAGGGTACTTTGTTTCTTTTGAATTTCTTTTTAAATTCTTTTATTTTGACTCAGCAGGAGATAGCTCTTTTTAGAAAGTGACTTCAGCTCAGAACGCGACTGATTGAAACAGTGTCAGAGCGCTCCTTTCATACTTTCACTTTTCCCGCTTAAACTCAACTGTCATTTTCTTAGCCAATCAAAATGCTCAATCCACATTCAACTATTTACATTACTTCAATGCATATTTAACACCCGTCCCTCCTTAGTTCAGCAAAAGGTTACACGGAAAGCCATGTGACAAAATCACCCAATCGGCTTGGTATGCATACAGTCCTTTCGGACCTGCGCAGATCATTTGAGTCCTGGCAATCAGCCGAAGAGGTCGGCTTGTTAGCGTCTCCACTGGAAGTCCAGGGCCTAAGTTGAGGAACGGTCCCCAGTGTTGAGTCCACGGACACATCGCCGACCTCCTGGTATGTAGGTTCCGCATTGCTGGAGGAACGCCGTGGGTTTGGTGGGGTTGCATAGTCCGTCTGTTGAAATCTTCTGTAGAAAGCGAGGATGAACAACCCAAGTTAGTGTCCCGGTCAGTTTGGTGGTGTTGGAAGGTTGCTAGTTCTTGGCGCCTTCGTAAATGGTCGATGTGCCTTTTCCACACGCGGCCATCATCTAAATGCACATAATAAGTCTTTGGCACGGTTTGTTGCATTATAGTCCCTTTTATCCAGTTAAGTCCACCATCAAAATTTTTAGCAAACACAGCTTGACCAATATACATTGTTCTTTCAGGATTTACAATATTATTTCCATTTTCACAATACAAAGGGTGAAGTCTATCAATTGGGGACCTTAATTTTCTTCCCATTAGAAGTTCAGCAGGGCTTTTTTGTGTTTTTGCATTAGGGGTGATATGCTGGGTTAACAGAAATTGGTCAAGGCGTTCTTGCACCTTCCCTGGCTCTGACCTTCTTAGGGCCTCCTTGGCTACCCTAATGTACTGTTCAGACAATCCATTAGCCCAAGAGAAAAAAGGCGGTGGGTTTCCAAGCAGCTGCACCATGGGTCCTCCAGTCACTGCTGCATGGAAGTCCCGAATCCCAGTTCTTTGGGGCAGGTGGGATCATGGCAGTGGGGACCTGCCTCCCCAGAGGCTTCAGGAGCTGAGTAAGCACAGGGACAGGAATCATCGATCGTTTTTGCCAAGGCTGCGATTTTGGCTTGGGCAGATGATGGGAGGAAGCCTGGGACTGAGGGTGCGGAGGCCATTTTGACACACAGGGTGCTGGTGGGTTGCATTGGGATTGCAGCTGGGGGGCCGGGAGGAAGCGCAATGGTGGCTTGGGTGCAGTGGTCAGAGGTTGGGAAGATGGGTGAGATGACAGTTTGGGCAAAAGCTTGGCCTCTGCGATCAGGTCGTCTGGAACGGGATTGCCCAGCGGAATGGGATGGGCTTTTTGCTTGGCAGCATTGAAACGTTCTGCTTGCCCAGTGGGTGGAACACTTGCATGGACTCCATCAGTTTGAAAGCCAGGTGGGTCTTTGGGACTGGCTTCAGGGCTCCCTCTGCTTCTCCTTTGGGGCACCAACATCTGGAAAGGAAGGAAGAAAAATACTGTTCAGTGTCAGGAAAGTCACACAGGAGCTCCTGCACCACATTGAACTGATCCTTTAATCCTGCCAAGTGAGGTCCTTCATGGTCCTTCAGAAAGGAGATGCATGGCCCTACACCTGCCCAATATGAACCCACTTCTCTGAAATTAGAAAAGAAGAAAGGAAGGAAGGAGAGAGAGAGAAAGAAAGAAAAACAAAGATAGATAGGAAGGAAGGAAGGAAGGAAGGAAGGAAGGAAGGAAGGAAGGAAGGAAGGAAGGAAGGAAGGAAGGAGAAAGAAAGAATCCGTGTTTGGAAGATACCAACTAGGTTGCTCAGACAGAATGTGCGCTACTTTTGGGCTCCCATACTTCTCCCACCAAGATGCTCTACCCCACTATCTCCCAGCTACGGATTCCTTTCTTAAGGGTCCACCTGCTTGAAGCCCAGGATCTTGTACAAAGGCTAACAAGGGCCAGGGAATACCTGGCGCCAAGTATATTTTGCACTCACCTTCCAACAATTTGTTCCTCTGCTGCCCTTTTGCCCTGGTCTTAGGGGGCAATTGGGGCGCATCTTTCTCCTCCTCCTCCTCCTCCTTGGTTATTTTTTCTGGAGGCTCATCATCTACCCAAGGGATTTTTCTTTTCCCTTTTTCTTTTGAACAGCTGTGGAATTGACCAAAATCTAGAAAGGAAGGAAGAAAAGTACTGTTCAGTGTCAGGAAAGTCACACGGGAGCTCCCGTACCACATTGAACTGATCCTTTAAAACCGCCAAATGAGGTCCTTCATGGTCTTCCAGGAAGGAGGAGATGCATGGCCCTACACCTGCCCAATATGAACCCACCTCTCTGAACGTAGAAGAGAAGAAAGGAAGGAAGGGAGGGAGGGAGGGAGGAAGGAAGGCAGGAAGGAAAAAAGAAGCACAGATATAAAGGAAGAAAGACAGAGAGATATAAAGAAAAATGAAGGAAAGATAGAAAGATAAAAGTCAGAAAAAACAGAAAGACAGAAAGACAGACAGAAAGAAAAACAGAAAGAAAGAGAAAAAGACAGAAAGACAGACACACAGAGAGAAGGAAGGAAAAAGGAAGGAAGGAAGGAAAGAAAGAAAGAGGGATGGAAGGATGTCTCCTCCAACCCTTGTTTGGAGGAGACCAATCAGGTTGGTCTACTGAAACAAAGATGTCAAGTGGTGATTCTTCAAGCAAGGATGCTCTACCACACTATCTCCCAGCTATGGATTCCCTTCTTAAGGGTCCATACTTGAAGCCCAGGATGTCGTACGAAGGCTAACAAGGGCCAACACTTGCAGGGAACACCTGGCCCCAAGTATATTTCACACTCACTTTCCAACACTGGAAGCAGGTGAGGATGTCCTCCAAATCATAGCATAGCAATGAAGAAGGAGCCAAAGCTAAGCCCACAAACTGATGGAGGCCCCTTCTTGGCTGATCGAGAGATCCCGGAAGATGGTAAGCCTGGGCCTTCTGTGGCTCCTCTTCAGGGGCGCTGACCTCTGAAAGGGTCAAGAAGAGAAGAGTGAGCAAGAGAGGCGGACACTCTACCATCAAAGCTGATCCTGACTTGGTGGCTCCATCTGCCTGGGACTCCTATCAAGATTTCCATCACAGCTCTACGGCACAAGAGGATGGGGACCACTCTTGATTGAGGCTGTGCCTACCGAGCACCTGGTCCTGTTTCACACATTAACTCAAGAAACATATATTAAAACACCTAGGACAGTGATGGCGAACCTTTGTTCCCTCGGATGCCGAAAATGTAGAGGCACATACTATTGTCCCCTGCCCCCGGAAGCCCTCTGGAGGCCAGAAACAGCTTGTTTCCCAACTTCTGGTGGGCCCAGTAGGCCCGTTTTTCACCCTCCCCAGGCTCCAGAGGTCGAAGAGCAAAAACGCCTCCCTGCATCTCCCCAGAGGCCCTCTGGAAGCCAAAAATGTCCCCCCAGAGACTCTGTGCAAGCCAAAAATCAGCTGGCACATGTGCGTGCTGAAGCTGAGCTAGGGCAACGGCTCACATGCTGGCAGATATGGCTCTGCGTGCCACCTGTGCAGTAGGTTCACCATCACTGATTTAGGTCTTCAAGGAACATCTCTTATTCTAGCTCTAAGCTTTCTCGAAGACCTCCAAGATTGGTGGCACTAGATTCGTACATCTGTGGCTAGGTCTAATCTATGGCACTGGGCATGAGAGCCAAATTACCAGGGTTTTGCAAGTAGCTCTCAAAGAGGCTGGTTGGCTGGTCAGATGCTCAAGCAGCCACCTCTGTCCCAGGTGAAGGCCCACGTCGGAGGAGGCCTGTAGTTCTGAACAACCTGAAAGCCAATGCTGGGGATAGGAGGGTCTGGGGATCTCCTGCAAGGTGCCAGGAAGCATTGGATAGGGAGGTGGCAGAGGTGGGTAGAAAGGCTGAGGGTAGGCGGAGATGGGAGGGTTCAAGGCTGTCAGGTTGGCCGGCTGCAGTTGCTCCCTGTGTATGGCTTGGAGGTGCGATACTCCCGGAGGTCCAAAATTTTGGATTCTGGCACTGCCTGGGATCAGGTGAGCAGGCAGGTGGGGGGAAAGAGGCCTGGATCCACAGGTTGCTCAGAATTGGGGCTGCCATCCCAGAGATGTTGGGAAGGTGGTTTCCGAGAGCAGGGATGGCTATCAGCATCGGGCAACCTGGACTCAGAAGGGTCAAGTTTTCTGGGCGCTCTGTGCTTTGCCCCTGATCTGTAAAAGACACTCAAAGAAGTCAGAAAATGGATTTTCGGTTTCTAATGGAGGACATCTGATGTCCTACTGAATTGGATCCAGGTTCTCATGATGTCCAAGAAGGGGCTAAGCACCTATTTCCCCCCCCCAGGAACAAAGCTGTCCCCCACCCTGCATAATAATAATAATAATAATAATAATAATAATAATAATAATAATAATAATAATAATAATAATAATAATAGTTAGAAGGGACCTTGAAGGTCTTCTAGTCCAACCCCCTGCTTAGGCAGGAAACCCTACACTACTTCAGACAGAAGGTTATCCAACATCTGCTTAAAAACTTCCAGTGTTGGGGCATTCACAACTTCTGGAGGCAAGCTATTCCACAGATTAACTGTTCTGACTGTCAGGAAATTCAATTCAATTCAATTTATTAGATTTGTATTCTGCCCCTCTCCGAAGATTCGGGGCGGCTCACAACAATAATAAAAACAATATAACAGTAAACAAATCTAACAATTTTATGCATGGTATGTCTGTACGTATGCTGGTTTTACAATAGGGGTTTTTAACTGTTTATATTGGATTGTCATATGCTGTTTATTACCGTTGTTAGCCACCCCAAGTCTACGGAGAGGGGTGGCATACAAATCCAATAAAATCAAAAATCAAAATCAAAACCCGAACAATTAAAACCATACAGCACATACATACCAAACATAAAATATAAAAGCCTGGGGGAGGTGTCTCAGTTCCCCCATGCCTGGCAATATAGGTGGGTCTTGAGTAATTTGCAAAAGATAAGGAGGCTGGGGGCTGTTCTAATATCCAGGGGGAGTTGATTCCAGAGGGCCGGAGCCCACCACAGAGAAGGCTCTTCCCCTGGGCCCCGCCAAATGACATTGTTTAGTCGACAGGACCCGGAGAAGGCCAACTCTATGGGACCTTATCGGTTGCTGGGATTCGTGTGGTAGCAGGCGGTTCCAGAGGTACTCTGGTTCATTGCCATCAATGTTCCCTCTAATTTTTTTCCGGTGTAGGCGGAAAAGTATAGTGTCTGAGCGGCAGTCCCTTTGGGACTGGGTGGCATAGAAAAATAAATAAATAAATAAATAAATAAATAAATAAGTAAGTAAGTAAGTAAGTAAGTAAGTAAGTAAGTAACTAAACAAACAAACAAACAAACAAACAAATAAGAAAAAAATCCCTTCTTTTTTATTACAAGAAATTAATAATTTAAAAAACCCAAAATCCATTATTATTAAAACTAAAACAACCAGCAAAACCAAAAACATAACTATTAATAAAAACAGGTGAGGGCTGGGTTTTTTTCTCTGTTATTATTTAAGTGCTTTTACCATATGGTTTATATCAAGAGTCACTTCTCTCTCTGTTTCTCTCTCTTTCCTGTCATTCTCTGCCTCAATCATTTTCTCATTTCTCTTTTTTTCTCCCCTTTTTTCTATCATTTCTATCTCTCTCTCTTCCTTCCACTCTTCTCTCTCTCTCTAGCTTTCTCTGTCTCTCTCTTGCTTTCTTCCTCTCTCTCACTATCTTCCTTCCTCTCTCATCTCTCTCTCTCTCTCCCCCCTCCTGCTCTCTCTCTCTTTTTCTCACTTTCTCTCTCTTGTTTTTGTTCTGCCTGACTGGGCTCAGGCATTAATTAACAGTCCAGGAAAGAAGGTCAGACGCACACTTGCATTGCTAATCAGCAAACTTGTATTAAACATAAAAGAAAAGGCTAAATAAAACTGTCCTTATTTTCAGGAGTAAAACACGGTTCGAGGTGAAAATTCAGCTAAATACAAAGTTCATGAAAAAGCAAACAAATACAAAATTCAAGTAGCAGAAACATTCCAAGAGTTTTCTGAATTTTCGAAGCACGAGAGCAGCAGCTAGTCCCAGAGTTTTCAGCTCCCATTTGCCTGACAATGCTGGGTTGAAATCCAAAGGCACAGAGCAGAGACTTCAAAGCAGGAACCACAAAGCCACACAAACCACACAGATAAACACCCACAGTTTGCCTCTGCCTCTGTTCCCTTTTGTAACTGTAGCCCTCATTATGGGAACCACAACCAGCCCTCATTCTGTGAACCACACCCAAACACAGGTGACACCAGAATCACCGTTGATAATCCCTTAATTGAGCCCTGAGTTGCATTGCTCTCTGGCTACGCATATTAATTATCTGTTCAGCATCCGAATCCAGAGAAGAGGGGCTATCCAACGGGCTGCCTGCCAAGTCTCCTGGGCTATCTGCGAGTTCCTTTGAGCTGTCTGCCAACTCCTCTGAACCATCTGCCACATCCTCTGAGCTGTCTGCCACATTTTCTTGGCTGTCAGCCATGCTTTCGCAATCACTCTGTGATGCATCTCTCACAGATGTGGGGGCAGCAGCCGGCCCAAGGCCAAACACAACAGTTTTCTTTCTCTCTCTCTCTCTCTCACTCTTTCTCTCTTGTTTTCTTTCTCTCTCTTGTTTTCTCTCTCTTGCTATCTCTTTTTCTCTCTCTCTTTCTTTCTCACTTTCTCTCTATCTTGCTCCGTCTGTTGCTCTCACTCTCTCTCATTCTCTCTCCGTTCTTCTCACAGCAGAGACCGGCGAAGGTGATTTTCAATGTCAGGCATGTGGGCGTGCGCGCTCCCCATCCCCCTGCCAGCCTGCTCAGAACATTCAAAATAAGAAGATGTCCCTTTGTTGCCTGCCCCCTGGTATTCGAGATCATCTGCCCGAGGTCATGATTCATGCCATCCAGGACTCCTGTTGGGTGAATGATTGTTTGCAATATCTTGTGCAATGGGTGGAGGGTGAGCCTGACGATTGTTCGTGGGTGGAGGCTGCCCTGGTTGATGCTCCCGTCCTTGTCCAGGCATTTCATGAACACTTTCCACAGAAGCCTCGTCCCTTGTGTGGGAGACCAGGGAAGGGCCTTCCGGGGTGTTGTGGTTGGCTCTGGCCCAGCTCCTGCCCCAGGGAATGTGGAGGTGGAGGCAGGGGAAACGTCAACATGTCCTAGGCCTGTTTTGTTGCCGGCAGAGTCAGGGAATGCAGTTTCCTTGGATGAAGAAGGTAGGGATGACTTGGAAGAGGGGGGCTTGGCACACAACCCAGGAAGCCAATCACCATTATCTTCGGTCGATTCGGATGACAAAGTGTTAGACCCACGCAGGCGCAGGCTTATGCATCGAAGAGACCAATTGAGGAAATATTACAGGAGATAAGAGAGGCCACCTGGGTTTGGGTGGGGCTCCAGTAATTAGAGCTGCTGCTATAAATATCAGTGTGCTAGTTTGGCCGTTGTGGAAGATTATCTGAGCACAGTTCTTCAGGATCGTGCCTCGCTGTTTCTGAACTTTGTGGATTTTTCATGCCTTTGACACCAAAGCAGAGTAAAATGTGTGTGTGTTTCACTTCATGGGAAGAAGGAGGGCTGTGACGTTTCTACACAGCTACTAGCTAAGTACTTAAGGACTGAATTAAGGGACTTGTACAGCCTACAAGATTGTTTTGGGGAAGAGTGCTCTTTGCAATACAAAAAGGTTGCTTTGTTTCTTTTGAATTTTTTGATAAAGGACATTGTTTTGAATTTTCAAACGTGTGTGTCTGGAATTTGTACCCATGAATTTTCAGGAGGCTTCTACCAGAGAGCCCAGCAGAACATATAGGATCAGTTTTAAGAGCTAGTTTGGCATAGCAGGAAAGGTATCAGGCTAAAAATTGGGAGTTCTAGCCCCACCATGGATCCCAAGCAAACTGGGTGTCTAGTCTCTCTCTCTCATCCCTAGCAAGGGATTCAGTAAATTCATAAATCATGATCACAAGTTGCTTCAACCATTGTAAACCTGCATTTCAATCAAGTGATGGCAGGGTGGGGCGGGACAGGCAAGGGTTTGCTGTCGCCAGTGCTACTGGTATGCTCCCGGTGACCAGCGTGGGTGCATCTGGTGGGTGCATGGACGTTCCACATGCACAGGAAGCCAAAACCTGTACGAGGATGCTTGTGCACATAAAGTTTCATTGATTTTCAGGTTTTTTTGTTTCGCGGAAACAAAAAAATGCTGAAAATTGGTGAAATCTTGCACACGCAAGTGTCCTTGTGCATGCTTTGGCTTTATGTGCATATGCAGAATGTCACACTGAATATTGACAGCCCCAGAGACATTCAGAGACATTTAGTAATTAAATAGTTAACTGTGTGTGTGTTTTATTAGATCCTCCTATTATGATGTAAAATCCTGCTATATCATTATACCTCACATCCATCTTTAGGCCTGTCTCCATATTTGCTTTATTCATTCCTGTCTTAGCTGCCATCATGTGAAGATGTATTTTTATTTTGTCCCTTGAGACATACAGTATTTAGTTTTGTACTTTTATAATAAAAAGAAATCTTGTTTTTGAGAACAAATGACTGCACTCTCAATCCATCACCTCCAGGATAATTTAATGTTCAAACGGACATTAAGTACCCTCATCCTGACATGGCAGCAGAGGTCGGTTTAATCTATTTTAAATCTACAACTAATACATCTCTGTAATGCCTGCTAAACGTAAGAAAGAATTATTTACAGAGTCCTTCTTTGCTCAATTGTCCGAAGATCAAATAGACGATATTCAGTCTCTGATAAATAAAACCAAAGAAAAACGGTCTCCAACCATGCAAGCACACAGCTCCGATCAAATGGAACCTTCAGCAGAAGAACAGCTTTTCTCTGCAAGAGACGGAGATAATCCAGATACACAGAAAACAGTGAGTAAGATTTATGACCCTATCTCAAGTGCCGAAATGCAAAAGATAACTGCTATTGTGGATTCTGTAAAACTAGGAGACAGCTCAAGTCAGCCGATTTATGACCCAAGCAATTTAGAAGCTGTTGTAATGAGCTCTTCCGAGCCCTGTAGCCAGGCAATCTCGGAATGTAGTGCATCTCATAAAGATGGCCCCTCGCTAAAGGCAAAAATGAAACTGAGACATTCCAATGACTGAGAGTCTGTAAAGAGTTTGGCTAGCAGTCTGGATTCAATTAATGATATTGACAGAGTAAATAGCTTAATAGCACACTTGGAACGAAGCCTCCAAGATACGCAACCCTTTGTCTCTAATTTCTATCAGCAGAAAGGAATTAATCTAGATGAAAAAGAAAAATAAACAATGCATTGTTGCCTGGATGACGTTTTTAAATATAGAAAGAAGTTAAATAAATTGAGAGATATTCAAATGACTCTATTAGAAAAAGAAATAGAAACAGAAATTCAAAAGGATAATAGAGCTGAGATATTAGACACTCATAAGCATTTAAATATGCTGTATAATATGTCCGCCAAAGCAGCGGCAAATATAAACAAAGGAGGAACTGAAAGTCTATCTGCCACGTATACAATGTCTGTACAAGAAGAAAATCTCAAAAGTGATGCTGCAGCACCATCTGGTGGCCAAATAAAAACATTGCAGTCTGTTCAACAAAAATTGTCAGAAAAATCTAAACGTTATCCTGCAGCACCATCTAGTGGAATACAAGATATTAAATATAAAAATGTTTCTCATCTCAAGCATTTACCAGCTTCTATTCCAAATCAATCCATGAAGTATGGAGAACATGTTGTCCATTATTATCCTTCAATTAAGCCACAAGTACCGCAATCAAGCCAAGGTGCGCAGATGCAAAAGGCCAACAGCCACAAGTTCCAGTTTTTCAAATTCAACCACCGCCGGTTCAAGCACCCCAGATGCCACAACCAATAGCAGTACCAGCTGCAGCTCAAAGGCAAGTTGTCACTTTGTCACCATTGAAAGGTGAGTCTAGATTAAAGAATAATGGACAAAATTATAAAACTTGGTTGCATGAAATAAGATTGATTTTACTTGCTGAAGGTGCAGATCACATGGCTTTCAATCCACCCAATAGACAGTGGACTGAAGAAGAAAGAGCTTTAAATACAAGAGCGACCATTTTGATACTTATGTCTCTGGACACAGATCTTTCAGTTAGATTTCCACATGATATCACTGCAAGTGACTTGATCACAGCTCTAGATGAACTTTATAGACCAGTTTCAGCTGAAGGAACATGCTTATTGTTTACTGAATTTTTTACTGCAAAATTAAAGCCTGGAGAGAAAATTGCTCCACACTTATCTAAACTTCTACCAATGCAAAAGGATCTGATTGAGAGAGGCTATCAGATCGACGAAATCCAAATGACAACAGCCATAATCACTTCACTGAATTATGAATGGAAAGATGCTATTACAAAATATAATAACATACCTTTAGCTCAACGCACAATGTCTAGAGTATGTAAGCTTTTAACAGAAGAAGAAGTGATTATGCAAAGTAGACTTAAAACTACAGCACGTGCTTACAAACCTACAATGAGTTGCAGCTACAATGAGTTGAAGCCCCCGAGCCCCCCAGGCCGGCTGTGACGTTTTAAAACACGCACGCTGCTTTGCAGCTGTCTGCTGAATCCGAACGCGGAAGTTAGCGTTCCGGATTCAGCAGAGAGCTGCGAAGCAGCGCGCGTGTTTTAAAATGTCACAGCCGGCCTGGGGGGCTCGGGGGCTTTCCCCCGAGCCCCCCAGGCCGGCTGCCACGTTTTAAAACACGCGCGCTGCTTCGCAGCTGTCTCTGAACGCTAACTTCCGCGTTCGGCGGCAGCAGTTTTTTTTGTTGTTGCACGGATTAATTGACTTTACATTGTTTCCTATGGGAAACAATGTTTCGTCATACGAGCATTCCGACTTACGAGCCTCCTTCCGGAACCAATTAGTCTCGTAAGTCGGGGTTCTACTGTAATTGCAAAATTCATTTAGACTGTTCTGTTTGTAACTCTTCTAAATCTAAAGTTGCATCTATTGCTAAGCATGCCACACGTTTGTCTACACGCGTTTTTGATTTGGTTCATACCGACATTGTCGGTCCATTTCGGCCTACTAAAGATAATTGTAAGTATTTCTTGACTGTTGTTGATAGTTATTCTAGATATGGTTATGTATACCTAATGAAACAAAAATCTGAGACCTTTCAGATCTTTAAAGACTTTGCTGCAGAGGTACTAACTCAACATGGTGTCCGCATCAGAAGAATACAAAGTGATCGTGGTGGAGAATTCATGTCACAGCAATTCCAAGGATGGATGAGGAGGAATGGAATCCATCATCAAGCTTCAGCCCCTTACTCACCAGCTTTTAACGGTATTGTAGAACGATGCCAAGGCGTTTTACAGACTATGTTTCGTTGCCTTCTAGAAGATGCTGATCTCAACAATTTCTACTGGGGTGAAGCACTAAGGTATGCTAACTACATTGTTAACCATACCTGGAGCAGTGTCTTAAATCAAACTCCTTACTATATGCTTAATGCAAAGAAGCCTGATATTCAAAACCTCCACATTTTTGGCGCATATGCCATGGTTAACATTCTGCTGGTTCAAAGAAAGAAAGGAGGTCCAGTAGCAGAAAGACTGAGATTTATAGGTTTTGATGAAAGTTCTAAGTATTATAAATTTGCTGACAGTAATCACAGAGCTGTTATTTCCAATTCAGCTAAATTTGAGGAAGATACAAATTGGTCCAGAATCCACAGAAATGATACTTTCAGTTTATTTTACTAAGGATGATGTTTAAGGTACAGCGCAACCTGATCCACAGGCAGCTGTTCCAGATGTTGTTTCTACAAAAGATGATACACAGTCTTCGACAGTCACAGATGATGTTCCTAGCAATGCAATTGGAGACGGAGATGACCAAGATGAAGGATGGACCACAGTTCCAAGACGTTCAGAGAGAACCACAAAAGGAATTCCTCCAAAGAGATACCAACAGCAAGTATTACACAAACCTTTTCCTTTTCTTTGCAACAATGTTACATTTCCTCCTGAGAACATTTCTCAAATAAAACATTTACCTGGTCTGAACAAGAAAAATGGTATGAGGCTATGGAAAATGAACTGGACAATTTAAAGAAACTTAAAGTGTTTCAATATGTTGAGCCTCCAACAAACAAGAAGATTATTGGTACACGATGGGTCTACAGAATTAAACAAAAACCAAATGATGAGAAAATATACAAAGCAAGATTAGTAGCACAAGGCTATTCACAGGTGTATTCCGAAGATTACACAAATACATTTTCACCTACAGTTAAAAATGAAAGTGTCAAAATTGCCTTAACCACAGCTATTGCCTTGAATTTAGAAGTTTACCAATTTGATGTTGAAACTGCTTATCTGAATGCTGATTTAAATGAACAAATCTATGTGAAGAGCGCACCCGGGTTCCAGGATCAAGAAGGGGTTGTCTGGTACCTGCAAAAGAGTCTTTATGGCCTGAAACAGTTAGCCCTAATGTGGTACCGTTGTCTCATTGACAAGCTAAATTCAATGGGCTTTATTAAGTCCAACTCTGATGAATGCGTGTTTACAAAAGGGCAAGGTAACGTTTATGAAATGTTATGTTGATGACATTGTTTACATTGGTCCTAACAAATGTATGAGTAAAGTTTTTGCAAAAGGTTTAGAAAGACATTTCACATTGAAAAGCTTAGGGCACATACATGATTATCTAGGAGTTCAGATTGAAAAAACTCAGAAGGGGTTTTGTCTCTCACAAGAAAACAAGATTGATCAACTTTTGCACAATTGCAACATGACTGACGCACATCCATGCCGCTCTCCAATGCAAACTGATTTTTATAGGTTGACATAACAAGATAGTCCTCAATTTGAAGACCAAACACTTTATCGGTCAGTCATTGGGTCACTGTTATACATTAGCAGTTGGACAAGACCCAACATTTAACTTAGTGTGAATCTTTTGTCAAGATACGTTGGCAAAGCAACTACATTTCACTGGACACGCATAAAAAGATTGCTGAGATACATGAAGCACACGAAGAACATGAAGTTGTTCCTAGAGCCGAAACATGACAAGTTTCCTGAGTTAATTTGTTATGCAGATTCTGATTGGGCAGGTGATAAAGAAACACGAAAAAGCACTTCTGGTTATATAATGCTTTTGAATGGTTATCCAATTTATTGGAAAGTTAGAAAGCAGAATTTTATTTCTTGTTCTTCCACTGAAGCTGAATATGCTTGTGTTTCTGATAGTTGTAATGCATTAACCTGTGTTTCTGCTCTCGTTGATAGTATTTGGGGCGATCCCATGAAACCAATTGTTATTATGGAGGACAATGTTTCAGTTACGTTCATATCTGAAACTGAATATGTTGGATCGCGTTCACGGCACATCAACATAAGATATAAGAATGCAAGAGAATACATAAAACAAGGATTCGTGAAATTACTTTATGTGCCCACAACTGAACAAATTGCTGACGTGCTGAATAAACCACTGCCAGTGGACCAACACGAATACCTATCCAAGAAAATGTGCCTTATGTGAACCAATGTCCCTGATGACTGCCAAAAAAGGGGTGTCACGCTGAATATTGACAGCCCCAGAGACAGAGACATTTAGTAATTAAATAGTTAACTCTGTGTGTGTTTTATTAGATCCTCCTATTATGATGTAAAATCCTGCTACGTCATTATACCTCACATCCGTCTTTATGCCTGTCTCCATATTTGCTTTATTCATTCCTGTCTTAGCTGCCATCATGTGAAGATGTATTTTTATTTTGTCCCTTGTGACATATTTAATTTTGTACTTTTATAATAAAAAGAAATCTTGTTTTTGAGAACAAATGACTGCACTCTCAATCCATCACCTCCGGGATAATTTAATGTTCAAACGGACATTAAGTACCCTCATCCTGACACAGAAACCAAATCTCATGCAGGTAAGGCACACATACATTGGGGGTGTGGAGCTGCACTCAGAGCTCCATTTTCCCTACCAGGATGCTGTATTGGGCCATACTGGCTGCAACCCATTTCTGGGCCAGTGCCATGGTCATAATTTTAAGGATGGGTTGTAAGCCATTTTTAATGAAGCCATTGTAACTTTCAACCATTATTCAACTAATGGTTGTAATCAATGACTACCTGTACAATGCTTAGTCTAGGAAGAGAATTTATGGGTCTTATCCATGTCCATCCAGATTTCAGAATCAAACATGGTAGAATTAAATAATTTAAATAATTGATTATGCAAGCACATTGTATATTCAAAAGCCTCCTCTGAAATATATAGTATTATGGGGAGAATATTTCTCTCAAGCTTGTCTGCACTTTACATGGTTCTTTTGTCAATCACCATTAACCTTATTTCAAGATGAAACTGATCTAAGTAATTAAAGAGGTAAATTGAGCAGTGTGATCTACATTAAAAAGGAAATAATTAACACATTTCAATGTTTAATTAATCTATCAAAAACTCAGTATGCCATGGTATTAAAGTGAGAAAATAGAAAAAATAAATGAACTTTTTCTGAAATGAAAGCAATTACTGCAGTTTATCTTCCCTTTAAAGGCTTTGATTATTATTATTATTATTATTATTATTATTATTATTAGTAGTAGTAGTAGTAGTAGTAGTAGTAGTAGTATCATTATTAATTAGATTTGTATGCCGCCCCTCTCCGCAGACTCGGGGCGGCTCACAGCAATGATAAAAACAATATACAGTAACAAATCTAATATTAAAGTTTAAAATAACAATTTTACATTAAAAAGCCTAAAAACTCCAGTATATAAAAAAGTATACACACAATCATACATACAGCTACATAGGCAAGGGGGGGGTGTCTCAGTTCCCCCATGCCTGACGGCAGAAGTGATTTTAAGAAATTTATGAAAAGCAAGGAGGATGGGGGCTGTTCAGCCTTTTCCTAGAAATATGAGTTTTTATTGAAGCTTTCCCCCCTTATTGTAGCATTCACATGTTGAAACCTTAATTTACATGGTATATTTTCTTTTCCCAAGATACTATAATACAACCACTGAAACATAGACCCTTAAAAGAATCCAAATCAAATGATGAAAGTAGCAAAGGCTTTTTAAAAGTCAATTTTGGCTTAAAACAAGGGCTCCCAACCAATGGATGAATGATTGTATGAGAATTATTAGACCTGAAATATCTGGAAAGCATATGAGGGAATGGAAGATCAAATTTTCAGATTACATTAAGCTGGCAGGAATAGCCAACACCCCAGAAGAGAAGCTCAGGATCCAAAAAGATCTTTACAGACTTGAAAAATGGGCTTTATCCAACAACATGAAATTTAATGTAGAGAAAAGCAAAGTTTTACATCTAGGCAAGAAAAACCAAAGGTATAAGTACATATTAAACAAAACCTGGCTATAAACCAGTAACTGTGAGAGGGACCATGGAGTCCTAGTGGATGATCATTTAAACATGAGCCAGCAGTGTGCAGCTGCCGCCCAAAAAAGTTAATACAATCTTTTTTTATTATTATTTATTTTTTTTATTTTTATTAATAGAGTTGAAAGGGACCGTTAGGTCATCGAGTCCAACCCCCTGCCTGAGCAGGAAACCCTACAGCACCCCAGCCAAATGGAAGTCCAATCTCCTCTTGAAGGTGTCCAGAGTTGGGGAGTTCACCACCTCCCCTGGCAGGCAGTTCCATTGGTTGATCGCTCTGACCGTCAGGAAGTTCTTCCTTATTTCCAGGTTGAATCTCTCCTTGGTCAGCTTCCAACCATTGTTCCTCGTCTGGCCCTCTGGTGCCCTGGGGAATAAAGAGACCCCCTCCTCACCGTGGCAACCCCTCAAGTATCTGTAAACTGCTATCATGTCCCCTCTAGACATTCATTTTTCTAGGCTGTCCATGCCCAGTTCTCTCAATCTCTCTTCGTAAGTCTTGGTTTCGAGTCCCCTAATCATTTTGGTTGCTCTTTTTTGCACCTTCTCCAGAGTTTCGATGTCTTTTTTGTAGCGAGGTGACCAGAATTGGATGCAGTATTCCAGGTGGGGTCTGACCAGGGCATAGTAGAGTGGTATTAGTACTTCCCTGGTCTTGGAGCGTATTCCTCTGTTGATGCAGCTTAGGATTGAGTTGGCTTTTTTGGCTGCTGCTGCAGATTGCTGACTCATGTTTAGTTGATTGTCCACCAAGACTCCAAGATCTCTTTCGCAGTCACTACTGCTGAGTGGGGTATCTCCCAGGCTGTATGTATGTCTAGGGTTCTTTTTGCCGAGGTGGAGGACTCTGCATTTGTCGGTGTTGAACCTCATTTTGTTGGTATGGGCCCACTGTGATAGTCTGTCTAGGTCTTCTTGTACTCTGAGCCTGTCCTCAAGGGTGTTGGCTACCCCCGCCAGCTTGGTGTCATCTGCACATTTTATTAGTTCCCCTTTTATTCCCTCGTCCAGGTCGTTGATGAAGATGTTAAAGAGTACAGGACCCAGGACAGAGCCCTGTGGTACTCCACTGTCTACTTTTTTCCATGTGGATTTGGTGCCGTTGAGGACAACTCGTTGGGTGCGGTTGGTCAGCCAACTGTTTATCCATCTACATGTGTAGTAATCTACTCCATTTTTTTCTAGTTTGTGGATTAGGAGATTGTGGTCGACTTTATCGAAAGCCTTACTGAAGTCCAAGTATATGAGGTCCACTGAGTTGCATTGGTCAACTGACTTGGTTATGGTGTTGAAAAATGATATGAGATTGGTTTGGCATGATTTGTTTCTGATGAATCCATGCTGGCTATTGGATATGATCTTGTTTGTTTCTAGGAAGTGGGTAAGTTGTTTTTTGATTATTTTCTCCAGTATTTTTCCAGGTATAGAGGTCAGACTGATTGGTCTGTAGTTACCTGGGTCGGTCTTTTTGCCTTTTTTGTGGATGGGGACTACGTCAGCTCGCTTCCAGTCTTCCGGTAGGTCTCCAGTGATCCAGGATATTTGGTAGATGAGGAGGAGTGGTTCCGCTATGGTGTCTGCCAATTCTTTTAGGACTTTGGGGTGAAGTCCGTCTGGCCCTGGTGATTTGTATAACCAATCTTTGGTTATATAAACAGAAGCATACAATTAAAATCATATGTATTATTAGTACTGCCTTATAAAGCCTGAGTAAGACCACACCTGGACTACTGTATCCAGTTTTGGTCCCCCACCTTACAAAAAAAATGTTGAAACTTTGGAAAAGTGTAAAGAAGAGCAACTAAGATGTTCAAGGAAACTGGAAACAAGAACACATGAAAAATGGTTCAAGATTTGGGTACGGCCCAAATGACATGGGGGTGATATGATAGCAGTACTCCACTATGTGGGAGGCTGCAACAAAGAAGAGGGGATCAACTTATTTTCCAGAAAGCAAGACAAGAAACGATGGATGGAAGTTAATCCAGGAGAGAAGTAGTAATTAGTATAAAACGTGGCAAAAAATTTTACAGGCTTTCAGAATTCTGTTACTTTTAGAATCCCTGCCTTGCATGTTTCTGGGTCTTGCCTGCTTTGAAGAGCTGCTGTCAGAAAGAAGATCAAAGGCTTCACTGCAACATTCTCCCTGATAAATGATGGCCAAGATAAAAATATCCATTGTCCAATAAATAGCAAGATTCTCTTTCTCAGTGCAATAAACCTGCCTACTCTCAGTCCATGAGAATCTTTCTTCTCAGTGAACTACTGGGAGGGACTGGACATTAGTCAGTGCCTAAGTGGCCTTCTTAATCATCCAGTCCATTTTTTAAAAAAAGGCTTGGAAAAGAAAGAGGAAAAGCTGCAAGTGAATGAATAGCTGCTCAAATGAAGTTGACAAGATACTTTGGAGGATTATTGTTTCAGTTATTAGGATGAAAGAATGCTAGAAGAACATAATCTACAATTCTGAAGGCATTATTGAGCCAAAATATGATGAGAATGGACTTTATACATAGAATCTGTGTGGTTGGAGAGGAAAATCTGAAGCAAGCAATGGGAATATTACTTTAAGCTACTGTTTTTCAATATTTGCTACTTTAAATCTGTGGACATCAGCTCCCAGAATTTCTCAGTCTGCATTGTTTATAGGAATGAAGATAAAATGTTATTTCTTTTGTTCTGAAACTATATTTATGTTGATGCAATCTACAATTCCTTCCTTCTTCTAGTTTTGACTCATCCATTTTGCAATCTGTTCCAATATCTTTGTTACAAGTTCAGCTGCCAATGCATTTGACTTCTCCCATTCTTTTTTTTAATTTACCAAGGTAATTTTGAATTATAGCTCTATCTTCTTTGTTATTAATTCTCCAACACAATTTTACATTCTGAAAATTTGTCAAGCCACATCTTGGACCAGCAACTCATTTGCTAATAGTTGCAATTGCTAATCAGGGAATCAAATGATCACAATTTAAAATGTCACCCATGTCTTTTCTATTAAGTGTGGCAAGGGAAGTCCAAAGCATGTGAGTTGAGATCATGTGACCATGGGATACTGCAACAGCTATAAATGCAAGGATTTGTTACAAAGCTATGTTTACATAGGCATAACTTTCAACAGTTGCTTGATGAGACAGTAAACAAGGATTACCTGTAAGGAAGAGATATACAATTTTAAAAACATACCAAATTGGCTTAGAGATATCTTTTATATACGGGTATATATAAATCTACATTTGCTAGGCCTGATGATAGCGGAGTTCAATAATATCTTGACTTGAGAGGTCCATATAGTGATGGGCTGCCAATTTTCCCCCTGCTGCACTATGGGCGTGGCTTATTGTGTGGATGTGGCTTGATAGTCATGTAACAGTAGGAGTGGCTTGCCAGGCATTTGACCAGGTGGGAGTGTTTGGTGGCATATATTCTTTGTAGCGGTTTTTGATGTTTATTTTATTTTTCAAATTTATAAGCCACCCCTCTCCTGACAGGCTCAGGGCAGCAAGTTATCTATATAGCCTGCTTTGCTTTTTCGCCAGAGGGATTTTCCAATGTTTGAAATAGTTTTTGACATAGATATTTTATTTTTATATTTCTGTGATTGGTAGACATTTTTAAAATATATATCCGAACAAGAATAAAAAGAGAAGTTCAGCCCCACTGCATCCCATTAACTTAAGCATCCATTATATTCCAGGTGCAGATATTGCGGTTCAACAAGAATAACCTTCTTATGATAGACTTTTCCAGTAGATGGTTTCCAATTCTGAGTAAATTTGTTTTGTCTGAAACCTTCATTACCAATGCTTGCAATGATAAAGCAACTCTCTGAGCATATTGTTATACTGAATGATCCTTGTAATAGATCAGTTCAGAGGTAAGAATGTATCTAGATCAGTGTTTCTCAAATTCAATAACTTTTCTGGGACTTACACTCTCAGAATTTCTCAGCCAGCATTGAGACTTGAAATTCACCCATCTTGCTAAATTTGAAAAACACTGATCTAGATTAAGCAATATGATCTTAGTATAATATAATAATGATTTGAGTGTTGATCTATCCTGCCTTCCATATTTATTTTATTTATTTTATTATTTAGATTTGTATGCCGTCCCTCTCCGCAGACTCGGGGCGGCTCACAACAGAATACAACAATTCATGACAAATCTAAATTATAGTTTAAAATATTTTTAAAAAACCATTTACTAAGCAAACATACACACAAACATACCATGCATAAATTGTATATGCCCGGGGGAGATATCTCAGTTCCCCATGCCTGACGACAAAGGTGGGTTTTAAGGAGCTTATGAAAGGCAAGGAGAGTAGGGGCAGTTCTAATCTCTGGGGGGAGTTGGTTCCAGAGAGTCGGGGCCGCCACAGAGAAGACTCTTCCCCTGGGGCCCGCCAACCGACATTGTCTAGTTGACGGGACCTGGAGAAGGCCCACTCTGTGGGACCTAATCGGTCGCTGGGATTCGTGCAGCAGAAGGCGGTCTCGGAGATATTCTGGTCCAGTGCCATGAAGGGCTTTAAAGGTCATAACCAACACTTTGAATTGTGACCGAAAATTGATCGGCAACCAATGCAGACTGCGGAGTGTTGGTGAAACATGGGAATACCTAGGTAAGCCCATGACTGCTGTCGCAGCTGCATTCTGCACGATCTGAAGTTTCCGAACACTTTTCAAAGGTAGCCCCATGTAGAGAGCATTACAGTAGTCGAACCTCGAGATGATGAGGGCATGAGTGACTGTGAGCAGTGAGTCCCGGTCCAGATAGGGCCGCAACTGGTGCACCAGGCGAACCTGGGCAAATGCCCCCCTCGCCACAGCTGAAAGATGGTTCTCTAATGTGAGCTGTGGATCGAGGAGGACGCCCAAGTTGTGGACCCTCTCCGAGGGGGTCAATAATTTCCCCCCCCCAGGGTGATGGACGGACAGATGGAATTGTCCTTGGGAGGCAAAACCCACAGCCACTCTGTCTTATCCGGGTTGAGTTTGAGTCTGATGACACCCATCCAGGCCCCAACAGCCTCCAGACACCGGCACATCACTTCCACTGCTTAGTTGACTGGACATGGGGTGGAGATGTAAAGCTGGGTATCATCAGAGTACTGATGATACCTCACCCCATGCCCTTGGATTATCTCACCCAGCGGTTTCATGTAGATATTAAATAGCAGGGGGGAGAGGACCAACCCCTGAGGCACCCCACAAGGGAGAGACCTCGGGGTCGACCTCTGACCCCACACTAACACCGACTGCGACCGACCGGAGAGGTAGGAGGAGAACCACTGGAGAACAGTGCCTCCTACCCCCAACCCCTCCAGCCGGTGCAGAAGGATACCATGGTCGATGGTATTGAAAGCCGCTGAGAGGTCAAGAAGCACCAGGACAGAGGATAAACCCCTGTCCCGGGTCCGCCAGAGATCATCCATCAACGCGACCAAAGCAGTTTCCATGCTGTAACCGAGCCTGAAACCTGACTGCTGGGGACCTAGATAATTGGCTTCTTCCAAGGACCACTGGAGCTGGAGAGCCACTACCTTCTCAACAACCTTCCCCATAAAGGGAAGGTTGGAGACTGGACGATAGTTATTAAGTACGGCTGGGTCCAGGGAAGGCTTCTTGAGGGTGTTGGAAAGGATCCCCTCCCCAAGGAAGTGTTGACAATCTCCTGGACCTAGTTCCGTGTCACCTCCCTGCTGGCCGAGACCAGCCAGGAGGGACACGGATCCAGTAAACAGGTGGCGGAACTCACAGCTCCAATGGCCTTGTCCACTTCATCAGGTGTCACCAGATCAAACTCTTCCCAGACAGGTGGACAAGTACGGGCCCCAGTCACCTCAACTGACTCGTTGTCAGTCGACTCTATTTTCCAATTGGAGTCGAGGTCGGCCCGGATCTGTGTTAAAATCCTTGGCACTGCTCTGTAAGGGCTCCCCAACTCCCCCCTGATTAAGAAGGGAGCGGGTCACCCTAAACAGAGCGGCCGGGCGGGATTCCGCTGATGCAATCAAGGCGGCATGATACGCGCATCTTGCCGCCTTGAGCGCCACTTTGTAAGTCTTAATAAAAGCTCTTACAAGTGTTCGATCAGATTCAGACCTACTCTTCCTCCATCGCTTCTCTAGACATCTCTTCTGGCGTTTCAACTCCCGGAGCTTCTCGTTGAACCATGGAGCTCTACGGGGTCTGGCGCCACGGAGAGGTCACAAAGGCGCAATCCGGTCAAGAGCCTCTGCTGCAGCCTTGTTCCAGGCCTCCGCAAGAGACTCCGCCGAACTGTGGACGAGTGCATCTGGAATAACCCTAAGTGCCGTCTGAAAGCCCTCTGGGTCCATCAGGCGTCTGGGGCGGAACATCTTAATTGGTTCCGCCTCCCTGCGGGGAAGGATTGGAGCCAGGAAGTCAAGCCGTAGTAGAAAATGGTCTGACCATGACAAAGGCAATGCTTCTAAGCCCCATAGTCTCAGACCATTACTCAATTGCTCGGAGAGGAATACCATGTCGGGTGCGTGTCCTCCCTCGTGAGTCGGACCCTGTATTACTTGAGTCAGGTCCATGGCTGTCATGGTGGCCATGAACTCCTGTGCCAGTCCAGAGGCTTCGCCGAGTGATGGCAGGTTGAAGTCCCCCAAGACAATAAGTCCGGGGAACTCCACCGCCAACCCGGCTACCTCCTCGAGCAGCACAGGCAGGGCTTTTGACATGCAGCTGGGAGGCAGGTACATGAGAAACAAGCCCACCTAAACCCCTAAGTCCAACTTCATCAAGAGAGACTCGCAACCCGCAATCTCTGGAGTAATGAGTCCACGTAGGCAAAGGCACTCCCTGGTTATAATAGCCACTCCTCCCCCCCTTCCCTGGGGTCGAGGTTGATGCCATATCTGAAACCCGGCTGGGCAAATTTCAGAGAGAGGAACTCCTCCCTCTGGGCCCAGCCAGGTTTCAGTAATACATGCCAGGTTGGCCTCCTCATCCAGGATTAAATCCCGGATGAAGAGAGCTTTATTTACCACCGACCTGGCATTGAGCAGCAGCAACCTGAGCTCAGGGCCAGAGTTACACTCATCACCAGTACCCAAGATTGAGCTCACGGAGCCAGAACAAGGGATTGTTATTAAGCAACGATCCCTCATTCCCCTGGAACGACTAACTCTGCATTGATCATATCAGTTACACTTTTTATTTATTTATTTTTTAAATCATCTTTAAAAGATAACGGTGAAGGTTTCTCTGTCTGGTCATGTCTAATTTTAGGGGATGATGCTCATCTCTTTTTTAGCCAAGGGAGACAGCATTCTCCAAAGTAATTTTCCATGGTCAGGTGGCCTGCACGGCTGTATAGGAAACACTATTAGCTTCCCACTGAAGTGGTACCCATTTATCTACTTACATTTGCATGCTTTCAAACTGATAGATTGACAGGATCTGGGGCAAGTTACAGAAATTCACTGCATCATGAATTTCATGAGTACTTTAGTTTTGAACCTGGGCTGTCAGCTTTCCAACTGACAAGCCAAGTGTCTTTAGGCAGTAAAAATATCTAGTATGCCTTCCTCTTGTTTTCTCCACTACAACAACCCTGTAAGGTGGGTTGGGCTGAGCAAGAATGACTGGCCTAAAGTCACTCAGCTGGCTTTCGTGCCTAAAGAAGAACTGAAACTCAGAGTCTCCAGGTTTCTAGACTTAGATCATATTTAACAAATGTCATGATTACTGCATTACTCTGACTTTCTGAGTTCACAGTACACACTGAATTATAAATAATAATTTTATTGGTAATAATTTTATATAGTACTTTGAGACACAATATTTTAACCTAATAGTCAGAGTTGTTGAAAGGATAAAATGCAATTAATATCCATGCCCTCTTTTGGATTTACTATTAACCTGTAATAAAAATGTATTTTTGCAGTAAAAAGGTTTTTCGTACTGAAATAGATTAGCACTTAAAATAGCTCAGTTCTTAAATATCAGACAACATAACCTAATTTAATATGAATAATTAAACTATTGTAGTCATCAGAATTATATAACAAAACCACTATCCAGAAGGCTAAAGAGATCAAAAGCAAAAGCAAATTAAGCATCTGTACTTAGCATTTCTTCTTCAGCACTGCCCTTTAACTGAACCTTTCAGCTTAATTCAATTTTCAGTAAATTCATCTCTACTTTATGTATGAAAGAGTTCTTTACAGCTTTATATCTTTAAATTCAACAGTGATTTGCAATGGCAAAACAAATTTTACATAATGTGGACCGGTTTTTTCCAAATACAGTGGAACCCCGACATACGAGCAGCTCTACTTACGAGCTACTCGAGATACGAGCTGGGAGAGTAGAGAAATTTTTGTTCGACTCACGAGCTTCCATTCGGGATACGAGCCGAGAAGAGCCGGCCTGGCTTGCTTTGCTTCCGAGCTGATGCAGAGCCGAATAAAGCGTCACGCCCCTCTGACGCTTTCGGCGGCTTCCGAAGCGATGCTGGGCTCTTTTGCCGCCAAAAGCGTCAGGGGGGCGTGACGCTTTATTTCTCCGAAGCAAAGCAAGCCAGGCCGGCTCTTCTCAGTACAATATCCAGCTCTTGGTGAGTCCTTGGCTTCTGCTGGGGGTGCAGAAGCGGGCGGGGGGGGGGCGGCAAAAAAAACGCCCGGACAAGCACTTGCTGCGAGGCGGGCGGGGGGGGGGCAAAAAAAACACCCGGACAAGCACTTGCTGCGAGAGGCGGGCGGGGGGGGGGGGCGGCAAAAAAAACGCCCGGACAAGCACTTGCTGCGAGGCGGGCGGGGGGGGGCAAAAAAAACCGCCCGGACAAGAACTTGCTGCGAGAGGCGGGCGGGGGGGGGGGGCGGGAAAAAAACCGGGGCACTTTCGCTGCGAGTGGCGGGAAAAAATAAGCAAGAAAAAATAAGCGGCTTTTCCGCTGCCTCCTAAAGCGGGGAAGTTCGCCAGGAGGCAGCAGAAAAGCCGCGCGTGTCTTTTAAAACATCGGAGCCGGCATGGGGAGGCTCTCAATCAACCCCCGAGTCCGGGTTCGGGGCTCGGAGGCTGATTAAAAGCCTCCCCATGCCGGCTCCGATGTTTTAAAACACACGCGCGGCTTTTCCGCTGCCTCCTAAAGCGGGGGCGTGTGTTTTAAAACATCGGAGCCGGCATGGGGAGGCTCTCAATCAACCCCCGAGTCCGGGTTCGGGGCTCGGAGGCTGATTAAAAGCCTCCCCATGCCGGCTCCGATGTTTTAAAACACACGCGCGGCTTTTCCGCTGCCTCCTACAGCGGGGGCGTGTGTTTTAAAACATCGGAGCCGGCATGGGGAGGCTCTCAATCAACCCCCGAGTCCGGGTTCGGGGCTCGGAGGCTGATTAAAAGCCTCCCCGTGCCGGCTCTGATGTTTTAAAACACACGCGCGGCTTTTCCGCTGCCTCCTACAGCGGGGGCGTGTGTTTTAAAACATCGGAGCCGGCATGGGGAGGCTCTCAATCAACCCCCGAGTCCGGGTTTGGGGCTCGGAGGCTGATTAAAAGCCTCCCCGTGCCGGCTCTGATGTTTTAAAACACACGCGCGGCTTTTCCGCTGCCTCCTACAGCGGGGGCGTGTGTTTTAAAACATCGGAGCCGGCATGGGGAGGCTCTCAATCAACCCCCGAGTCCGGGTTTGGGGCTCGGAGGCTGATTAAAAGCCTCCCTGTGCCGGCTCTGATGTTTTAAAACACACGCGCGGCGTTTTCGCTGCCTCCTACAGCGGGGGCGTGTGTTTTAAAACATCGGAGCCGGCATGGGGAGGCTCTCAATCAACCCCCGAGTCCGGGTTCGGGGCTCGGAGGCTGATTAAAAGCCTCCCCGTGCCGGCTCTGATGTTTTAAAACACACGCGCGGCGTTTTCGCTGCCTCCTACAGCGGGGGCGTGTGTTTTAAAACATCGGAGCCGGCATGGGGAGGCTCTCAATCAACCCCCGAGTCCGGGTTCGGGGCTCGGAGGCTGATTAAAAGCCTCCCCGTGCCGGCTCCGATGTTTTAAAACACACGCGCGGCTTTTCCGCTGTCTCCTAAAGTGGGGAAGTTCGCCAGGAGGCAGCAGAAAAGCCGCGCGTGTCTTTTAAAACATCGGAGCCGGCATGGGGAGGCTCTCAATCAACCCCCGAGTCCGGGTTTGGGGCTCGGAGGCTGATTAAAAGCCTCCCCGTGCCGGCTCTGATGTTTTAAAACACACGCGCGGCTTTTCCGCTGCCTCCTAAAGCGGGGGCGTGTGTTTTAAAACATCAGAGCCGGCACGGGGAGGCTTTTAATCAGCCTCCGAGCCCCAAACCCGGACTCGGGGGTTGATTGAGAGCCTCCCCATGCCGGCTCCGATGTTTTAAAACACACGCCCCCGCTGTAGGAGGCAGCGGAAACGCCGCGCGTGTGTTTTAAAACATCGGAGCCGGCACGGGGAGGCTTTTAATCAGCCTCCGAGCCCCAAACCCGGACTCGGGGGTTGATTGAGAGCCTCCCCATGCCGGCTCCGATGTTTTAAAACACACGCCCCCGCTGTAGGAGGCAGCGGAAACGCCGCGCGTGTGTTTTAAAACATCAGAGCCGGCACGGGGAGGCTTTTAATCAGCCTCCGAGCCCCAAACCCGGACTCGGGGGTTGATTGAGAGCCTCCCCAAGCCGGCTCCGATGTTTTAAAACACACGCCCCCGCTGTAGGAGGCAGCGGAAACGCCGCGCGTGTGTTTTAAAACATCAGAGCCGGCACGGGGAGGCTTTTAATCAGCCTCCGAGCCCCAAACCCGGACTCGGGGGTTGATTGAGAGCCTCCCCATGCCGGCTCCGATGTTTTAAAACACACGCCCCCGCTGTAGGAGGCAGCGGAAACGCCGCGCGTGTGTTTTAAAACATCAGAGCCGGCACGGGGAGGCTTTTAATCAGCCTCCGAGCCCCAAACCCGGACTCGGGGGTTGATTGAGAGCCTCCCCATGCCGGCTCCGATGTTTTAAAACACACGCCCCCGCTGTAGGAGGCAGCGAAAATGCCGCGCGTGTGTTTTAAAACATCAGAGCCGGCACGGGGAGGCTTTTAATCAGCCTCCGAGCCCCAAACCCGGACTCGGGGGTTGATTGAGAGCCTCCCCATGCCGGCTCCGATGTTTTAAAACACACGCCCCCGCTGTAGGAGGCAGCGGAAACGCCGCGCGTGTGTTTTAAAACATCAGAGCCGGCACGGGGAGGCTTTTAATCAGCCTCCGAGCCCCAAACCCGGACTCGGGGGTTGATTGAGAGCCTCCCCATGCCGGCTCCGATGTTTTAAAACACACGCCCCCGCTGTAGGAGGCAGCGAAAACGCCGCGCGTGTGTTTTAAAACATCGGAGCCGGCACGGGGAGGCTTTTAATCAGCCTCCGAGCCCCAAACCCGGACTCGGGGGTTGATTGAGAGCCTCCCCATGCCGGCTCCGATGTTTTAAAACACACGCCCCCCGCTGTAGGAGGCAGCGGAAAAGCCGCGCGTGTGTTTTAAAACATCGGAGCCGGCACGGGGAGGCTTTTAATCAGCCTCCGAGCCCCGAACCCGGACTCGGGGGTTGATTGAGAGCCTCCCCATGCCGGCTCCGATGTTTTAAAACACACGCCCCCGCTTTAGGAGGCAGCGGAAAAGCTGCGCGTGTGTTTTAAAACATCGGAGCCGGCACGGGGAGGCTTTTAATCAGCCTCCGAGCCCCGAACCCGGACTCGGGGGTTGATTGAGAGCCTCCCCATGCCGGCTCCGATGTTTTAAAAGACACGCGCGGCTTTTCTGCTGCCTCCTGGCGAACTTCCCCGCTTCAGCCGACGTCTTTTCCCCTCAGCCCTCGGGCTTGCACGCATTAATCGCTTTTACATTGTTTCCTATGGGAAACAATGTTTCGACATACGAGCTGTTCGACGTGCGAGCCTCCTTCCGGAACCAATTAAACTCGTAAGTCGGGGTTCCACTGTAGGATGTTGCGTTACTTTGTTAAAACATGAATGTTTATTCCACAATAAGGTTTTTTAGTGTTTTGTCATTACCACTTTTTAAAATCATGTCAGAGATTTCCTCTGATATACTCATTTCATGATAAGATCAGGTCAGGGAATTTTTCTATCCATGAGTGGCAGTCCAGTTGCTTTCTCCTTCTTACAGACTTTATCCACCCATTGTCACTATACAGACTTATCACTGGGAAGACTTCATAAACAATGAAAAAGCAGCAATCCTTAGAAAGGTCACTGGAAAGGAAAGTGATATTTCTTTCCCTACTGGCACCACCTCATAACCAATAACTAAAAGGAAGGAGCAATCTGAGCAGTCACTGGAGAAGGAAAAGCTTCATTCCCTTCCCATTTAAGCAATTCTTCTTAATCTTCAGGGAATGCGAGCTCATTTCAGTGAAAACGATCCGCACACAAAAAAAGGAAGAAAAGCTGATTGGCAGGAAATGCAATTATGATTGATAGAACATTCTGGGAGATGCAAAATGGTCATTGGCAGGCTGGAGGGACTTCCACCTATTGACTAGGCAGGAGGATATTTTCTCAGTATCAGAGATTTCCTCTATAGCATGTTTTTCACTTCATTCACTACATTGCAGAAAATATGAGAGGGCAGCTGCTAAGGACTGCATGTACGGTACTGTACTCTATTTGGAGATTGCCTCAACATCTCACCAAAGTTAATAATCTGGGCAGAGAAGAATTACATGGAGCTAAGTGCCTGCTCCATTCCTATTACATGCAACTGTCACTAGAGAGTCTAATGTACTGGAATTCACTGTCTATAGATAGGAGTTGGAAGGTCACAGGGTGCTTGTGTGTGAATTTCAGATGAACCAAGCAGGCAAAGTATGGACATCTACATTCTCTCCTATGACCTTTCCAGTTCAGGATAGCCCCAGTCAGCCAACATGAACAGCATGATTGATGGGGGAGAGACAGCACTTAAAGAAGCCATTTGTTGATCATTTGAAAATTGTAATAAAAGATAGAAGCACTGTCATAGTCTTTATCACCCCTCTACAGTAAGCTACATATTACATTTCTACTTTATTTGAAAAATCCTATATATAAATGTATAAAGAAATCTTATTGCTCTACATTTTAGTCTTCTATTAAAAGCAGATGCTGGAGATGCTATGATCACTATAAAGAAGCAAGATATGAAAAATGAAGATGCTATAAAAATGACTCATGGATGAATTATTTATTACTCTGGTAATCTTGACATCCATAAATAGCTGATGGCTGGCAATGTAACTGATTATTCCATCTGACAGTCATAGAGCATTTCTCTATTATTAGAAACAGTCTATACTTTAAGACAGCAGTTATAAATTTAAAAAGGGCATTTGCCATCACAAGCACAAGGTTCTTCTAGAACAATGATAAATGAACTATATATTAAGCTGTAAATATTTATTTATAATTGCCATTATCTAGTCTTTTAAACAGTATGGCTGATGAGAATACAGGATGGAAAGGCCTAACACTGCCAAAATTTTCTAGATTGTCTCGTTAATTTCATAATAGGTGGAGTCCTCGGAGAGGGGCGGCATACAAATCTAAATAATAAATAAATTAATAAATAAACATAAATTTCTTCAGTAACCAGTATATTTGGAGTGATGGGTTTACAACATTCAGAGCTTTTTGGGAAGGGGGATATATCACATTAATCTATGTGGTTTGGTTTAATATGTTACTGGTATCTATATAAACACTGCAATATTTGTTTGTTTGTTTGACTTCTATGCCACCCCTCTCCTCAGATCCAGGGTGGCTCACAACAAGAATATATCAGGGATAGGTTATTTGGATAACAAATCACAGTTAAAGAAAAATAGCTTAGCCCAAGTTTTACAGCCATGATATTTATTTAGCAGTCTTCCATCCAAGGGCTACACAGGTCTAATCCATCTTAGCTTTTCAAAATCAGCCAAACTAAGGGTTACTATTTTAGCTGAATAATTTATTTATGTAATGTTACTTTTATTTAACCATTTAAATGATTTATTTTGTATTTAGTGTCGAAACTTAGAAGCACAGAGCACTGATAAATTCCTGGTACCAGAAACATGATTATGTTGCTATTTCCATTGTCTCAGATTATAGAATATGCTCACTAGATATTACAGATATTACAATTTAGCATCACATATTCTTAATTGTTCAGATGTTAATTTTTTATGCCTTCATGCTTTTTAACCAACTGTGGTTATTGTTGATACTAGAATTATGCCAATGAGGCCATCATCCAAGTTCCTGATTTATGGGAGAAAGTCATATTCCAATTGCTTAAATCCGTGAAGTAACCGTCAAATATACAGTATGTTAGGAAAATATCACTTTGTCACAAATCATACTCTTTGAGCAGCTCATAAAAGACACAAAAATAAGCGATTAACTGAGTTTGACCCTTATTGACAACTGCCCCCTTAGGATATTGGATCATTGCTGATAATTGATGCCAAACAACTGATGCCTGAAAGTTCAGTTAATCTCCAAAAAAACTTTAGATGGAAGGAGATTAAGTTAGAATAGGAGTGGAGAAATAAATCAACAGGAATTACAAACATATATTTTTTTAGAAGAGGTGTAAGTGAATTGTACCAGCTAACAAACTGGAGTCTTTAGAAGAGACCATGCTGCAGTTCCTAAAAAGTCTTGCACAATAATCAGCTAGTCAGAGTAGGTCAGTGATGGCAAACCTTTTTCTGGTTGTGTGCCAAAAGTGTGTGTGTGTGCGCACCTGTGATATCGCACTCATGTGCCGGCATCCACAACGTGATGCACGCACCACCTGCGCATGCATGCATGACTTCCTGCACATGCACACTTTCCCACACATGCGCCACCCGCACTTGCCTCCCTCCAGCCTGTTTTTGGCCTGAAAAGCCTCCTGCACCGTTTGCCAGCACAAACGGTCTGCCACACATCATCATCACCCTTCTGGCCAAACAGCTGTGTCTGGCAGAGGAGTCTCCTACTCTGGCAAATTCCTTCTCCAAAACTTTTTTTTCTGCTCATCTGCCTATCCCTCCTTCATTGATGAGGGCTGCTGTGTTGAAGATTTGGCCCTAATTTTGGCAGCAGTGGCTAACCCAGCCACCCTGGGCCTGGTTGAGGCTCTGCTAGAACCTTCAGATGCGGTGGGGGGGGGGGGGGACCACGAGACCTTCCAGAACCAGATCTGTCCTGTTCCATTATTGAGAGGTCACCAGGAACCACAGAGCCTGATAACAAAGGAACAAGCCAAGCGGGAAGACTGACAGGCCTAGGCTCTAATAGATAAAAATCTTGCCAGCAATCAACTCAACCAGATGTGAAGCTAGATTGAGGACACCCTCTGACCTCACCGCAAATAGAGGCAGACTGAAGCGCTCGCAATTGCCACAGAGAGTGGAGAAGCGAGAATGGTGAAAGGCAACCAAAACTCTCTCTCTGACTAGGCCTGATCAGGAGCTTTAGGGAGAGGGGGAAAACAAACTGCACATAAATACAGGCCAGCCTTAAGTGTGGACACTGCTGCTCGCAATTCCCTTTAAACTCAGATCAAAGGGGCAGGAATACTTGTTTAGGACCCTCTTATATACTGGCCTGTCTAAAAAGGCGTTCTCCTTCCAAGATGGCCACCACCATGTGGCTAAGCTACTCAGTAAGCATTCCTTCTGCCTCCCATTCACCTCCATGGAGAGCTCTTCAGGGACAAACCTCACCTGTGTAGCTGTAGCCTGCTGGGCTTTGAGGTCTGGAGGGGAAGGAAAGGCTACCCAAATGGATCTCTCCTGCTGGATTAACAAGCAGGGCTGCCAAACATAGAATTTCCAGCTAAATAAGCCAGGCCTCTCACCAGCTGGTGAAGCGACCAGCAGAAGGCGCTGTGAGGCTCACAGAGCCCTCAATGCAAACAGTTATTTATTTTTTTAAGTTTCCTCTGCAAGAGTTCAGCTGCGATCAAGGAAGGGAAAAGCAGGGTCTTAGAGTTCTCTTCTTTCCAGGGAAAAATAAACAAATTATAGTAGCTCCAAACCGGGAACTAGAAACTTCACATCCAAGAGCTTCGACCGAGTTGGATAACTGGAGACTGTTACTAAAGAAGCATGTCTTCAGTAATTCAACACAGTCATAGGGCTAGAGGACTAGAGTAACCCCTTCCTGGACTCCCCCATCGGTCAGATTCTTGCCTACAGATTCATAATGAGAGATCGCCTTTATGGCAGGGTCCAAAACCAGCACTATTGATTATATTTTAATTTCTATGAACTTATTACATTATGTAAAAAAAATTGAAGTCCTTCCTTACTTGGAAAGCGATCATCTACCTTTATATATATACATGAAGTCTCTCATCAGGCAGATGCCCCTTGCAGACCAATTTATCCCTGCAATTTCTCCAGCAGGCCCAACAAGATGTAGAGTCAAATGGTCCCAACAACTTGACCAAAAGGTGAAAAAAGCTCAATCAGAGGATAATCTTCAAAAACTTCGCTCAGCCTTTATCACAGCCAACCCTTCCCAAAACTTACTAGAATCATATACAAGTATAATCCATAAGCTTCAACCAATTCGAAACTTTTCAGCTAAGAGGTCCTATACTACCTCGAAACAATGACTTGACAAGGACTGTGTGGAAGCCAAGAAAGCTCTCACTTTGGCTTATAACTGGTACAAAGGTGAGACTGGGAACGGCAACAAAACAAGCCTAAACCATCTTGTTACCCTCAAAAAACAGTATAAGCAACTAATTGCCCTTAAGAAGAGACAAGATGAAAGATTCTCCTGCGAACAGCTTATTGGGGCTGCAAAGCAAAAGAACTCCTCTCTATTCTGGCATTTAATAGCGAGGCACTCAGATAAAATACATACTCCATTAAACCTTCCTATACCTACTAACACCTGGGAACTTCACTTTCAGAGGATGTACGAAAACCCATCTAAAGAAAGTATAAGATCTACAAAGAAGGACTTGCCAAATTGGCCCCCAGTCTCAGAGTCTGAAATTAAATTGCTCATTGGCCAACTCAGGTCAGGCAAAGCCCTGGGAGCTGACTTGGTTACCTCAGAAATATTTTAGAATAACTTAGAGTGGTGGACACCAGTTTTGGCAGCGCTATTCGCGTATATTGATTCAACTGGCTATGTCTCAGAGGATTGGGGCATGGCAATTATGATCCCAATTTTTAAGATGGGGAAAAGAGATGACCCTGCCAATTATAGACCAATAAGTCTATTAAATATAATTAGTAAACTTTACGCCAAACACCTACAAGGCAAGCTAAAGAAGTGGCTGGATTCTGAGAATCTGATCACTGAAGAGCAAGCCGGTTTTAGAGAGGGAAGGGGCACTATTGATCAGTGCTTAGTCCTCCGCCATCTTATAGAAAAATACATCTCAAATAGTCCTGTATCACTATATGCTAGATTTATAGATCTCAAGGCAGCCTTTGATTCAGTAACTAGGACTAAATTATGGGAGAAGTTGGAAGCTGCCTCCATTGATCAAAGGCTTCTTCATTTACCAAGTGGTCTACATACCAAGACGTCCCTCTCAAAGCCAGTTAAAACTGAAAGAGGGGTTAAACAGGGGTGCATCCTGGCCCCCCTACTTTTCAACTTTTATACAAATGACATGGCAAAATGGTTGAACAAACCAAATCACCCCCCAACAAAATAGGCAACCGATACATCACCCTTTTGCTCTATGCAGATGACGCCGTGATCCTCTCCAGGATTGGCCTTAAAAGAGCCTTGCAAGCCCTTTAGTACTGTAATGACAATAACCTGAGTATAAATTATGAAAAAGCAAAGATCATGGCCTTTGCAAAAAGGCCAAAAATTTACTCATGGTATCTTGATGGGCACAAAATAGAGCAAGTAACCACCTTTAAATACCTGGGGGTGGTCTTTCAGGCCAATGGCTCAAGGAAAGCACATGGAGAATATGCAGCTGCCTTGGGCCAAAGATCAGCGAGTGCCATTCTCAATTTTTTTCCACACAGAGGGAAGTTATTATGTTCCTGCTGCTATCAAGCTTTTTAAGGCCAAGTCGCTAGCTCAGCTTCTTTACAAGTCCTTGCTTGGACCGCTAGCTTCAGCTTTACACTTTACACCACTAGAATTAGTTCAATCCAAATTTATTAGAGCAATTCTCCAGATGCCACGTTGCGTCTCAAACGCACTTCTGCGCCTGGAGACTGGACTGATAAGTTGAAGCAAGAATCTGTATAGCGTCCCTAAATATGTGGTTAAAGCTTAATTTTTTTCCGCAAGGTCTTGCTCCGTTAATCCTTCACAATGAATTTTCCTCCTGATGGATTAAGGCCATCGAGTTCAATCTTCACAAATTAGGCTTCTCCCAAGATTTAATACTCGAGATGAACTATGATCTAGCAGGACAGACCTTGCGACAAAGGGTGGAGGACATCAAGAGGCAGGAGGGCTTGGGTAGAGCTCCGCTGTTTCTGGCCCCAGATGCCACTAGATATGTTGTGGCTCCTGCAAGATACCTGGGACAGCTAGAGTCAGCAAGCCATCAAAAGGCATTTGCTCTTGTATGGTGCCGTACGCTTCCATCCGCCGTTTTGTACAGCAAGTACAAGGGAACTCCAGCCACTGAAAGATTTTGCCCTTGTGGCTCAGGAGAGGTGGAGACTGAACTACTACTACTACTACTACTACTACTACTACTACTACTACTAAATAGGAAGCATGTCTTCAGTAATTCAACACAGTCATAGGGCTAGAGGACTAGAGTAACCCCTTCCTGGACTCCCCCATCGATCAGATTCTTGCCTACAGATTCATAATGAACCAAGATCACTGATTTTTGCATTAAGCAATAAGGACATTCTGAATTGTCAGATTGTGCTAATTTTCTGAACCACCAATACACCCACATTTTAGAGTTCCTATTCTTATTATGTAGGCTAGGCAACAAATTTGGATCAGATATGTGTAGATTCTTTCATAAAAACTCTTATAATCTTAACTCATGTGGTTGAATATTTTTCTATTTACAGATTCTAAGTAAATGTTGCAAAAAAACTAACATGAAATAGATTGATCTTATTTGTGTTTATTGAAATATTTTGTTAATCTATGGCAGGGGTGTCAAACTCAAGCCCTGATGACTGGATCCAGCCCACAAATTGCTTAGAGCTGGCCCACAGGGCCATCCTGGAAACAGTGAGGGACTGGCCAGTGGTGCCTCTGTCAATGAAAACAGAATTTGGGATGGCCACATGTGGCCCTCCCAAGCTGATTTTGCTGGCAAAAGGTTGGAGGAAGCTGCCGCAGGCGAAAACAGAGCTTGGGGGCCCATTTTTGCTGGCAGATCGCTAGGGCTGCCACGGGCACCCTTAATACAAGTGACGTCAAGCTGGCCATATGCCCCCCTGCCTCCCCAAGGTCAAACACAACCCTGATGCAGCCCTCAATGAAATTGTGTTTGATATTCCTGATCTATGGCCTACAGTATCCTAATTATAACCCGAGCCTATACTTTCTGCATTTCTCTTGCCCAAATCTTGCTGTTATTAACATGCAGAATATGTCAAATAGGTGCACTAAAATAATGTATCTCTTATTTTTACATGTTTGTATCTCCTATCATTACATTTTTAGAAGTTTCTAAAAATAATTGGTTCAATATGTCAAGTAGAACCATTCCTCTAGTAAGACTGAACAATGACGTATCATTATAAAGCTTTAGTATACTCATATTTATTTTTGTGATGTTTAAGCACTTGAGTGACAACATGAATTAATGTAACATTAACAGCTTAATCAGAAATCACCCATTTTTTCCTGTGATAAATCTTACCTCAATAAATATGTAGTACAGTGATCCCTCTATTATCGCGAGGGTTCCGTTCCAAGACCCCTCACGATAATCAATTTTTCGGGATGTAGGGTTGCGGAAGTAAAAACACCATCTGCGCATGCGCACCCTTTTTTCTATGGCCGCGCATGCGTAGATGGTGGAGTTTGCGTTCCCCGCCGCCCACGCAAAGGGGAAACCCGATTCGGCTCCTCGCTGCTGCTGCGCTACCGAGCAGATCAGCTGCTGGGCGGCCGAAGGAACCTTCCCTGGGTCTTCCCCCTCTTGCTGGTGGGCGGGCGAGAGGCGGGCATCAGCGAGGAGCCGGGGTTTCCCCTTTGCGTGGGCGGCCGGGAAGACCCAGGGAAGGTTCCTTCGGCCGCCCAGCAGCTGATCTGCTCGGTAGCGCAGCAGCAGCGAAGAGACGAAGATCGGGGTTTCCCAGCCGCCCACGCAAAGGGGAAACCCCGGCTCCTCGCTGATGCCCCCGCTCGCCCGCCCGCCGCCCGCCAGCAAGAGGGGGAGAGATAGAGAAAGAGAGAGAAGGAAAGAAAGAGATGAGAGAGGGAGGAAGAGAGTGTGAGAGAGGAAGAAGCAAGATAGAGAAAGAGAGAGAGAAAGAAAGATGAGAAAGGAAGGAAGAGAGTGATGTCATCGGGTGGAAAAATCGCGATATAGCGTTTAGCGAAGCTCGAGATCGCGAAACTCGAGGGATCACTGTATATCTGTATGGGAGAATTTACTTACCATTGCATACAATAGACATATGAAAATGAGAGCAAAGCTAAGAAAAATGAATATATTGAACATCAAATAAGAAAGATGGAAAGTATTTTCAAATGCTGATGTCATATAAAAATATTTTGTGTTCCTGTACATACAAATGCTTCTCCTTGCCATCTAAAGAAGCCATAAAAGGATTGGGTCAATTTAGCTATTGTAGGTCAGTTTTATATTACTGTGTATAGAAGAAAAGTGGACTGAGCTGGAAGGCACAGTTAAACTATCATCAGTTTGGAGTCACTATCTTGTCATAAAAGATCCAGGTTCACACACACACACACACACACACATGAATACCATTGACTCTTACCTAGTACCAATTTAGCTTTGACTGTTAGTTAACTTGATTCTTGTGTATAGGTAACAACAATAAACTCTTCTGTGTTTGAACTCAGTGAATGTTCCTGCTTATTTGTGCCTAACACCATGCATGATGCAATAAAATACAGTGGATAGCATTAAAACATGCTGAAAACAGAATGACAAAAATGTTATTTATTATTCTACATTCATACAACATTAATATTTAATTATATCTTTAAAACAGTATTTTACACCAAACTTAATGAATGCTTCACTCACAAGGTTGCAACCCCGAAGTCTAAATTTGTTTTAAGATTTAGGACTTATGTCAAAAAAGTAATGCATGCAATCAATCAACCAACACATTTATACTGAATTTAGCACCAAAATAACAGCTCACAAATTAGAGCTGGTCATACATTTTTAACAGGTGTCCATACAAATATTATTTAAGGACATTAAGATAATTGCACCCATTTGTAAGAGCATGCTTTTTTAAAAAGTTCTCTATGTAACACAAAAATTTGGAAGCTGAAAGGCAGGCATAACAAAGCATGACCTGAGTGTTGAAGACTAGTATCAACAAAATGCTTTTTCTACAATTTCTGTGCTGAGATTTTTCAACATTTGGCTCTCTGGTTGGAGCTGCAGTTATAGTCCATATCATCACAGAGATCACAACTGTTGTTCCTGTACTTAACTATTAACTATTTGAGCATATGCTCTAAATTTCTAAAATAAGAGTTAGGGTGCAATTACTTATTAGAATTGCTTCATCAGGCTCAATTATCCAATTGGCAGAGTACCATATGAAGTATTCTATTTCAGCAGTCCCCAACCTTTCTTGTGCTTACGCGTGAAACTGCATTCCCACAAATGGAGCTTTGTGTGAGCACAAGTTGCTTCGCTCACGCAAGTGGAGCTTTTTATGCATGCTTGTCTGCCGCTCGCACAAATGGAGTTTCACATGTGCATGTGTTGCCCAACTCTCCTGCAACCCAGTTTTAAACAGGCCATGGCCTGATAGCGGGCCCTGACCCAGGAATTGGGGACCCCTGTTCTAGTTAGCTTGCCTCAGGCAACCACATTATATTTGCAATGTATCAGATAAACTGATCATAATAATCCTAGTGAAATTAGGGATTGAACTTCTCAAGATGTGCTGTATAAAACCAGAGTAACTGGATGATAGCATGACTCTTTCATATTTATCAACTTCTTCCAGTTTAGAAGTCAGTTAGCTTTTGTTAACATGAACAAAATATTCTGATTCTTCTCTTTCAGAAATAAATTCTAGTTGATTTACAAGCAAGAACTATACAATTAAAACAAAATAAAACTCAAGTATTTCCAGATCTAAAATTTTGCCAAGTAATGATCACTTCATCATTCTTTCTTTCAATTATGAAGTATATCATCTTCTTAAATACAAAAAACCCTAACCCCCTAAAACAATTCAAACAATATGTGGGATTTATTCATTCCAACCAAAGCTATTTGGTCAATGTGAAATTAACCTACAGAGAATTAGCAGTGCTTCCTTGATGGTATCCTCAAGTCCATCCCTCATACTTAATTACTTGAGATTTAAAGGATACTAACATAGAAGTGGTTTCTTACAGATTTTATAGAAAAAATCCCAAATATGAACAATTTGCACAATACAACTGCATTCACTTTTTAAATAGAAATGATGAGAGGTCAGTCTGAAGCAAGGCTATAGTAATGTGGAACATAGGATGAATTAGTTCTTTTGAAGTCTGTTTCTAATGCATCCCTTCCTTTTTTCTTACTTTATTTGTATGCAGTTCCGTGCACTAACAGTCAATGCAGAGCTTCATTTATCTGGCGAGTGCTAGAATGCAACATCAGCATAGCTCTGAAATGAAACTAAATTTTCTTTATGTCAAAAGAACAACATTGCAGAAAGCCTTTGTGGTATTATAATTATATCTTCCAATTTTTCTTGATCTTGAAGTAATGCAATAAAATAGGAGACATGAAACATGCCCAGTTTGTACAACTGACTGCATCTAGAGTTTCAGTAGATAGCACGTGGATTTTTGGTGGCATAATAGGCCTCGCAGGCTGCTACATAAGCTGTTTCTGGAAAGAAGTCATCATGATATTCAGCTAGGAACCTGTAGAAGTAAAATATCTATGATTATTTGTTAAATTTTCCAAGATACTCTTAAAAGTCGCCCCGAGTCTGCGGAGAGGGGCGGCATACAAATCTAAATAATAAATAAATAAATAAATAAATAATAAAATGCTTCTGAAAAATTGATATAAATTAACTGTGTACAAAGAACCCTATGCCATAAATCTTATAAATGGTTAATTGGGTGTGATTCCCATTATATTCAACAGGGTTTACTTTTGAACTTTGAACAGTTGCAAGTAATCCATTTAAATACTTCTGAAAATGTTTTGTTAAAAGTAAGATCATTATTTGAACAGATTTTACGTATTTTTTCTAATTTATGTAACTCATTTGAAACTAAAATTATTAGATAGTATTATAATTTTACACTTATAAAATTTATGATTAAATACTTTTTTTCAGCACATGAACTTTAAAATAAAAATCCTAATCCAATACATTAAAATAACTTTGTTTGCTGTAATCCAGACTGGAACTATATTATCTGTATATTAGTACAGACTAGTGGTCACAGGCTATTACTGCAAGCTATATTATCTAACAATATTTTTTCTACAAATAAATATTCCTAAATATTTTAATTAGAAAAATGATAAAATCATACATTATGCGTTGTATGGCATTTGTCAGAAGGACTGATTCAGTGCTGCAGAATTAAGATATATTAATTTTGAATGGCAGATATATTGTTCTATATGAAAAAAATAGATCCTAAATATACATCAGCAATGAACCTGCAGGAGGTTATTATTGATTATAAACTGACAGTACAAACAAAACTATATTCTTTTCAGGTGAACACTTTCTAATCTACTATATATGCAAGCTCTACATATACTGAAATGTCTCTTTAATCATCTGTCTGGCACATAATTTCTGTCAAACTGTTATACACAATAAAAGTAGTCTTTGTTTAGTGACTACCTTGATTGGCAACTGTTCGCAGTTATAATAGCGATGAAAAGGCAATTTTGTGACCAATGCCCATATTTACCTTTGCAGGGTCTTTCTCTCAATCATGTGTTCATCATTACAATCAATTACTGGCTTGTGTTGTCCTAGGCATGACCCTTTCCCCCACTTTTTTCCTTATTTGCAGAGTGGAAGGATTGCCTAAATAAGCTATCTTTTGCTGAGCCACTTTTCTCTGCAGCACACCATATTACTATAAAAAATGCTAATTTCTAATGGTATGTGGGAATAATCTTGAGGGAAGACAGGAGGAGATGCTGCCTATAGCAGTGTTTCCCAACCGGTGTGCCGCGGCACATTGGTGTGCCGCGAGACATGGTCAGGTGTGCCGCGAAGAAATAAGCTCAGCTTCTGGTCTCGCAACTTTTTGCGAAGAGAAAAAAGTTGTGAGACCGGAAGCTGAGCTTGCTTCTTTGCGCCTTCCACGTTTTCCAGCAGCTGCGGCGCCCCGCCCGGCTGGAGCTTCCCTGTCAGTACGTGAGCTTTGGGGCTTGGTGGGAGGGCAGCGGCAGCGGGAGGGCGGTGCGCAGCGGGAGGGTGATGGCGGTGGCAGCGGCAGCGGGCAGGAGCCATGCCGTGGGGCGGTGGCAGGGTGGTCCCTCTCTCTCTCCCCCTCTCTTGCTTTCTCTTTCTCTCCCCCCCTCTCCCTCTCTCTTTCTCCCAGTAGCCATGGGGCGACGTCAGGGTGATCAGCTGTGAGGCGGAGCTACGGAACAGAGGCACCGACGGCGGCGGCTGGAAATGCTGGAATTGCGTGGCTGGCACTTGCCTGCTGGCTGGACCAGGACAGAGGCTCAAGCCCCACGTCCATGCCCAGCGCAACGCCAGAAATGTACGGCTTCTAGCCACCGCCGTCTGTGCCTCCGTTCTGGAGCTCCACTTCACAGCTGATCACCCTGCCGTCGCCCCACGGCTACTGGGAGAAAGAGAGAGGGAGAGAGGGGGGAGAGAAAGAGAAAGCAAGAGAGGGAGAGAGAGAAAGAGAGAGGAAGAGAGGGGGGGAGAGAAAGAGAGAGATAGATATAGCAAGAGAGAGAGAGAAAGAGAGGGAGAGAGGGGGAAGAGAAAGAGAAAGAGAAAGCAAGAGAGGTAGAGAGAGGAAGAGAGGGGGGATAGAAAGAGAGAGAAAGAGATAGCAAGAGAGGGAGAGAGAGAAGGAGAGAGGGAGAGGGGGGAGAGAAAGAGATAGCAAGAGAGGGAGAGAGAGAGAGGGAGAGAGGGGGGAGAGAGAGAAAGAGATAGCAAGAGAGGGAGAGAGAGAAAGAGAGAGGGAGAGAGGGGGGAGAGAAAGGAGAGAGGGGGGAGAGAAAGAGAGAAAGCAAAAGAGAGAGAGAGAAAGAGAGATAGCAAGAGAGAGGGAGAGAGAGGGGGGAGAGAAAGAGAGAAAGCAAAAGAGAGAGAGAGAAAGAGAGATAGCAAGAGAGAGAAAGAGAGAGGGAGAGAGAGGGGGAAGAGAGAAAGAGAGAAAGACAGCAAGAGAGAGAAAGCAAGAGAGAGAAAGAGGGGGGAAGGAGGGTGAGGGAAAGACAGAGAGAGGGAAGGAGGGCAAAAAAGAGAGGAAGGAAGGGAGAAACAAAGAGAGATGGAGAGAGGGGGGAAAGAAAGAGGAGGGAAGGGAGAGAGAGAGAGAAAGAGGGAGAGAGAAAAATAGAGCGAAAGGGAGGAAGAGAGATATTTTTTGTCCAAACTTTTTTTTACACACACACACCCGCCCCCCCCCACCCGCCCCCGCTCAATGTTCCCCAGGATTTTGTAAATGTGAATAATGTGCCGCGGCTCAAAAAAGGTTGGGAAACACTGGCCTACAGAATGACAAAGGGAGGAGCTTAGTGGTCAGGAAAAGAAACTTAGGAAGGACCCAGGCTAATTGACCAGGCTATAAATAGTGAGTGTATGGAGGTATGTGGGGGATTTTTATTTTGAATCTTGCAGGATTCTGTTAATTTACCTTTATAATAAAATAGCATTAGTTTAATATGTTCGTTTCCTGTTTTATTTACCTGAGAGCTCTGACATAATTGCAAATAACAAATTCAGCTTTGTGATGTAAGATTCCCCTGCCAGTTCATACCTGCTGCCTAAAGTTATCAGGCCTAAATCGGTTTACATTGAAAGCTTTTTTTTTTACCTCCTAAGAGCTATGAACTAGCATATACAGTAATACCTCGTCTTACGAACTTAATGGGTTCCAGGATGAGGTTCGTAAGGTGAAAAGTTCGTAAGATGAAACAATGTTTCCCACAGGAATCAATGGAAAAGCCAATAATGCGTGCAAGCCGATTAGGAAACTCCAAAACATTAAGGCTTAAAAAAAAAAAAGCTGCCGGCAGACGAAGCTGAGGCGAACGGAGTGGGGGGAGGGACAGCGAGAGGTGGCAAGAGGTGGTAGTCCCAAAGAAGCAAGGCGAAAAGAGCCTCTCTTGATCTCCATGAGTCCCTCCCATTTTTTCCCACCCTTTCCTGCACCTTTCTCCTCTCTTGATCTCCATGGGTCCCTCCCGTTTTTGCCCACCCTGTCCTGCACCTTTCTCCTCTCTTGATCTCCATGGGTCCCTCCCGTTTTTTCCCACCCTGTCCTGCACCTTTCTCCCATCTTGATCTCCATGGGTCCCTCCCATTTTTGCCCACCCTGTCCTGCACCTTTCTCCTCTCTTGATCTCCATGAGTCCCTCCCATTTTTCCCCACCCTGTCCAGCACCTTTCCCCTCTCTTGATCTCCATGGGTTCCTCCCGTTGTTTCCAAAACTCATGGAGATCAAGAGAGGAGAAAGATGCAGGACAGGGTGGGCAAAAACGGGAGGGACCCATGGAGATCAAGAGGGGAGAAAGGTGCAGGACAGGGTGGGGGAAAAAGGGAGGGACCCACGGAGATCAAGAGAGGAGAAAGGTGCAGGAAAGGGTGGGAAAAAACGGGAGGGACTCATGGAGATCAAGAGAGGCTCTTTTCGCCTTGCTTCGTTGGGGCTGCCACCTCTTGCCACCTCTCACTGTCCCTCCCCCCACTCTGTTCGCCTCAGCTTCGTCTGCCCGCAGGGTGGGGAAAAACGGGAGGGACCCATGAAGATCAAGAGAGGAGAAAGGTGCAGGACAGGGTGGGGAAAAATGGGAGGGACTCAAGTCTGGAGGTGGGGCATCCCAGCGGCCGGTTCGCAAGTTGAAAAAAGTTCGCAAGAAGAGGCAAAACAATTCCGAACCCTGGGTTCGTATCTCGAAAAGTTCGTATGATGAGGGGTTTGTATCATGAGGTACCACTGTATATTCCCCATTGTGTGCCTGCTTACTCTCTGGTAATCTCTTCATCTTTAATGAATATAAATGCAAACATTAATTCTCTTCTTGCTAATTATCTTAGTACCAGGTGAGCATTCAAAAAGGTAGTGAATTGGGGAAAACAGCTATAAGATTTTATCCTTTTATTCATCTTTCCCATGTTCTGGAAACTTTCTCCACCATTTGGGCTCACCTGACTTTTTGGGGTCATATCCTTATGACACTGTACAATCAAAGGACAACTGGAGTAAAATTGTAGAAAAGTTGCAGTCAGGTGAGTTTTCCCTTAGCACTGCTTCACTTAATAATCATGTGCCAGTCCTAATTATAGATGCCAAATGAGTATTACCTGTAATATTACAAGGAAAGTATTTTTACAGAAGCTAAAACTTCCTAATTAGAATCTTCTACCTTTCTTATATAGGATGAATAAGCTATCTAACAAATAACTTTCCTATAACTAAAAAGTTTGTTCTGCAAGTTACTAGCTGCTCTTCAATATTTAGGCTTCTAAATTTACTATTATCCATAAGTTACCTTAGGAACAACTCAAAATGCTTTACTAAAGCTTTTAGATTTTTGTCAGAAAAGCTCATCTTCCCAAGGATCTCTGGAAGCTTTACTGTAAAAACAAAAAGGGAAAAAATGTCAATCTTTCCCACTTGACAGTTTTTTTTTCAATTGAAAGCAATTTACCGCTTACACTTCCCCTTATTTGTTAATTCCACTTTTTTATACTCCATCTTTGTTTCAAGCATTCAAAGTTACCTTCCTCCAATTATCTCCCCCTCCCCCAAAGCATTTTAAAGTAATTTGGGATGAGAGTTAATAAATTGCCTGAGATTATCCATGCTTTATAGAAATTATTATAAAAATTGGAAAGTGAATTAGATTGAAATATAACTATCTCTTTTTTTAAAAAATCAGAACTATATTTCTGAATAGATCAGATTATTTATAAGTACTTTGAGTGAACTAAATCCTGCTAGAAATGCAGAATTAATTTCCAATTAAAATTATCCAATAAATATAGTGCATAAATTAAAATTATAACAAAAACCATTGTAGAAGTTCATATAGGTTACCAAACATGCGCAGCAAATGTTGAGATCCATAAATGTAAGAAGGTGGTGGCGGCTGATCACCTGGAGGATAGCTTTCTGGCATGAGTTTCCATGACAACACCTAAAAATAAAATTAGAATAAACTTTGTCTTGATCTAAATCTAATTTAAAATCATGTCAGTATTCTACTAAATATTATCAAAATCTTTATCTTAGTAGTTTAAAATACAGTGGTACCTCGGTACTCGACCACAATTCGTTCCAGAAGTGTGGTCGAGAACCGATTTGGTCGAGTACCGAATTTATTTATCCCACAGGAAATAATGGAAATGGATTTAATTGGTTCCCAGCCCCTGTTAACTCGCTGGGAACCAATTAAATCTATTTTCTTTATTTCCAATGGGATAAATAAATTCGCTACTCCAAGCTGCAGGAAAGGTGGGGGCTGCTGCAATCCCGGCAGCTTTGGGGGGCTCTTTTCCTCATTGCTTCCTTTTATTACCTGTAAGCAGCTTCAAAAACTTTTTCCCTGTGGCTGCAACAGCGGCGGCTTCCTTTCCAGTAGCAAGAGCGCCGGGAAGTCACGTAATGAAGGGAAGCTGCTGGAGCGGCAGCAACTGCTGAGATGGCTCCGCCGGCTTCCCTTCATCACATGACGCTCCCGGCGCTCTTGCTACTGGAAGGGAAGCCGCCGCTGTTGCAGCCACAGGGAAAACGTTTTTGAAGCTGCTTACAGGTAATAAAAGGAAGCAATGAGGAAAGGAGCCCCCAGAAGCTGCCATCCCGGCAGCTTCAGGGGGCTGAGGAGCTCTCTAAGAGCTCCAAGCTGCAGGAAAGGTGGGGGCTGTTGCAATCTTGGCAGCTTCTGGGGGCTCCTTTCCTCATTGCTTCCTTTTATTACCTGTAAGCAGCTTCAAAAACGTTTTCCCTGTGGCTGCAACAGCGGCGGCTTCCCTTCCAGTAGCAAGAGCGCCGGGAACGTCACGTGATGAAGGGAAGCCGGCAGAGCCATCTCAGCAGTTGCTGCCGCTCCAGCAGCTTCCCTTCATTACGTGACTTCCCGGCGCTCTTGCTACTGGAAAGGAAGCCGCCGCTGTTGCAGCCACAGGGAAAAAGTTTTTGAAGCTGCTTACAGGTAATAAAAGGAAGCAATGAGGAAAGGAGCCCCCAGAAGCCCCCACCTTTCCTGCAGCTTGGAGCTCTTAGAGAGCTCCTCAGCCCCCTGAAGCTGCCGGGATTACATTTCGGATAATGAACAAAATTTTCTCTGGCTGTTCGGTATCTGAATTTTTGTTCAGATACCGAAGCAAATTTTTGCCGAAAATTTTGTTCGTTATCCAAAATGTACGAGAAAGGAAGCGTTCAAGTACCGAGGTACCACTGTATATAAAACAGAAAACTTCTTAATTAGTACAACTTTCTTCTTTCTGCATCAGAACCATTTCCGGGAGTTGAAACGCCAAAAGAGACGTCTAGAGAAGCGATGGAGGAAGAGTAGGTCTGAATCCGATCGAACACTTGTAAGAGCTTTTATTAAGACTTACAAAGTGGCGCTCAAGACGGCAAGATGCGCGTACCATGCCGCCTTGATTGCATCAGCGGAATCCCGCACGGCCGCTCTGTTCAGGGTAACCCGCTCCCTTCTTAACCAGGGGGGAGTTGGGGAGCCCTTGCAGAGTAGTGCCGAGGATTTTAACACGTTTTTCGCTGATAAAATTGCTCGGATTCGAGCGGACCTCGACTCCAATTGTAAAACAGAGTCAACTGACAACGAGTCAGTCGAGGTGAGTGGGGCTAAACGTCTTTGTCCATCTGTCTGGGAGAGGTTTGACTTGGTGACACCTAAGGAAGTGGACAAGGCCATTGGAGCTGTGTGTTCCGCCACCTGTCTACTGGATCCGTGTCCCTCTTGGTTGGTTTCGGCCAGTCGAGAGGTGACGCGGAGCTGGGTCCGGGAGATTGTCAACGCCTCCTTGTGGAGTGGGTCCTTTCCGGCTCCTTATAAGGAGGCACTTGTGCGCCTCCTCCTCAAGAAGCCTTCCCTGGACCCAGCCATACTCAATAACTACCGTCCAGTCTCCAACCTTCCCTTTATGGGGAAGGTTGTTGAGAAGGTGGTGGCACTTCAGCTCCAGCGGTCCTTGGAAGAAGCCGATTATCTAGGTCCTCAGCAGTCTGGATTCAGGCCCGGCTACAGCACGGAAACTGCTTTGGTCGCGTTGATGGATGATCTCTGGCGGGCCCAGGACAGGGGCTTGTCCTCTGTCCTGGTGCTTCTTGACCTCTCAGCGGCTTTCGATACTATCGACCATGGTATCCTTCTGCACTGACTAGAGGGGTTGGGAGTGGGAGGCACTGTTCTTCAGTGGTTCTCCTCATACCTCTCTGGTCGGTCGCAGTCGGTGTTAGTAGGGGATCAGAGGTCGACCTCTAGGTCTCTCCCTTGTGGGGTGCCTCAGGGGTCGGTCCTCTCCCCCCTGCTATTTAATATCTACATGAAACCGCTAGGTGAGATCATCCAAGGGCATGGGGTGAGGTATCATCAATACGCCGATGATACCCAGTTATACATCTCCACCCCATGTCCAGCCAACGAAGCAGTGGAAGTGATGGGCCAGTGCCTGGAGGATGTTAGGGCCTGGATGAGTGTCAACAAGCTCAAACTCAACCCAGACAAGACGGAGTGGCTGTGGATCTTACCTCCCAAGGACAACTCCATCTGTCCATCCATTACCCTGGGGGGAGAATCACTGGCCCCCTCAGAGAAGGTTTGCAACTTGGGCGTCCTCCTCGATCCACAGCTGACATTAGAGAAACATCTTTCAGCTGTGGCAAGGGGGACGTTTGCCCAGGTTCGCCTTGTGCACCAGTTGCGACCCTACTTGGACCGGGAGTCACTGCTCACAGTCACTCATGCCCTCATCACCTCGAGGCTCGACTACTGGAACGCTCTCTACATGGGGCTACCTTTGAAAAATGTTCGGAAACTTCAGATCGTGCAGAATGCAGCTGCGAGAGCAATCATGGGCTTTCCCAAATATGCCCATGTTACACCAACACTCCGCAGTCTGCATTGGTTGCCGATCAGTTTCTGGTCACAATTCAAAGTGTTGGTTATGACCTATAAAGCCCTTCATGGCACCGGACCAGATTACCTCAGGGACCGCCTTCTGCTGCATGAATCCCAGCGACCAGTTAGGTCCCACAGAGTGGATCTTCTCCGGGTCCCGTCAACTAAGCAATGTCGCCTGGCGGGACCCAGGGGAAGACCCTTCTCTGTGGCGGCCCCAGCCCTCTGGAACCAACTCCCCCCAGAGATTAGAACGGCCCCCACCCTCCTTGCCTTTCGTAAACAACTTAAAACCCACCTCTGCCACCAGGCATGGGGGAATTGAGATCCTCTTTCCCCCTAGGCCAGTGATGGCGAACCTATGACACGCGTGTCACCACTGACACGCCTAGCCATTTTTGGTGACACGCGGCCGCCGGAGAAACGGAGCTTTAGGGAGTGCAATTGCAACCGCAATTATTATTATTTTTCCTCTCCCCTTAATTAAGAGGCCGGGCGATTTTCGCCCCGCCGATATTTGCGATGGCTGGGAGGGGCGAGAACACCGCCTCCCAGCTGATTGGCGTGGTGCCAAGCATCGAACGGTGGTTGGCTCGCAGGGGCCGCTGGGAGCGAGGGGAGGGGTTGCAGGCCTCCTCCCTTCCCCCTGCCCAGGAAAGAGTTGTAAGAAAGAAAGTTGTAAGAAAGCGCGCTGCTTTCTCGGAAAGCCAGCTTTCCTGGCCAGCACAGGGCTTTCCCGCCACTCCCTCCCTCCGAAAACACAACGGAGGTCCACAGCGAAGCCGAGTGGAGCAACGGGAGGCTCAGGCTGGTGGCGGTAGACCTCCGGGTTTTTTTCGGCGGGGGGGGGGGGCAGGAGGACCTTCCTGGCTTTCCGGGGCAGCTGGCTTGAGACTTGTGCCAGTCAGCAAAGCCAGCTGCACGCCGGAGATGTGGAGAGAAAGAAGGGAAAGAGAGGGAGGGAAAGAGGAGAGGACAGAAGGAGGGAGGGAAGGAAGGGAGAGAAAAGTGAATGAGAGGGAGAGAGAAAGGGAGGAAGAGAGGAAGGAAGGGAGACATAAATATAAAGAGGGAGAGAGGGGAATAGGGGAAGGAAGGAAAAGAGAAAAAAGTGGAAGGAAGAGAGAAGAAAGGAAGGGAGAGAGAGAGAAAGAGAGAGAGAAGATAGGAAGGAAGAGAGAGTGAGAGAGAGCAAGAAAGAAAGAGGGAAAGATTGAGAAAGGCAGCGTGTGTGTGTGTGTGCGTGTGTGCGTGCCGGAGCTTAGCGTGTGCGTGGAGAGATGAAGAGAAAGAGGGAGAAACGCAGCGTGTGTGGGGTGTGTGCGTGTGTGTGTGTGTGCTGCCAGCGTGTGCGTGGAGAGATGAAGGAAAAGAGGGAGAAACGCAGTGTGTGTGTGTGTGTGTGTGTGTGCTGCTGATGGTCCGGCAGCTGCAGCGTGTGTGGGGGGGGGGCGCCAATGCTAAGGCAGTCCGTCCGTGGTGGGGCTGCAGGGCAGGCACAGCAGCCCAGGGAGAAAGAGGGAATTGAGATAAAGAGAGAGGGAGAGATGAAGGGAAAGAGGGAGAAAGGCAGGGAGAGAAAGATAGAAAGGAAGAGGGAGGGAGAGATAGAAAGGAAAGAGGGAAGGAGGAAAGGGAGGGAGAGAGAGAAAAAAGGAGGGAGGGAGGAAAGAAGGAGGGTGAGGGGTAGTAGGATAGGGAGAGGGAAAAGGAAGGGCTTGGAGAAAGGCAGGGTGAGAGAAAGATAGAAAGGAAAGAGGGAGGGAGGAAAGAGGGAGGGAGACATAGAAACGATAGAATTATAGATGCAAGAACTCGCTCATGTGCGATAGCGCACGCCCACACTTTATTTATTTATTTATTTATTTATTTATTTATTTATAATTATATGCCGCCCAGTCCCAAAGGGATTGTCACTCAGACACTGTACTTTTCCGCCCACCCCGAAAAAAAATTAGAGGGAACACTGCCCTCGCCCCTCTGCTCCCTGCTCGCCTTCCAGAACGGTGTTACAGGAGACGGTGCTAAGGTAAACCCTTTCCGGGTTATTAATTTGTAATTTTAAAAAATCATGCCGGGCTCGCAAAAAAGAGAGTCTGAAAAAAACCCCTGCGTGGACGTCGCACCATTTGCTTCCTCCTTTGGCGGCTCATAACTAGATTTTTACAACCCCCCACCCCCCTTGATAAGCTTTTACTTGAATCTGAACAGTTTGGGGGTTCGCCAAAGAGAGAAAAGTGAACGAGAGAGAGAGAGAAAGGGAGGAAGAGAGAAAAGTGAACAAGAGGGAGAGAGAAAGGGAGGAAGAGAGAAAAGTGAACGAGAGAGAGAGAGAAAGGGAGGAAGAGAGAAAAGTGAACGAGAGGGAGAGAAAGGGAGGAAGAGAGGAAGGAAGGAAGAGATAAATATAAAGGGAGAGAGGGAGAAAGAGAGGGAGGGGAAGATGGGAAGGAAGGAAAAGAGAGAGAGAAAGAGAAAAAAGTGGAAGGAAGAGAAAAAAAGGAAGGGAGAGAGAGAGAGAGAAAGAGAAAAAAGTGGAAGGAAGAGAGAAGGAAAGAAAGGAAGGAAGGGAGAGAAAGAAAGAGAAAGAGTGTGAGAGAGAAGATAGGAAGAGAGAGGGAGAGAAATGATAGAATAAAGGGGAGAAAAAAAGAGAAATGAGAAAATGATTGAGGCAGAGAATGACAGGAAAGAGAGAGAAAGATAATTATGCATATTTGTTATTTAAACTATAAATATCACAAAATTATGTTTTTTTCTCAAGGTGACACACCACCCGAGTTATGCTCAGTTTTTTGGCGAATTTTGACACACCAAGCTCAAAAGGTTGCCCATCACTACCCTAGGCCTTTACAATTCTATGCATGGTATGTATGTATGTATGTATGTATGTATGTTTGGTTTTTATATTAATTGATTTTTAATCATCAATACCAAATTACTATTGTACACTGTTTTATTGTCGCTGTTAGCCGCCCTGAGTCTCTGGAGAGGGGCGGCATACAAATCCAATAAATAAATAAATAAATTTCCAAAACTGTTTGTAATCCAACATATTTAGAAAGGAAGAGGCTAGTACATATTAAACTAAAATATTTCAATAATATCTGGAGGAATGTAGGTTCCTAGCTCAAAGGGCCAAAAAAAAAAAGCTTACCTCATTCAATTCATTATTTCTTCTGCCTTCAAACCCAGCAAATACTGCACTACCTTCTTTGCTAGGGGTTAGCGTAATAGGAGATGATGACCCACTGTGGACAGGAGTTTCTTCAAGAAAAGAGTAGGACATTATTTTATGCAGATTAACTCCGAGACCGCCTTCTGCCGCATGAATCCCAGCGCCCGGTCAGGTCCCACAGAGTCGGCCTCCTCAGGGTCCTGTCAACCAAACAATGTGATTTGGCAGGGCCCAGGGGAAGAGCCTTCCCTTTGGGGGCTCCGGACCTCTGGAATTGGCTCCCCCCCAGAGATTCGCACTGCCCCCACCCTCCTTGCCTTCTGAAAAAGTTTAAAGACCTATTTATGCTGCCAAGCCTGGGGCCATTAGACTCTAGCCCCCTGACCAACATATGTTTCAGTGTATTTATGGAGTGAATGGTGATGAATGTTTTTTTAAATTATATTGGAGTTTTAAATGCTTTTTTAGTCATATTAATTGGATTTTTTGAGATGTGTCCTGTTTTGTACTTCTGATATGTTGTGAGCCGCCCGGAGTCCTCGGAGAGGGGCGGCATACAAATCCAATTAATTAATTAATTAATTAATTAATTACATGACAAGTACTCTTATTCAGCCGAGAGATTCCTGCAGCTATTAAGAAGTTCCTTTGACCTTTTTGTGAGTGGATGCTTTAAAACAGTTTATGGCTCCTGAAAACTGCTTGGATTCCAACTCGCAGTTTTCTTGGCAAGATTTTCAGAACTGGTTTGCCACTGCCTTCTTACTAGCTCAGAAAGTATGTCTGGCTCAAGATCATTTAGCTGGCTTTGTGCTCAAGATAGAACTATAACTCACAGGCTTTCTCTATTGACAAAATCTTATATTTATAAAATTTCAACTATATACATATAAATGCATGTGATAACCACATTAATATATTTGACTATTATTCAAAATATATAAAAGTATAATTTCTAATATTTTTAATCCCCCAGTGTCACAATTTGTCACAAACTAATATCAAGGAGCTAATAATTCATTGCTCTGGGTGTCTTCTTTTGAATCAGTTTTGGATTCCTGGCGATTGCCTGGACTAGTCCCTTAATTTTTTGGGCAAGATTTTTTTTCCCCATTTCATTTCTAGGGCTGAGAGAAGTGATTAGCTCAAGTCACTTAATTGGCTTCATGTCAGGGTAAAATACTTCCAGTTTGGGTGGGCCAGTTGTCAAATGTTGCTAGAACTATCATCATATTTAAGTGAAGATACTTGAAATGCATGTTATTATACCACAAGCATGCTTTTTATCAACTGCAGTGGCTGTTATTACAACAAAAATCAGATCAGGAGCCATCCCCATGACAAATCCAATATGAACTGGATGTAGCATGACCCACCCTGAAACAAAGACTAAACTTTCAAAGCAGAATGGATACAAATCGATGATTTTTTTAAAAAAAAGGAAATCATTTTTAAAAAACTTTTTATCAAATTTATTTTAATAAAATGCTTTTGGAGTAAAAATCTATCTAAAGATAGTTTTATATTTAAAATACATTAATAATTTGGTTTATTCAGCATGAAATGAAGCTTAGTTATGCAGTATGAGGCCGTACATTCTGTAATATTTACAGTTTTTGTAAACTCCAAGCTTTGCAAGCTGAGATAACATGCACTGCATTGATGCATTCACACAATTTCAACAGTAACCATGAGATAAATCATAAAACAAAGTTCAGGAATAGTTCTTTATCCCATTGTTTTGCAAATCTATATACACTACAAACTGTATGATTGTTTGAAGAGAAATGCAAGTGTACCACCAGGCTCTAAGTGTGAAGAGGAAGGGCAAGCAGTAAAATTGAAAGTGAAACCTTCTAAACAGCTTATAAATAAAATATTAAAGAGCACCTGTCATTTCAGATCCATTATGGCAGTGCCTATTAGCAGGCATCCACTCACCTGCTTACCACATCCCTCACCTTGTTGCGTTTTTGCCGCATCACCAGTCATCCCATTAAAGTGAATGGGACTGTCAGTGAGTCAACAGTAGGTCAGAGGAGTAACCGCTGAGGGATAGACATGACAATTGCTCTTTTAAAATTATAATTTAAATTGAGTTGATTTAAATCAAGTCGTTTTACTACTGATTTAAATCAAACCCAGCTTGTTTCAAAGTCTATTAAAATCGTGATATTAGTAATGTAAGCTTTATTATAAAAGCTTAAAGTACATATGCAATGCCTTTGAATAATGTTCATTATTAGCACTCAAATTTATCATGCCCAAAACTTCATTGAGTTTGTTAAAAGACAACCAATAAACTGCAAATACTTTTACATCATTTTTCTTTTTTACATAATCTGTTATATTAACAAAGAACTCACTTTTTTCAAGATGCAAAAACAATTTTGGCATTGAAGCAGGAGTCTCAATATTCCGCCTCTTTGGCTGTGGAGAAGCGCTGCTTTCTGACAGCCTATCACAGTTGGACGTGTGACGCGTAGAACGCCTTAGAGACTGCAAGATTTCAGGTTCAGTTTTTCTGCGTTTAGGTGTTACAGGTTCTCCTGTTGCAGGCTGACTATCTGTGGATTGTGGGGTTGATGGATTCAAAAGAGGTGGACTTGGGGAAAGCTCTTCTTGATTTCTGATCAAATAAAAAATATGGTGAACTAGGATGTTGAGTAGTTATTGTTGGCCAGTATACAAGGCAAATAAAGAACATTTTAAATAGTAACAATGTAATTTTATTATTATTGAAATGTCTTTTTTCAGCTTACTGGCTGCTAGTAAATATTAGTTTTATGATTGCAGATTTTTTAAAATGCCATTAAAACCATTCTATTTCTTGAAAGGAATGCAAAAAACCAAACCCACCTGTTAGAATTTGCTACACTCTCTTTTATTGGCAGAAAAAATTTGGAGGATGTCACCTTCTTAAACTGTGCTTGCTCATACGGATACAGTAGAATAAGAGGAAGTGTGAAGTCAAAGGTTATTCTTAGACCATCCACCATTTCTTTACATAACTCAACACTAGAAAAATAAGATTACAAAATAAATAGGTACTTTATATAGCAAACTTTATGTTAATATTTGATTTATTTTGAAGAACATAGTCATAACAATCAGTATTACTTATCAAATTTGTATGCTGCCCTTCTTGCCTAAGGTGACTATTATAGTGTCTAATACTGTTTTTGGTATTACTATCACTATTAGATCAACAAGCCAAATATAATGCCTCGACAATTACAATGGAGTGACAACTTATTTTTATGTGTTTTTTTCCCTACATTAAATAATTGAAAGTTTTTCCCAACAATACTATATGTGTTAGTTAACCTGATTTTTTATGACCTGATTTTTTTCCATATATCCCTCCAAAGCCTGATTTTGCACAGATTAATGAAATGAGTTTTAAAATATTTAATAATTTTAGATAAAATATTACTAATGTAATAAAAGTTAAAGAAAAAAAAATAGCTTAGATTAAAAGAAAAGAAAAAATGCAGTGATTTTGACAGAATTAAAAATTTTGGAAATCAATGAAAGAGATGGAACTCAAATGTGATGGAATGATTTGGGCTAGAACTGACAAGAAGGAATAATCAGTTGCTTAGCAACCTTTTGAAGTTGTGATGGAGCGCCCCTATAAGGTACTTATGACCCAGTTCTGAAGTTGTGATGGTTGACCACCACCCAAGGTCATTTGATCACATTTTGAGTGCTCAGCAACTACCTGCATTTATAGCTGTTTGCAGCATCTTATAGTCATGCGAATGCAATTTATGACATTTGTCAAAAATTGTCCTTTACATCCTGGTTTTGGCAAAAAAAACCCACCACCCCATAGAGAATAATGGGTTTACTTAATAATTGCATATTTGCTTAATGATCATAGATTTGCTTAATGAACATTACAAAGAGAGTTGTAAAATTGGGTCAGTCATGTGGATGACTCACTTTATGACAGATATAATCATAATTAAGGACTACCTCTAAAGAAGAGTACAGTACTTGAAAGATCTGTATATGAATGATAGTGATATGTTAAAGAATGGAACATAAGAAATGTGCATTATGACAATAAAATGTTGATGAAAAGAAAGTTGAGAATTAGGCAAATAGTGTAGCTGGAGAAAAGTTAAAATATTAATATACGGTAGTTGCCTTATTAAATGACTATAAAACCTATTTTGAAGAACAGCATTATTATTCCTTTATGCAAAGTGAAGTGAATGCAAAACTATAGGAAATAAGTTTTTTAAGTTTGCTAATACCTAATTAGTTGAAAATGAAGTTAAGCTTAATTTTTAAACACTTAGACATAAAATTAAATAGTGCTTGCTTTGCTTACTTTTTTTCTGGTGGGATATAATGAAGATTCAAGTTGGTATGTGAAGTAATCTGATGGTGTCGGGATCTCTCATTGGCTGAAAAAGCTGCATTAATGGCAAAATGCTTTACATATGATTCCAAAATGGTTATTATATTTGTCTGACTTGGCAGTTTCACAAGCTAAATTAAAAGAAAATAAATTAATTAATTTACACATTCTCTGTTCATATTTTCAAATAAACATAGTCTTATACAGACAAAATATGAAGTTTCTTTCTTGTTGCTATAATATGATTGATAAGTAAACTAATTAATTAATTAATTAAAATAAATTAGAAATTACTTTAATGTATTTAATAAGATAAATCTATTTTCCTTGACAACATCCAATAATTTTAATGTACCAATGCTACTCCTATGCCACCTCAAGGTAGCTGTGGAATAGAAAAAGCAATCAAAATGGAGAATCCTGAAGATTTGAATTTACAGTTAATCTATTTCCTTTGAAGTCAGTAAAACAAATTGCTATTAAATTGCATTGTAGAACACTTTTTCACTAGTTTCCATATTTCTTTGCATAGTTGTACATTTATATACTGTCATCTGGTATCAAATCCTACTGAACTTAATCAGTCTTGTATCTGACAAATTATGCATATGATTGCACTGTCAAATAATGTTAATTTTTTGCATACAGGTGTTTAATATTATTATATCCAATTATTTTAATTTGAATAAAATGTTTCATACCCGCTTTCGTCTGTTAATATAGTAACAATCCTCTTCAAGTTTCTTTTTCAAGATTTCAGGAATTTCAATGTTTATTGCTCTTTCTTCCATATCTCTTTTAGCATGAGTCTCTTGCTCTTCTTTCTGTAGCAATACAATCAACATTTTAAAATTAAATTTACTTATGCTGTATTAAATATAATAGACTATTAGCAACATTGAAACAGTATAATGAAGTATGTATCAAAGCCTGATAAATTCTGAAAGCACAAGTAAGGACCTGTTGTGGAACAAGGCAAAAAGAAACATCCAAAATAGTTTTATTTAAGATATAAATCCAATTCTGATCTATATCTTGGTATTTTGGAGTGATGTATATCTCTATAATTTTAGAAAATCTACTTTCTTTTCAGTCTCTTTCCTAATTATCCTTAGCATGGAATTTGTCTTTTGTACAGCTATGAGTCAACGTACTTACTGATCTCCTTATTAGAACTCCCAATCACATTTTCCTGGTTCATTTACAGATAATAGCAATTCATTAAAGGACAAGTCCTCTAATCTCCTAAATGCCCCATCACTGCTAAACTTCCTGAAATGCCTCTGACAAGAAATTTTATCAAAGTGTTGTTAAAAGTTATGCAATGATAACCCCTTTCTAGGTTCTTACTAATAAATAGTTTTTAAAAAATCATCCAGAAGGTTGGTAAACCATTACAATATCGAAGTTTTTGTGACAGCCATTAACTGAATCACTGTAGTTGTTAAGAACACCACATAGTTAAGCAAATCATACGATTGGTTGTAAGTTCAAATCCAGCTTTTGCAATAGGCATTTTTGCTGTGACTGTAGGTTGTCATGTGACCACAGAATATTGCGAGCCAGTAACGTTGAAGACTGTTCATAACTTTGAGTCTACCATAACTTTGAACAATCACTAATCAATTGTTTCTTAAGTCAAGACTAACCTGTAGTTCTGACCAATTTAAAAACTTAATATCACATTTTAACCCAAATGTTATCATGTCTCTATATTAACCTTTATTTTAACAATACAGTATTTGTTAATCTGAACCTGAAAATGTGAAAATGTTTTACAAAATCATATGATTTATTGAGAGTTGTTTTATAATACAAAGGTACTTTTTAACAACTTCCTTTTTTCCCACCAGCATCTGCAAAACTTAATTATCCACTCTAAAATTAATATTCTCATTCTTTATACAGTACTTAAATTGTTTTGACAAAATTTACGGTATATAAACATACCATTTCTAGCTTTTCATCAATGTCACTTTCTTCACTCTTTAGCTCCTCTTCTGTTTCTTCATCACTATCATCATCAGAACTACTTATTGCTGTTTAAAAAAGAAATGAATTACCTTTCACATTTAATAATTTGTCATGTTACATTGCTAAATTTCAAAATCAATATAGCATATTAACTAGAGTTCTAGCTGAATTATAAAATTTAAACAAAGTACAAAAATGTTTAGGCTCTTCCATGATGTAGAATGTTACGGAGTCCGAATTGGTTTCATGGGAGTATTATATTGGTCACCACTTTACTGTGATCTTGAAGCATTTTTTAATGACTGAAGTGTTAGATAGGTAGGGCAAATTACTTACATCTTGTAAAGTTATTTGAGATTCTTTTGAGCTGGTGGAAGAGACAGAGGAAGCAGATGGGCCCTTTTAGAGCTTTAACTCTGCTTCCTGCAAGCTGGATCAATAATTGTGTAGATGGACAATATGTGGTTAACTTGGAAGAAGGTAAACATTTAAGAAAGGGATAATGCCACCAGTCTTGAAAAAAGTGATTACATAATCATTTCTAAACAAATCATTTCTTGATCCAACCATGCAATAGCTTGGTCAATCTCCAGTTTTTCTTTCTTTCTTTCTTTCTTTCTTTCTTTCTTTCTTTCTTTCTTTCTATCTATCTACCTATCTACCTATCTATCTATCTATCTATCTATCTATCTATCTATCTATCTATCTATCTATCTGATTTTTATGCCGCCCTTCTCCTTAGACTCAGGGCGGCTTACAACATGTTAGCAATAGCACTTTTTAACAGAGCCAGCATGTTGCCCCCACAATCCGGGTCCTCATTTTACCCACCTCGGAAGGATGGAAGGCTGAGTCAACCTTGAGGCAGCGATGAGATTTGAACTGCTGACCTACAGATCTACAGTCAGCGTCAGTGGCCTGCAGTAGAGCACTCTACCTGCTGCGCCACCCCGGCTCAATATAGTTTCTGACTTGACATGGAAGGGAAACAACACTGTACATCCTTGTGACTAACCATTGTATAATGGTTTGTATATGGAGGGAGGGAACGGCATTCCTCCTAGTTTCATTGGCATTTGATACTATCTATCATGCTATCCTACCAGAAAGTCTACAGCATTTAAGCACTACAAACACTGTTTTCTATTGGTTCTACTCCTTCTTTAGCAGGTAGCTTCAGTTACTGTACATAGAGAAGGTAGTTGTTCCAATATAAAATAACACAATTTTTATTTCTTTTCATATTATTTAACATTTACAGGAAGTTACTACAGAAGAAATCTGTTAGTTTGGGACTAGATATCACAAATATGCCATCCCAGAATATTATGGAAATCGTGACCTGGTATCTGGAAAGTCCTAGGCAAGACAGAATTCTGTCTGTTATTAAGAAATCTAGCTTTATTTTGGCTTTGATTTGAGCTCCTGCTGAGTATAATGATCCACACCTTAAAAAGCAGGTAATTTGGGATTCTTTGGATTACAGCTCCAACCAAAGCAACAGATGGAAGACATAGATGAGGCTTTTTTTTACATGTGTTTTTTTTACATGTGGTTTGATGATTGTTAGCTCCTTAGGCTATATTGTACAGGATGGGCAACCATATAACTTTTATGAATAAATAAATACCTTAAAACTAGCTGTTCTACTGACCATTTGTGAGCTATCTTTTAAATGGTTACTAATTGCTTGTTTTGTTACATGTGTCCCCTTGTTTCTGTAGCAAACTTAATTGGTAGTAGTATATATAAATATATGAAGAATAAAAAATAATAAACCTAGATTATCCATATAGCAAATTATTTACATCTTGTAAAGTTATCTGAGATTCTTTTGAGCTGGTGGAAGAGACAGAGGAAGCAGATGGGCCCTTTTAGAGCATTAACTCTGTTATGTTGACAAATGCCTACATTTTGCTTTCATTCTTTTCCTGAAATAGATTTACTTTCAAAACCTGAACTTGGAAGCCTTGTGAAACTGCATCAAGTTCTGGTCACCACACAATGTCTCTTTTGGAGACATTGAAACTCTGGAGAAGGTGCAGAAAAAAACAACCAAAATGATTAGGGGACTTGAAACCAAAACTTACGAAAAGAAATTGCGGGAACTGGGCATGGATAGCCTAGAGAAAAGGAGGGCCAGAGGGGACATGATAGCTATATATAGGTATATGAGGGGTTGCCACAGAGAGGAGTGGGCCACTCTTTTCTCCAGAGCACCAGAGGGCTGGACAAGGAACAACGGCTGGAAGCTGAACAAGGAGAGATTCAACCTAGAAGTAAGGAAGAACTTCCTGACGGTCAGAGCGATCAACCAGTGGAACAACCTGCCTGCGGAGGTTGTGAACTCCCCAACTCTGGACACTTTCAAGAGGAGATTGGACTGCCATTTGGCTGGGGTGCTTTAGGATTCCTGCTCAGGCAGGGGGTTGGACTTGATGACCTGCATGGTCCCTTTCAGCTCTAACAATAAATAAATAAATAAATAAAACTTCTTTAAAGAACGTTTGGTTGAATGATATATAAAACCTCATAATGTATATTTAATATACACTATGGAATTTTACATATTATTATATTAGTATTATAATACAATAATATATAATTGTATTTTTAATGTATTGGTTAAATTAAATTATCCAAGTAGATATTAAAAAGGCAAAACAATCCACAGGTCTGTATCTGTTTATATTTACAATTTATATTGTACAATATACAGTATGTTACAATTTAAGCTACAACTACCTTAATCAACATTTCTTTTAAGTTGCAACGCCTGTGGAACAGAACGTAAGCATTTTTCCTGCTTATTAACTATAGTAATATTTAATTATTATGTAACATTTCTAATTAGATAGCACAAGCATCCTCTATAAGCCAACTTACAATTTTCACTAGTCTTTTCATTGTCTTCAGTAGGAAGGAGCTTCAGTACAGAATCAACACCTGGCAATCTGCAACGCCCCTTCTTTCCTTTTCTTCTCCTAAAGATTGAAGATAGACTACCATTTAGCTACCATTATTTTTTTACCTACTTTAAAGTAGTAAAAATAAAAATTACCACTAAGAAAAGGGGGCATACTTGTGTCTTTCCCTGAACATAAAAATATAATTTTCCAATATACAAGGGTCAATTTATACACAATACAAATTAAAGTAATGTATCTTCTTTTCGCCTCTCCATAGGTTACCACTGATCAGAGCCTAGTTTACTTTTGTCTAATAATCATGTTAGCTAAGCCAAAATAAAACCATTATTTTAAGAATTAATAAAAATAAATCAGAAGAATAAATCAACAAGTAATTCCTTCTAAAATAAAAACAGGGGAAAAGGAAAACCTGTCTTGTTTTTCTACTTGCTACTAATAAGCATTTTCCCCATTTTATAGAACTCCTAACCAGAAATATGTGGCCTTATAAGGGCCTCAAATATTTTATGAGAAAACAGGAACAATCATCTGCACATATAGAATAGCTACAGCAGATATCCAGAATTAAAGCTACTGTAGCTGATGCTCAAATTAAGTCATCTGAAAATGACTTAATCTATTTTTTTAAAAGTGTTAACCATATTTGATCCTTACATGCGAGCCACAGCTTTTCTTGCCAATTTGCGCTGTAATCTGCGATTTTCATCAGTGTCACGAAGTACATGATCTTCAGCTGCCCATCTGTCCCAACTAAGAGGTTTCAAAAAAATAAAATAAAATAAAATATTTTATTATAGAGGATATTTACCAACCTGATTGACTTTATCAGATAAACAGCAAATGAATTTGAACGTTACCGTGCATCCCAACTAATCTTATGAGCAGATAAGGTACATTAATTCCATTAATACAGGTAGTCCTCGACTGTTATCATTTAAACATTGATGTTACTAAAAAAATGGCATAACCCATCAGGAGATTTTGTAAAGTTAAAATAAAATTATCAGAATTGCCTTATTCCAATTGTGTAAGACCATCTAGGGGGATGTTGAGATGGAAATTTGATGAATCAAGATTTCAAATGACTTAAACTTAAAGACAGAAATATGCTGGCAACCAGGATACTATGCAGATTACTACCAAGGAGTTATGATTTAGCAGCACTTTGTACCAGCAGAAGCTTCCAAATCATTTTTAAAGCCAATCAGAACATATTTGAATCCAAGCTTTATCTAGAGTAGTACGGATTACATCTGAATTAATTATCTCCTACTTGGGAATATGTGATTTTTTAAATTTAAATATATGCTCACCTTCTATTCCAACCATTAAAATGGATCAGATATTCTGGGACCTTTCTTCCTTTGTCATCTTTGCCAATAAGAATATCAACAATCTGAAATCAAACATATGTTTGATATAAAACTTATAATAAACAGTTTTATAGGGATGCACTCAAATTTTTAAAATCCTTTTTTACAATTCAATATACAATTCAATTTATAACATAGGAGTCTAAGCAAAGTAATTAAGAACATATCCTACCACTTCATTTTAAAAGATTATATTCCAGAGATTAAATTCAGGATTTGAATGCAATAACATCTTTCCATTACAAAAAAATTAAACTGTCTGGAATAAACTAACACAATTTGGAACAAATATAAAATAAATAACTATTGAGTTTTGGTATTTACTTCCTTTAGAAGTCAGAAAGGGATTGAAGTGGGCAAAGATGTGATAACATCACACAGCCTGCCACAGCAATATTTCCATAATGATATCACAACATGTTATTTGGGTTTTATTATGATGTGTGTCATATTCTATAAAATGGATCCAAGAATATTATCAACAGGCAATTATCTGTGAATATAAATTGTCAAAGTTATTTTTCAGTTATGTTTGTTCCAAATATGAATTGCTACTTGTCCCTCTCCCAAAAAATAGAAATATCATTTGGCTTTAAAAACTGTTTATTTTGAAAACTGTTATGTACGATTGACACATCTATAGTATTGACTAAGAGTATATAAACTAAATCCTGTTGTGAAATCCATATTATCTCTGATTCATTTCATTCCCAAGCAAGTCAGATGACAATAATCCAGGAAGGGAGGGGTTCCCAGGACTCAGGAACAGCCCACTACTATGCCATGGCCTATTCAGAAATGGGCTGCTCGAGCAGCGGGTCGTGTCAACGCATGTGCAACTCAACTCATATGAGCAGCAGGCTGGTGTGCCTGCACAGATGCAGGCAGCTCATCAAGTCAAGCTGTGCGCACATGTTTTCCATCTCCTCACCCCAGTTGGGCTACCAAATCACAAAGGTTGGGGACTGCTGCAGTAAGTGAAGCATCACTCATCATCAAGCTTAGCCTTTATGATTAAGTAAAAATCAACTGCTTCCCCTTAGAATATTCTGCATGTTTCACTTATTTATTATCCTACCTTTATTAATTTAAAACTTGCAGGCTATATTTGGCCCATATGAAGTGGTTCCTGGAATTTAGGCACCTTACTTTGAAACAAATTCTATCCAGAATATAGAGGTGGAGGTCTTCTAGTTCAAACCCCCCACACTTTTAAACAGTAAAGCCTGTATCATTTCAGACAAATGTTTATCCAATCTTTTCTTAAAAATCTGCAGTGATGGAGGACCCACAACTTATGAAAGGAAACTGTTCCACGGATTAATAATTCTGTCAGGAAATTTCCCCTAAGTTCTAGGTTGGTTCTTTCTTTGATGAATTTCCATTCATTGCTTCTTGTCCTGCCTTTAGGTGCTTTGGAGGATAGATTGAAGACCCCTCTTTTCATGGCAGCCCCTCAAATACTGAAACCCTACTATTATGTCACCTTTAGTCCTTCTTTTCCTTAAACTAGACAGATCCAATTCTTGCAAGCATGTTTTAGCTTCCAGTTCCAGAATTATCTTTGTTGTTCTTGTCTGAACCATTTCTAGAGTCTCAGTGTCTTATATCGGGGTGACCAAAATATATATCACGGTGAAAAATCCAAATTCAATTGCACACCTTAATTTAGAATACAGCAGCATTTCTGCACATGGAAGCAAACTCTATTACAATGCTCAAATCTAACAAATAACTATCAGCAGTCAAGTGAACATCTCAATTTTACAAATACACACACACACACACACACACACACACACACACAATCAACGCAGACTGTGGAAACTTCACACTGGACTTCAAGCATCTTGCGGTGTGTGCCTCTCCATTCTTGCGCCATACTCTGGGTCCTTGGTTTCCAAATGAGATGCAAAAGTTTCCAGTCTGTGTTGATTTGTGGAGCCATGTCATCTGCTGGTGTTGGTTCACTGTTCATTAAGTCCAGGGTCAACACAGCCATCTATCAAATTTTGCAGCACTTCATGCTTCCTTCCACAGACAGGCTTTATGGGGATGCTGACTTCATTTTGCAGCAGGACTTGGCACTTACCCACACTGCCAAAAGCACCAAAACCTGGTTCAATGACCATGGGATTACTGTGCTTGGATGGCCACCAAAATCACCTGACCTGAATTCCATAGAGAATCTATGGGGCATTGCCAAGAGAAAGATGAGAGACCGAACAATGCAGAAGAGCTGAAGGCTGCTATTGAAGCATCCCTGTCTTCCATAATGCCTCAGCAGTGCCACAAGCTGATAGCTTCCATGCCACGCCGCATTGATGCAGTAACTGCTGCAAAAGGGGCCCAAATCAAGTACAGTGGTCCCCCGATTATCGCGAGGGTTCCGTTCCAGGACCCCTCGCGATGATCGGTTTTTCGCGAAGTAGCGGTGCGGAAGTAAAAACACCATCTGCGCATGCGCAGATGGTGTTTTTACTTCCGCCGCAGCAGCGAGGAGCCGAAGATTGGGATTTCCCCGCCGCCCACACAAACTCCTCGCTGCTGCCGCGCCCGCCGCTTGTCCGCCCACCGCTTGTCCGCCGCCTGCCTGCCCGCGCGCCCGCCCTTCGCCCGCCCACGCCGTTCGCTCGCGCCGCTTCCCAGCTGAGTCCTGAAGCGAACTTCCGTGTTTGGCTTCAGGACTCAGCTGGGAAGCGGCGCTCGCCCTCCCGCCAGCAAGAGGGTGAAGACCCAGGGAAGCCGCCCAGCAGCTGATCTGCCCGGCGCCATCTACGCATGCGTGGCCATAGAAAAAAGGGTGCGCATGCGCAGATGGTTTTTTTACTTCCGGGTTGAAAAATCGCGATATAGCGTTTCGCAATGTTCGGGATCGCGAAACTCGGGGGACCACTGTACTGAGTACAAATGCATGCTTATACTTTTTAGAGCTTCGATATTATTCTATAGACAATACTTGTTTTATTGATCACATGTAATATTCTAATTTTCTGAGATTATGGATTTGGAGCTTTCATGAGCTATGCCCATAATCATCACAATTATGACAAATCACGGCTTGAACTATCTTGCCTTGCATGAAATGAGTGTCTCTCATATATTATGTTTCACTTTTTAAGTTGCATTACTGAAATAAATGAACTTTTGCACAATATTCTAATTTTTCGAGTTTCACTTGTATTGTAAAAGGTTTTTCTGCTTTCCAAGAGACTAAGAGTAGAATGGAATGTGGAATATGGTTTACACCTGCTGTCAAATCTATGCTATATCATTGCCACCACAAAAGACACTTATTTTACCCTTGCATTTCATCCCCCAAATCTTATGGAATGATACACATTCATAGGCGATCTGTTAGGTGAACCATGGCGAAGTGTTTAGTCAAGTGCAAACCACAAATACTCTGAAATGAAATTTAATTTCCTTTTTAAAAAAGCTTGCATACCAGTAACCAATTAGGAAAAATCAAATTGGTAGGGAATAGATTTTAAGCCAGGTAACAGAAATTTTAAAAAACGATCGCCAATTAAGCAGAAGAAAATCTGGCATTCAATGTCTGAAAGCAGTTTTAATATACACTATTGAGCAAACAGGCATGAAATGCCAGTGGCATTAACAGTGTGCATTGTATCTGGACTGTATTACTGTATAGACAAGATACCTTTTTACCAAGTGTTTGCCTCTGATAAGGAACCGAAGAACCTGTTTATCTTACACTCACCAGAAAATAAAAGAATAATTAAACTGTTACCTACACACACCGTTTGCCTATTGTACCCAACCATTTACTAGTGTTATCCATGAGGATAACACCAGTTTTAAATGCACATCCTAAAGGGATTGGCGACCCTTTCACAACAAGACGATTAGGCGTGGAGAGAGAAAGGAGAAGCTTTCTTGCTTTCTTTCCTTGGGGGCCATCTCTTCCCTTCCTGGCACTGTGCATTTTTCGCGCAGCGCCCGTTTCACAGAGAGGCCACCGCAATCTTAATAATTTTAAATCCTACTTTTAAAAAAAAAAATAAGGAGAAACGGAAATGGAAGAGAGCCGCTTCCTCTTTCCGAGCTCCTGTCAGAAGCCTCGTAAGCTGCAACAACGACACAAACAACGCCCGGAAGCCGCCAGAGAGAAGGAGGCGGCTTCCGTTAGGAGGAGGCTGTTGGCGCGCGGGAAAAAAAGAAGGGCCGCGCGCGCCGAGCGGAGAAATCCCACCTTGGCATCATAAAGCACCTTCGCCTTGGTCGGGTCCGGCTCGAAGCAAAGAACTCTCTCGCCTTTGTGGAATTTAAATTTCATTCCCCGCGAGGTCATTTGCTCATCATGGCGAAAGGCAAAGCTAGCCACGCCCCCCAGGGGAATGGGGAGAGGGAGGCGCAGCGCGGGCCGCCCAGCTCCGGCTAATGCTCCGCAAGGAAGGCGCCCTCGGGGATGAGGCCCGCGTCAGCCGAGGGAAAAGGGCCGGTTTTAGTCTTCGCGTGCGGCGTTGAGCGCTGGGGGAATGCCTTCGTCCGGAGAATCGGTCGTCCCAGAGCGCTTACCTGGGACTGTGGGAAGGCCGCCTCTTTCCTTCGGAAGCGTGCGTGACACTACGGCTTTACTCTAAAGCCAATTTTGAAGCTGGGTACGAAGTAGAGATCCCACCGCCCTTGAAATAAAGGAAAAGAGCCAGCATCGTCTCCGTTTGAGTTTCTCGGCTGAATCACAGAAAAACAGTTGGAACGGGCCTTGGAGGTCTTTCATTCTGGTGCTTTGGAGAATAAGTTGATACCCACCCCTTTTCCTTGTGGCAGCCCTCAAATATTGGAATACAGTGGTGCCTCTACTTAAGAACTTAATTAGTTCCCTGGCCAGGTTCTTAAGTAGAAGCAATTTTCCCATAGAAATCAATGTAAAAGCAAATAATATGTGTAAACACATTACGAAAGAAAGAAAAGCTCGGAATTTGGGTGGGAGGGGGAGGAGGAAGAAGAGGAGGAGGACAGTCACTGCTGAAGGGAGAAGGTGAGGGGAATAAAAAAAATTCAAAACTTTAAGGCTTAAAAAAAAGGGGGGGACTCAGGAGGTGAGGAGGAGCATGCACCTAAAATACACTGCCTCCCATATACTGGCTGCTACTGCTGCCTCTTCCTTCCCATGCTGAAGGGCTCCCCTTTCCTCTTGCTTGCTTTGTAGCTGGTGCCTTTCCTTTGCTGTGGTGACTCCTTGGCTGCCCAGAACGAAGGGAGCATTTCTTTTCTCTGGGGGCTGGCAGAGGTTTATTCCCTGTCCAAGTGCTCAGAAAGGGAAATGCTTTGCTCTGCACTGCCAGAGGCTCCTCTGGCAGCCCAGATGGCTGGGATTAAAGAGGGAATGGCAGGAAACTGGCTGGACCTTTGTGCCGCTCTGAAATTTCCTGGGAAATTTTTTCCAGGCTCGGTTCTTAAGTAGAAAATGGTTCTTAAGTAGAAACAAAAAAATCTTGAACACCTGGTTCTTATCTAGACCAGTGTTTCCCAACCTTTTTTGAGCCGTGGCACATTATTCGTATTTTCAAAATCCTGGGGAACACTGAAAGGGGGGGGGCGGGCTAAAGAAAAGTTTGGACAAAAAAACCCTCTCTCTTCTTCCCTTTCGCTCTATTTCTCCCTCTTTCTCTCTTTTCCTTCCCTTCATTCTCTCTCTCCATCCCTCTTTCTTTCTTCCTCTCTTTTTTGCTCTCTTTCTCTCTCCCTCCTTCCCTTCCTCTATGTCTTTCTCTCTCCCTTGCTCTCTCTCTGTCTCTCTTGCTATCTCTTTCTTGCTTTTTTCTCTCTTGCTCTCTCTCTTTCACTGTCTTGCTATATGTCTCTTTCTTTCTCTTTGCCTCTCTTGCTATCTCTCTCTCTCTCTGTCTCTCTTGCTATGTCTCTCTTTCTCTCTCTCTCTGTGCCTCTCTTGCTAAGTCTCTCTGTCTCTCTTGCTATGTCTCTCTTTCTTTTTCTCTCTCTCTGCCTCTCTTGCTATGTCTCTCTTTCTCTCTCTCTTTCTCTATCTCTCTTTCTCTGCCTCTCTTGCTGTCTCTCTTTCTTGCTCTGTCTCTCTTTCTCTGCCTCTCTTGCTATGTCTCTCTTTCTCTCTCTCTCTGCCTCTTATATGTCTCTCTTTCTCTCTCTCTCTCAGCTGACTGCAAGCGGGAGCCCTGACGGCGGCAGCTGGACGTGGTGCTGGACACCGTATATGCCAGGCACGCAGCGCCAGCATGTACGACGTCCAGCAGAACGTCCAACCGCCACCGTCAGGGCTCCCACTTGCAGTCAGCTGAGAGAGAGCGAGAGAGCGATCCCTCTCACCGCCGCCATCTCCCCCGACTGCCTGCAGCCGCTGCGGCCACCCCCCCCCCCCGCTCCCATCGGACACTTGCCGTCGACGAAAGAGGAGCTCCAGCTGGGCGGGGCGCTGCCGGTACTTCCGTCCTGGGGCTCCCGCTCGCAGCTGTCCCCCGCCTCCTGCTCGATGCCGCGGTTTTCGGCGCTCTCCTGCTGGGCCCCAAAGAAAGAAGGCGGGAAAAAGGTGCGAAGAATGGAGCTCTCCTTCCTGCCTTCCTTCTTTGGGGCCCAGCAGGAGAGCGCCGAAAACCGCGGCATCGAGCAGGAGACAGCTGCGAGCGGGAGCCCCAGGACGGAAGTACCGGCAGCGCCCCGCCCAGCTGAAGCTTGGCGGCACACCTGGCCATGTCTCACGGCACACCAGTGTGCCGCGGAACACCGGTTGGGAAACGCTGATCTAGACATAACCAATTCCTCCTAGTGCTCTTTGTAGTTTTTAGTCCCCAGTCCCTTAATTATCTTTGTTGCTCTTTCCAGAGTCTCAGGGTCTGAAACTTCTTAAGAATACATATTGGGACAAATCCAAGAATTGACTTTGACCTGTCATACTGAACCGAGGTGGTGCAACAGGTAGAGTGCAGTACTGCAGGCCACTAAAGCTGACTAGATCTGCAGGTCAGAGGTTTGAATCTAATTGTTGAGAATACCTTGAATCACAAGAACAAATAATTCAATAAGTCTAACTACTCAATGCAAGCATTAATAAAAGCTTAAATACTTTGGAAACATAATGCGAAGGCACAAATCAATCAAAAAATGAAACATTAAAAATTATTTGGAAAAATTGAAGGCAATTGAAAAATAAGGCAGAAGAGAAGACTACAGTATGTACTGATGGCACAGGAATTTATACATGAGTTTATAAGGACTTATAGCAGTAATTGCTAACAGACATTCTGGCTAAATAATGTATTTTGGGTTATAAATATTTGGAAGCAACTGAATGACTGAAGAAGAAAGGGGACTATGACTTGGGCCATCCTGGGGATTTACAAGTAACAGGATTCTCAGTTTTTAAAAAGTCACTTTATCCTTGTATAGGCAGTTAAAAATATTAAAACATAGATTATACAGGTAGTCCTTAACTTGCAATAGTTCATTTAGTGACTGAAGTTATAGAATTGAAAAAATTGATAAGTCCATTTTTCATACTTATGATCATTTCAGCATCCCATGGACACATTTATCCTTGTATAGGCAGTTAAAAATATTAAAACATAGATTATACAGGTAGTCCTTAACTTGCAATAGTTCATTTAGTGACTGAAGTTATAGAATTGAAAAAATTGATAAGTCCATTTTTCATACTTATGATCATTTCAGCATCCCATGGACACATTTATAGGACTCGGGGCGGCTTACAACATATAAAAGGAAACAATGAAATACAGTAGCTAAATCCAATTAATTAAAATAGTGTTAAAACAGTTGCAGTGTCCCACAGTCGTGATCCTCTTTGGCAATCTTCTGACCAGCAAAGTCAATAGGGAAACCAGATTTACTTAACCACTGATTAATTTAACAACTGAAGTGATTCAGTTAACAAATGTGACAATAAAAATTGTAAAATGGGGCAAAACTCGCTTAACAAATTTCTCACAATAACATAGGTTTTGGGATCAATTGTGATAAGTTGAGGAGTACTTGTAGTGGAAATCAATCATCATTCAGTCTGAGGAAGGAGAAGATTATAAAGAAAAAGCTTAACTTTTGCCTTTGGAGGTGGGATGGGTTATTGTTTTTTATATTTAGTGTTTAAAAAAATGTTATTTTTTTAAAAAAATATATAAATCTAGAGTTGCTGTGAATGAGTAAGTGAAAAGGAAAGGAAAACAAGTATGAGGAAGGCTTTTGGTTGTTTTGGTCAAACTTGTTAGCAAGGCCCAAAAAATTGAACATCCTCAGCATACTGTATTTTTCTGAGTATAAGACGCATCTTTTTAGCCCCCCGCCCAAGAAGGTGAAAAGTTTGATGCGTCTTCTACACCGAATGTAGCCCAGCCACCCCGCCTTTTGGCCTCTGCCTCCCAGCAATTTATCTCCTTGCAGCAAACAGCGCAGAGCCTGTTAAACCAAGCAACTCATCAGTTTCCTGACCCTCAGCTGGTTTGAGACTGAGCCATGTGCTAAGCTGAAAATGAAACTAGCTGTGAGAAAACAAATTGCTAGAACAGACACATATTTTTATTTTCTGCTGAACTGGATGCAAGGAGTTAAGTCAATAACTATAAATGTGTGTAGAATGTTCACATTGGACTTATTTTTTAAAGACTGCTTATATTGTTCAAGACACCTTAGCAAAATGAAGAAACTTTTTAAAATAAATGCTTGATTTGAAGAGGCCCAGTGCTATTGTATCTTTTAAATAACAGAATAATGTATACTTCCAGAAAGCCAATTTTACCAGCTCTGTACAAGTACAGTGGTACCTCAAGATACGAACCCCTCGTCTTACGAACAACTCGTGATACGAACCCGGGGTTCAGAAAATTTTTGCCTCTTCTTACGAAAATTTTTCGAGTTACGAACCGGCGTTTGGAGACTGCTGGGAAGCCGCGTGGCTGTTTTAAAAGGTAACAGCCGGGCGGCGGGGCTTCCCAGAAGCCTCCCGAACGCCGGTTCGTAACTTGAACAAAGTTCGTAAGAAGAGGCAAAATTTTGCTGAACCCCGGGTTCGGTTCGGGAGGTTGCTGGGAAGCCCCCCAGCCCGGCTGCGACCTTTTAAAACACCCGCGCCGCTTCCCAGCTGTCTCCTGAAGCCGAACGCTAAAGCCGAACTTCCGCGTTCGGCTTTGGGAGACAGCTGCGAAGCGGTGCGGGTGTTTTAAAAGGTCGCAGCCGGCCTCGGGGGCTTGCCAGCACCCCCCCGAACCCAGGTTCGGGGGGGTGCTGGCAAGCCCCCAGGCCGGCTGTCACCTTTTAAAACAGCCGCGCGGCTTCCCAGCAGTCGCCGAAAGCCGTTTTTTTGTGGGGGGGTTTTTGGTTGCACGGATTAATTGACTTTACATTGTTTCCTATGGGAAACAATGTTTCGTCTTACGAACCTTTCGTCTTACGAACCTCCTTGCACCAATTAAGTTCGTATCATGAGGTATTACTGTATACAGTGGAACCCCGACATAAGAGCTGCTCTACTTAAGAGCAACTCGAGATAAGAGCTGGGAGGGGAGAGATATTTTTGTTCTACTTACAAGCCCAAATTCGAGATACAAGTGCCAAGGAGCTGTCTCCTGAAGCCAAACGCTAACTTCCGCGTTCGGCTTCAGGAGACAGCTGCGAAGCGGCGCGCGTGTTTTAAAAGGTTGCAGCCGGCCTGGGGGGCTCGGGGAGGTGCTTGCAGCTTTCTTTCTTGCTCTTTTTCTTTCTCTCTTTTACCTTCCCTTCCTCTATTTCTTCTTTTCTTTCTCCTTCCCACCTTCTTCCCTCCCTCCCTCCTTTCACTCATTCCTCTCTTACTCTCCCCTTTCATAAGTTTCCTTGCTTCCTTCCTCTGTTCCTGTCCCTTCCCCCTTTCTTTCTTTCTTTCTTTCTTTCTTTCCTTCTTTCTTTCTTGCTCTTTTTCTTTCTCTCTTTTACCTTCCCTTCCTCTATTTCTTCTTTTCTTTCTCCTTCCCACCTTCTTCCCTCCCTCCCTCCCTTCACTCATTCCTCTCTTACTCTCCCCTTTCATAAGTTTCCTTGCTTCCTTCCTCTGTTCCTGTCCCTTCCCTCTTTCCTTCCTTCCTTCCCACCCTCCGTCCATTCATTCACCCATTCCTCTCTTGATCGCTTAAAGCCGGTCCCTGGTGCAAAAAGGGTTGGGGACCTCTGTCCTACAGGATTGGGTGGCAGAGAAGTTGAACATATGTAAATTTAAAAGTTTAAGAAAGTTTAGAAGTTAAGTGAAAGAAACTTCATTATTCATTTATATGTACATGTACATTTCTTCATTAAAAACATGTCTTTCTGCATAATTTAGACTAACTTTGTGAGTTTTTTGAGGGCTGGAACCAATTAAAATTATTTACATTAATTCCTATGGGGAAAAGTCGTTCGAGATAAGAGCTGCTCGACTGAAGAGCCCAGGTCCGGAACGAATTAAACTCGTATCTCGAGGTACCACTGTAATCTGAAATGTAACAGTGTCCTGTTTATTATTAAGATAAAGCAGCTGAATTAAATCCTGACTTAGACATGTTTGGAGTAGATCAATTAAAATAATTGGGAGGAGTTAAATGTGATTACATTTAAGAAAACTTTCTGGCATGAATAGAATAGAATAGAATAGAATAGAATTTTATTGGCCAAGTGTGATTGGACACACAAGGAATTTGTCTTGGTGCATATGCTCTCAACGTACATAAAATAAAATATACATTTGTCAAGAATCATGTGATTCAATACTTAATGATTGTCATAGGGGTCAAATAAGCAATGAAGAAGCAATATTAATAAAAATCTTAGGATATACGCAACAAGTTACAGTCATACAGTCAACAGGGGAGGAAATGGGTGATAGGAATGATGAGAAAAACTAGTAGAATAGAAGTGCAGATTTAGTAGAAAGTCTGACAGAGTTGAGGGAATTATTTGTTTAGTAGAGTGATGGCGTTCGGGAAAAAACTGTTCTTGTGTCTAGTTGTCTTGGTGTGCAGTGCTCTGTAGCGACGTTTTGAGAGTAGGAGTTGAAACAATTTGTGTCCAGGATGTGAGGGGTCAGTAAATATTTTACCCGCCCTCTTTTTGACTCGTGCAGTATACAGGTCCTCAATGGAAGGCAGATTGGCAGCAATTGTTTTTTCTGCAATTCTGATTATCCTCTGAAGTCTTGTGTCGGTCCTGTTGGGTTGCAGCACCAAACCAGACAGTTATAGAGGTGCAGATGACAGACTCAATGATTCCTCTGTAGAACTGAATCAGCAGCTCCTTGGGCAGTTTGAGCTTCCTGAGCTGGCGCAGAAAGAACATTCTTTGTTGTGCTTTTTTGATGATGTTTTTGATATTAGGTGACCATTTTAGGTCTTGAGATATGATAGAACCTAGAAATTTGAAGGTCTCTACTGTTGATACTGTGTTGTCTAGTATTGTGAGAGGTGGAAGGGTGGAAGGGTTTCTCTTAAAGTCTACCACCATTTCTATGGTTTTGAGTGTGTTCAGTTCTAGATTGTTCTGGTCACACCACAAGGATAGTTGTTCAACTTCCCGTCTGTAAGCGGATTCATCGTTGTCTCGAATGAGTCCGATCACTGTTGTATCATCTGCAAACTTCAGTAGTTTAACAGATGGATCATATGAGATGCGGTCATTAGTGTATAGAGAGAAGAGAAGTGGTGAGAGTACACAGCCTTGGGGGGCACCTGTGCTAATTGTACATATATCTGATGTGATTTTTCCTAGCTTCACCTGCTGCTTCCTGTCTGTTAGGAAGCTTGTGATCCACTTACAAGTGTGTTCAGGTACCGCTAGCTGATTTAGTTTGGTTAAGAGAATGTCCGGTACGATGGTATTGAATGCTGAACTGAAGTCCACAAAGAGGACCCTGGCGTAGGTCATTGGAGATTCAAGATGTTGAAGGATGTAGTGTAGAGCCATATTAACAGCATCATCTGTTGATCTATTTGCTCGGTATGCAAATTGCAAGGGGTCTAACAGTGGATCCGTGATGGCTTTCAAATGGAACATCACTAGCCTTTCAAAGGTTTTCATAACTACAGATGTTAGAGCAACTGGTCTGTAGTCATTCAGTTCCTTGATGGAGGGATTCTTCGGCACTGGGATGATAGTCAAGCGTTGGAAGCAGGAAGGAACATAGCACAACTCTAGTGATTTGTTGAAGATTTGGGTGAAGATGGGGGCCAATTAGTCAGCACAGACTTTTAAGCAAGAAGGAGTTATCTTGTCTGGGCCTGGTGCTTTTCCAGGCTTCTGTCTGAGAAATAGATCTTTCACTTCCTTTTCTGTGATCACTAGGGGTTGTAAACGCAATGGGATGGGTTCAGTTGTAGAAGATTTAGCTGTTGTTGGTGTGTCTGGAATGGAGGTTGTGCACATAAGTGGTTGAGGTTTCTTTTCAAACCTGCAGTAGAACACATTCAGGTCATCTGCCAATTGCTGATCTCCTTCAGCTTGGGAAGGTGGTTTGCTGTAACAGGTGATGTTTTTGAGAGTTTTCCACATGTTTGCTGGTTCATTTGTTGAGAATTGATTCTTTAGCTTTTCAGAGTAGTTCTTTTTTGCTGCTCTGATCTCCCTTGTTATACTGCCATAATGTACATTTCTCCAATTCTTTGCTATTTCTGTGGGTCAGGCACACATGCACAGAAATACACAGCAAACAGTACATATCATCTATGCTATTTGACAAATTGCTGGGAGGCAGAGGCTTTTTTCCTTGTTTTCATTCCCCAAAACTCAGGTGTGTCTTATACTCCGAAAAATACAATAATTATATATTTCTTCCAGCTTACTCTGTAACAGTTGTATGGCTGTTAGAAGTTATTGAAACAGATTATTAATTATTTTAATAATTGTGATTTGAATTTTTATTGTATCAATTTTAGTATGTTTTATTGACTTTTAAAAAATAAGTCATGTCTAACATTTGTATTAAGGGGCAGTATAAATTCAATAATATTTTTTTACAAATTTTAAAACATATCACCACTATATCAGTTTTCAGAGTTGCTACCACATTGTAAAGAAATCTGAAATTTTGAAGGATTAATTTTACAATCAGATTTATTTTATTTTATTAATTATTGCAGTTGGTTTTGTCTATTGATTGCTATAAAATTGAAATCCAATCAAATAGTATATAGATAAACAATCCTCATAGTTTGGGGAGTTGGGAAAAAAAACCACCAGTGGCAAAAATACTTCAATATTATCAAGAAAATACAGATTTCTTCACATAATCATTACGGGTTGAGCTTAAGCCCAAAATAATGACATTCAATTTTTAAATCGCCCACTAGGTGGCCTAAAAGCTTAACTTCTATTCAAGAATTACAATGGAAAATATTTATTTCACAAAACTGTAGGTCAGACTAACCAAATGGATTACTGGAGCAATGAAACTGTTGAAAATGAATAACAGCTGTCTCTTGTTTTTCCAAAGAAAAAAAATCTCAAGTTCTCAGGAGCAATATACAGTAATACCTCATGATACGAACTTAATTGGTGCAAGGAGGAGGTTCGTAAGACGAAAGGTTCGTAAGACGAAACATTGTTTCCCATAGGAAACAATGTAAAGTCAATTAACCCATGCAACCAAAAAAAACCCCGCAAAAAAAACGGCTTTCGGCGACTGCTGGGAAGCCACGCGGCTGTTTTAAAAGGTGACAGCCGGCCTGGGGGGCTTCCCAGCACCCCCCCCGAACCCGGGTTCGGGGTTCGGGGGGGTGCTGGCAAGCCCCCCAGGCCGACTGCGACCTTTTAAAACAGCCGCGCCGCTTCCCAGCTGTCTCCGAACGCCGAACGCGGAAGTTCGGCTTTGGCGTTCAGCTTCAGGAGACAGCTGGGAAGCGGCGCGGCTGTTTTAAAAGGTCGTAGCCAGCCTGGGGGGCTTCCCAGCACCCCCCTGAACCCCGAACCCGAGTTCGGGGGGGTGCTGGGAAGCCCCCCAGGCCGGTTGCGACCTTTTAAAACAGCCGCGCTGCTTCCCAGCTGTCTCCTGAAGCCGAACGCCAAAGCCGAACTTCCGCGTTCGGCTTCGGGAGACAGCTGGGAAGCCGCGCGGCTGTTTTAAAAGGTGACAGCCGGGCTGGGGGGCTTCCCAGCAACCTCCCGAAACGAACCCGGGGTTCAGAAAAATTTTGCCTCTTCTTACGAACTTTATTCGAGTTACGAACCGGCGTTCGGGAGGCTTCTGGGAAGCCCCGCCGCCTGGCTGTCACCTTTTAAAACAGCCGCGCGGCTTCCCAGCAGTCTCCGAACACCGGTTTGTAACTCGAAAAAAGTTCGTTAGAAGAGGCAAAATTTTTCTGAACCCCAGGTTCGTATCACGAGTTGTTCGTAAGACGAGGGGTTCGTATCTTGAGGTACCACTGTAGTTGTTTTCCTGTGAATATTTTTTTGATCTTGTGAGAGCAAGATTATTGTTTTAGTGGCTACACTATTTGAAATAATCTTAGTAAATTTTTAAAAGAAGCATTTATAAATATTGATGGACAGGTTTAGAATTATATCTATCTTCCCCCAAAAGTGCTTTTCAAAAAGCAACTGGATTTTCTTTCTTTTTTTCTTGAAGGCATTTTGCTTCTTATCCAAGAAGCTTCTTCTATTCTGACTGATTGTAAGAATTTATATTCTTCTCATAATCTGGTTATTAGCATTCTGAAGGTCAATCATTAAATCACTTATAGCCATTGAGGCTACTTGGGGGATTTATAATATCAATCTTTTCTAATAAAAAAAGGACCATTGCAAATTCTTAAGCATTTGATGATCTTTTTAAAAAAAAATAAATTTTATTATTTTTAAAATATTTACAAATATACAAAACATAAAAGTTGATCAAAACAGAAAACAATTAAGTCTTAGCATGGTATAACAATTTGTGAACATAGAAATTTATAGAGAGAAAAAAGAAGAGTGAGAAAGAAGGGAATAGAAAAAGAAGGGGAGAGGGTAAAGAGAACAAAGGAAATAGAGAAAATAGAGAAAGTAAAGGGTTTGGCGAATATCCGGGGGAGCTGTATTGAAAACGGGAACCAGTTCCTAATTTATTAGCTCATTCCCTAGTATCAGGTTAGTCGTCTAGGTATTTAAGTACTAGCGTTGAGTTAATCTAAATATAGAGATTATAAAATTTAGTAGTAAGTATTCTGTCAATATATATCTAAAGTCTCTTATCACTATAGCCAAAAATATAAGAAAACTATATATCGGATTTGTATCTGGTCGAGTTTGTAACCATCATTTCAATTATGTAACGTGGTGTTCCCTTTTTTTCTCTAACCAACTGTAGAAAGGATCCCAACAATTATTAAATGAGGACGTTGTTTCATTCCTAACTAGTATAGTTAATTTTGTCATCTCTGCACAGTATTTAATTTTTTTAATTATTGCGTCTTTCGGAGGTATATCCTCGTTTTTCCATCACTGTGCAAAGGTTAGTCTGGCTGCTGTAACTAAATGGACAATTAAATTTATTTGGGTTTTAGGCAGATTTTGTCTAAGAATGCCTAAAAGGAAACATTCGGGTTTTTTTTCAATTTTCAAATTTAATATTTCATCGATCCAGAGTCCAATTATATTCCAGTACTTCTGTGCTTTTATGCATTGCCACCATAGGTGGAAATAAGTGCCTATCTCTTGGTGACACTTCCAACAGTATGGTGAAAGTTTATTGTTTAGTTTTGTTAGTTTTATCGGAGTGATGTGCCACCTGTAGAACATTTTAACTAAGTTCTCTTTATAAGACGTGGCTATGATTAGTTTGAAATTTCTGCTCCAGAATAATTGCCATTCATCTTCTTTGATCTCTTTTTTAAGGTCCAGATTCCACTGTTTTACGTTAATTTTTGTATTAATATTATCCAATTCGTTAAAATTTAAGTAGGAATAAAATTTCTTGATTAATTGTTCCTGGGGTCCTGTGCATAATTTGTCTAATGGAGCATTTTTAACTATTCCAGGTTTGCTTTTATACTTATTAAATTTAGTTTGTATCTGTAGGTATTCCCACCATTCCGTTTTTTGACCGAGATTTTCTAATTCTGTCCTAGATCTGATTTCACCATTGGGATTTGTTATGTCCTTGTACCTTATTATATTGTTTTTTTTAATGAAAATTGGGATGCACATATGCTTCTAATGGAGCGTACCATAATGGGATTCCTTTATAAAGTTTTATCTTAATTTTTTTCCAAGTATAGATGGTTGGTAAAATATTTGTGGGTCTGGGGCTTTTCATCCCATAAATAATAGTGCCATCCTAAATGGAGGTCGTGACCTTCTAGATTAAGTAGTCTGGTATTAGATAGGATCATCCATTCTCTCATCCATGATAGGGATGCGGCAATATAATGATCTTTCCAGATTGGAAGTGCCAAGCCTCCTTCTTCTTTCCTGTCCTGTAGGTATTTTAAGCAAATTCTTGGACGTTTGTTCTGCCAAATGAAATGACTGGTAATTTTATTCAATTTTGTAAAGAATTCTTGTTTCAATTGGATTGGAATTGTTTGGAATTGGAATAGTATTTTAGGCAAGATGTTAAGTTTTATGGCCGCTATTCTACCTAGTAAAGAGAGTTGTAGTTTCTTCCATTTTGTCAGATCGGATTGTATTTTGTCTATTAGTTTATTATAATTATTTTCTTTTAGGCTGGACACTTTATTCGTCAAATTAATGCCAAGGTATTTGATTTTTTTTACTATCTGGATGTCTAGTTTGGCCTTTAAAATGGCTTTCTGTGGTTCTCTCATGTTTTTGGTTAAAATTTGGGTTTTGGTTTTGTTTATTTTAAGTCCTGCTACCGTGCCGTATTCTTCTAGAATGGCGAGTAATTTAGGTCCTGATTCTAGTGGGTCCTCTAAAATAAATACAAGGTCGTCCGCAAATGCCTGTAGTTTATAAATTTCATTTTTGCACTTTAGGCCTTTTATATCTTCCTTTTTTCTAATGATTCTTGTTAGGACTTCTAATGTTAAGATGAAAAGTAGTGGAGACAATGGGCAACCTTGTCTAGTTCCTTTATGTAAAAAGATTTTTGTTGAAATATCTCCATTGAGAATAATATAAGCTGATTGATAAGCATATATAGCTTTTATTGCGTTTATGAATTTAGGGGCGAATTCCATGTATTCAAGTTGTTTAAGTATAAATTTCCAGGACACATTATCGAAAGCCTTCTGGGCGTCAAGGAATATTAATGCCACTTGTTTTTCGCTGTGGGTTTCATAGTATTCCAGGGTATCCAATATTATTCTAATGTTATTCTTTATCTGTCTCCCTGGGAGGAAGCCATTTTGATCCGAATGTATGAATTGGTTTAGAAAGTTTTTAATTCTGCTAGCTAAGATAGAACTGAAAATTTTATAATCTGCGTTTAAAAGAGAGATAGGTCGATAATAGGCTATATCTGTAGGGTCCTTATCCTTTTTTGCTATTAGTGCTAAGTTAGCTTCTGTCCAGGATGTTGGAATTTGTCTAGAGCCTCATTTAGCGTTTCTAACAGGGCCTTTTCCATTTCAGTGGGGAGATCTTTATAGAATTCAGGTGGAAGGCCATCGGGGCCAGGGGCTTTATTGTTTTTCTGGCTTTTAATTGCTTCTTTTAATTCCGTAGTAGTGATTGCCTTATTTAGTATGTCTTTCGTTTCTTTTGGAATTTTGGGGAGATTGGCCTGATCAAGGATTTCTTGTATTTTTTGGTCTTGTAAGTTATTAAGTGTATTTTCATGGTTATCGTAAAGATTGCTATAGAAATCCCTAGCTATCTGTTGTTGTTTTTTCCAAGTCGTGGCATAGTTCCCCGTTTTTTGTTTTGAGACAGTTTATGAGTTTCTTTTCTCTTTGTTTTTTGAGTTTATTAGCTAACCATTTGCTAGGTTTATTAGCATTTTCGAAATTATATTGATTGCTGCTTTTAATTTGTTGTGCTAAATTTTGTTGATCTACTAAGTTTAATTCATGTTTTATCTGGGACATTTTTTGTTTTATTTCTTTCTTTTGGGGATGTTTTTGTAAATTTTCCTCTAGAGTTTTATATTCTTCTAACTTATCCAATTTCCGCTTTTTTAGTTTATATTCTTTAGCCATGTATGAAATGGCAATTCCCCTAGTTACGGCTTTAGCAGTGTCCCATACGTTTTGAACACTAGTTTGTTCTTTAGTATTTTCTTGAAAAAAGAAATTCATTTCCATTTGAAGATTCTGTTTAAAATTTTCCTGATTAAGAATAGATTTCTGAAGTGTCCATCTAGAACATTGTTTAGTTCCTTTCCGTGTTACTTTTAGCGCATTATGGTCTGAGATAAAGTTGGGTTCTATCTCGACTGATTGAATTTTTGTATTAAGTTCTGTTGAAGTCCAGACCATATCTAGTCTTGACCAAGATTGGTGTCTGTCTGAATAAAAAGTGAATTTTTTATGGTCGGGATTTCTATCTCTCCAACTATCTTTAAGTTTTAATTCTTTAATTAAATCAAAAAAGGCTTTGGGTAAAATTCTTTTCTTTTGTCTATTCCTTCCTTCATTATTATAGTCCAGTTCCTTATCAATTATTCCATTAAAGTCCCCTAATAAACAAATGTTGTCCGTAGCATGTTCATTAATAGTAATTAATAATTTCTTATAAAATTTTTCTTGACCTTCGTTCGGGGCGTATATGTTAATTAAGGTTATTATTTCCGATTCTTTTTGTAATTCTAATATCAAAACTCTACCCTCTCTATCTTTATATTTCAGTTCAGCTTGTATAATAGGGTTAATATAGCAAATTACACCTCTCTTTTTTTCCAGTGCTAACGATGAGAATAGATTCCCTAATTTATTTCTTTTTAGAAGATGTTCGAATTTATTTTTAATGTGTACTTCTTGCATTGCGATAATATCCAGGTTTAGTTTAGCAATTTTATTTAGAATTTGATTTCTTTTTTTTTGGTGCATTCAAACCATTTATATTGATTGAGTATAATTCAGTTCCCCAGTTAGTCGTTTTTTGAACCAAATTCAAGTTATCTGTATTTGGGTCTAGTTGCCCTAGTACTTCTAGTCTCTTTTGGTATGCCTGCGTAGCCATTATTTCCCGCAGTTATATTATCAATAGCCAGTATTTCTTCTGGTCTGTTTGGAATCTGGTCCGTTAATTGATCAATTATTAGCAGAGGGTTCCTTGTTTCTTTATAATTTTTTGTATCAGCTGTCTGGTCGCTAGTGAAGTTTTTTTCAAAGAATTCTTCGGCTTTATCAGTTGAGTCTATTTTTATTTTTTTATCTTGCCAAGTCACCAGCATTCCCTCTGGGACTAGCCATCTGAAGTTAATGTTATGCCTAGTCAGTTTGGCAGATAGAAAGGTATATGGCTTACGTAGGTCTCTTACATGTTTAACTTGTTTTAAGATAACCAGCTGTCTCCCTTTATATTCTATGGAGTCTTCACGGGCTCTATGGAGTATTTCGTCCCTGACTGATTTTTTAACTAATTTAATATGGACTTCCTTGGGGAGGTTGTGGCGTCTGGCATAGTTGGTGTTAATTCTATATATTTCGTCAATTTCGTTTAACATTGTGTCTTTTTCTACGCCCAACGCCTTTGACAGAATGTCTGCCATGATGTCTGGTAAGTCCTCGCTTTTCCCCTCTCTAAGGTTTTGAAATCTAAGGAAGTGGTTGGCCTTTTCGCTCTCTAGTTGAATTACGGTATTTTCTAGTTCCTTATTGGCTTGAACTAGTTTTTCAGTCAGGTCTTCCATTTGTCTATGATCCTGGTCTATCCTATCTTCCAAATCCTGGTTTTTTTGTTCTTGTTTTAGCATCTGTTGCTGGAAAGCCTCATGCCTTTTATCCATATTTTGCATCCTTTCTTTTAACTCAGAGGTATTGTTTCTCACTTCCCCTATTTCTTTCTTGATATCTTCATGATTCTTAAGCATTAATTCCTGCATTTGCAGCAGCATAGATTGTAAATCTTTATAAGAATTGGACCTTTCTCTGGGGAGCATATCCTCCAATGATCTCTGGGTAGAGGGGCTAGGTATAGCTGAGGTAGATTGGTTAATTGACCTCTTCCCCGATCCTAGTTTAGACAAATTAGAAAGGCTTGTCATTTTAACAATATTCCACCAACTAGCCCACTTGTATAGATCTCTAATAGTCCCTTCCAGAGTTAAGTGAAAATAGTATGCTTAAGTAATATGTTAAATATTCAAGTAGAGCAATAACAGCAAAAATCCTCTAGGCTACTGTCATATAGAAGTAAGAGGAAGAGTTTAGCAAGAAAGGGAAAGAGTATAACTTATATCTGGCAGATTAGATAGATATATAGCTCCAATAGATTATACTATTAACAAATATATATGTACAAATATCAGAGGCTATTGAAGGGGTATATAGTATTTCAGCTTCGATTACGTTCAGTGGTTATAGATTTTATTGGTAGTTCCTCCCAACAGAGAAAGTTACTCAAATTTTACAATAATAACATATCTATATAAGTGAGGATATTTCATAAGTTTTCTAAAAATGGTGAACCGTCAGAAGTAACAATGCATAATTCATTCAAAATTCCATAAATTCTTAATATCTTAGAAATGTGTTGTATAATATTATAAGTAAAGCTAATAAATTAAACAATTAGGTAAATAGTAAGGACAGAATTATAGGTAAAGGTTAAGCAAGGTTAGTAGATTTCATTTCTAAAATTCTATAATATTCTATAATATTTTTAATAGCTAATATTTCTGGCAATTAATAATAATTTTTAAAAAATGAATCGTAGTATCTAATAGTTAATAGGGAATTATACTAAGATATCCTAGTAGTCTACTAATCAATTTATAATCTACTGATAAGCTAATATTTATAAATAAATGTTGAATACATATCAATTAATATCTTATTATAATAGGGTAATCTAGTAATACTTTAAATTAATTAATAGTTATAAATAGTGTATAAATATCAATTGATGTAGTTACATAAATATGTTAACAGTAATAAACAAGTATTCTGGCAGTAGCAAAGCAGAAATGAATGTAACTTTACAGCCAAGAGATTTAATATAGATGGTTCAATGGGTCAAACCCTTTCTCGGTTTCTTCGTGTCAGAATCTGCAAAGTCAAGTTAATTTACCAAACAGAGGCAAGTTAATGATGGAGGACAAATAGAGTAGTGAGTATCTTAAGATTTAGGCTCGTTTAGAGCCTCTCCGTGTTTCTTCTTTTCACCGGGAGAAATCTAGGCTTAGTCAAACTCACGTATCTTCGCAAAATCAGTTCCCTCTTCTTCCCGATGCTTCTAACGGCATCGTAGTTAGATCCCAGTCAGATCAGCGTTCTCCGACTTTCGATTTCAAAAGAGAAGCCTCCTAGTTGTATTTCCGCCGCTTAGACAGGGGAGCTCCGACGACGACGTGCCTCTCCTCGCGAGAAACCGCAAAAAACGGCTATACTGGTCTCGTCGGGTGTCTTCTCCACTCCCTCTAAATCGCAGTCAGTAAACGCCTCAAGTCTTCAAACCCCTCCGAATCGCCACCTCCAGGTCTCTGCTTCCCCCGCAGACAAAACAGGACGGAAGAAGCCCAAAAGTATCGAGTTGTTCTCCCAGGGCCAGCCGAGTGTGACGCAGCAGTAAAAGCAAGAAGGAAAGTGAAGGAATCGCGCTGTTCGATCAGGTCCTCTATTGAAGCTTCAGATGAAAAAGAGCGTTTCTTTATATTTTAATAATCCTCGTGGGACGTCAGGTCTTCTTGGTACGAGGTAAAAGCCTTGCGTGATGTTTCCTATATTTTTGTGGTATTTATTGACTCGAGCGTTGGGTCGCTGCCAGCCGGGGGGAGGAAGATGGCAACTCCTCCCTCCTCCTTCTCGGGTCTTAGGTGATTATAAGTAGTTATAGTTTTAGTTTTAGTGACATTGCCCCGTGGAAAGACTCACTTGTAAATAATTATTTCACGATGTATCCAGTTCCGATATGTTGTTTGTCAGCTCTGCCGTCTTGATCGCCTCGCTAGTATCAATTTAGTTTCCTCCAGCTGGGAACGATCTAGGCCGCCATGTTGCTCCTAGCTTACAGGCACACAATCTTATAGGAGATAATCTGTTCCGTTGATCCGGCTGCCGCCTTGGAATCGAACTAACGGCACCCCCTTTCTGACAGACCCTTTTCCGCAGGGTCTGTGGTCCCCAAGGGACCTTTGAGTACCTATAAAACGGTGGTGTTTGACGGAGCTTGGCTCCACACCGACCGTTCAGTTCCACAGTTGGCTCCGCCCCCCCCCAGCATTTGATGATCTTGAATACTCACATGCTTTTCTGTTTTGCATGTTATATTATAATATATATACTGAGCAATCGTGTGTTTTGGTAATAATATGAAAAACATTTCTTTCCCATGATTGCAGATATTATTCAGTACATTTATCACCCGTAACCATAGTTCCCTCTAAGCTGAGCAGTGAGCAATCGCTCACTTAAAAATCATCATCAACTCAGAGTTTTCCAAACCTGCCCAGAAGCCGAGAGGGAAAGAGTGAGAGGGAAGGAGAGAGAGAGGAAGAGAGGAAGAGAGAGAAACAGATAGAAAAAAGAGAGGAAGGAAAAGAGAAAGAAAAAGAATGGGAGTAAGGAAGAGAGAAAGAAAATCAAAATCTAGTTTGAAACTACCGTGTTTCCCCGATAGTAAGACCCCCCCGATTGTAAGACATATGGGGGGTTTCAGGGGGGTCGGCTAATATAAGCCATACCCCGAAAGTAAGACATATGTCTTACTTTCGGGGAAACACGGTACTACGTAAAAGCGAGGGAGCTGTGCGCGGTGGTGCGCTGCGCCCAGAGCTTGGGCCACCCGGCGGGCGAGGCGGCGGCCCTGGCTGAAGCGGCGCGGCTCTGGCTGCGGCACGAGCGGGAGCTCCGACTGCGCTTCCTGTGTAAGCCCAACGCCGACAAAGAGACATCCAAAGGCGGACGCTTGAAGCTCAGCGACATCGGCGCCGAGGACAAGTCCAGCTTCAAGCCTCCTCGGCTGGCGGAGGAAGCGCGGTGGCGGCGGCGGCAGGCTCCGGAGGGAGCTCGGGCGGTGGCCGCTCCGCCGCTTCGGCCAGGGCCGCCGCCTCGCCCGCCAGGTGGCCCAAGCTCGCGCCACCGCCAGCTTGGGCCACCCGGCGGGCGAGGCGGCGGTCCTGGCCGAAACGGCGGAGCGGCCACCGCCCGAGCTCCCTCCGGAGCCTGCCGCCGCCGCCACACTTCCTCCGCCGGCCGAGGAGGCTTGAAGCTGGACTTGTCCTCGGCGGGCGAGGCGGCGGCCCTGGCCGAAACGGCGCGGCTCTGCCTGCGGCATGAGCGGGAGCTCCGACTGCGCTTCCTGCGCAATCCCAACGCCGACAGAGACGTCCAAAGGCGGACGCTTGCAGCTCAGCGACATCGGCGCCGAGGACAAGTCCAGCTTCAAGCCTCCTCGGCCGGCGGAGGAAGCGCGGTGGCGGCGGCAGGCTCCGGAGGGAGCTCGGGCGGTGGCCGCTCCGCCGCTTCGGCCAGGGCCGCCGCCTCGCCCGCCGGGTGGCCCAAGCTCGCGCCAGCTTGGGCCACCCGGTGGGCAAGGCGGCGGTCCTGGCCGAAGCGGCGGAGCGGCCACCGCCCGAGCTCCCTCCGGAGCCTGCCGCCACCGCCACACTTCCTCCGCCGGACGAGGAGGCTTGAAGCTGGACTTGTCCTTGGCGCCGATGTCGCTGAGCTGCAAGCGTCCACCTTTGGACGTCTCTGTCGGCGTTGGGCTTGCGCAGGAAGCGCAGTCGGAGCTCCCGCTCATGCCGCAGGCAGAGCTGCGCCGTTTCGGCCAGGGCCGCCGCCTCGCCCGCCGAGGACAAGTCCAGCTTCAAGCCTTACTCCAAACCCGGCGCGGATAAGGAGGACTCCTTGGCCGGCGGAGGAAGCGCGGCGGCGGCGGCAGGCTCCGGAGGGAGCTCAAGGCGAAGGGTGCTTCGGAGACGCCGGGTGGGCGGGCGAGGCGAGCGGCCGGAGCTGCGCCCTCCTTCGCCCGCCTCCTTTCCGGCAGCTCCGGATGGGGTGGGCAGGCGGGGATGCGGATGTGTGTCCGTGTGTGGGGGGGAGGGTGCTACTACTTTTTACGGGACACGGGTGTTGCGGGTTCGGGTAGGTGGGTTGGCCGGGTGTGTCTTATTTTTTCCAATATAAGACATACCCCGAAAGTAAGACATAGGGGGGCTTTTGGGGGTAAAAAGAAAGTAAGACACTGCCTTACTATCGGGGAAACACGGTAGCTCAACTATTTAAGTGGCATTTTGATATTGATAGAGTTGCCCTATTATGAGCTCACTGTTATAGACACACAGTATTTATTTATTTATTATTTCTGTGCCGCCCAGTCCCGAAGGGACTGCCGCTCAGACACTATACTTTTCCGCCCCCCCCAAAAAAAAATTAGAGGGAACACTGCCCGTAACCAAATCAAACCTTTTTTTGCATAATTGTTATCAATAATAAATACTAATATTTATCAGCAGCACATTTTTTATTTAGCAAGCGAAATAAATAGCTAATAGCAAGTTTTGGTGGAAAAGTGTGAAAATATTTATATTTTGTGTTCCTTTGAATGCAGTATAGTATATTTTTCTCAAATTGGAAGCATTTTATTTACTATATATTTGACAATCTTATCAATTTTTGTATTGGGGCAGTTTAAATTTCAATTAGTTTTTTAATTACACGTAATACATTTAAGCAATTTCACTTAAGGCCGGTTTTTTATTTGTATCATTAACTTTGTTCATATAGTTCAGAGTTATATGTCTTACAATATGAACATCTTTATTATGTTTATTTACTGTCATATTGCAAACAAAGGTGTGGATATACATGAATAAATTCTGGAAACTTTTAAAAAAATTGTACTGCCTTATTTAAATACTATCTGCCCAATATAGATTTTTCAGAGATGCTCTTGTTATCCCAAGGATGACAAACAAGGCAAATTCACATAAAGATTTCAAATTGTGATTGTTTAAAAAATTGTCTTAAAACCATCATCTTTCTTTTGCATTCAAAGTGACCAGCAGTGTTGAAATTGGTAATCCCTTCAACCTTGCAACAAGATGTCTACGTGCCATAAAGATAGTTTTATTCCAGTTGATAAATTTAGCACTAAATCTGAGCAAAAGCCATATCTGCATGTGTATAGAAACATCACGTCTCTTCTAATACTTAACATGTTAGGAAGGCTTTCTATCTTCTAAATCTAAAATGGTCCAGTACTGGAATTTTTTGAGTGAATAATTCAAAATGATCAGAAATATTTTCTCATATTGTGGGCATATAGTTATTAATTACCAAAGTTTCTTAAATTTATTAATTTTACTGTAGTTTGAACGAGTATTTGATTCATGATTGAGTGTGTACTTTGGTCCACGGTCTTCTCCATTGCCATCTCTGTGACATTATCAGCCTCTACATATTCCTTGATGCTTGAAGAGGGCTCAGGCAATAGAAAACAATTCAAAGGATAGGTTCTCATAACTTGCAAAGCCGCAGCAGTGCATTTTGGTTTTGGCTTAGCATGGTGTAAATACCCAGTCACTGTTGTTTAAAATGATTTAGAGTGTTTGGGAATCCAGCCTGTAGTGCTTTATTCAGTAAATCATAGATAAACAAATCCTGGCTTGGTATGTGATTTTGAATTGTCTTCAAATTTGTAGAATCCAAATATCCGGTTTTGCCTGCATTTGCCCTGATAGATCATTGTTGAAATTTAGTTCTGAATTGTTCATACTTGATTAAAGTTGCTTCATAGTATTTTTCACTAGAATCATGTCATAGTTTGCAAGTGCTTCTGAGTAATTAACATGGTGAATTATGCCAGGACAGAAAATAATCCTTTCAGCTCCTTAAAGTAAAGTATGACAAAATCCCAAACATATTTATTTTGATAAACTGAATAATGTATAGCCACCTTGGCTAGCTGATTTCTGAACCAAAAGATTACTCTTGGACACAATCGTATACAATGCATTCAGAAAGCATTCAGACTTTCCAGTTGTGGTGAAATTGGATGTGAGAAGCAGGTCTCTGTGCTCCTGTGGTGAGTTCTCCCCATTGGAGGACTCAGAAAGGAACTAAAGCCACCCTGGAAGGATGGTGAAGAGGGGCACCCTGTAGATCGCGGAGAGTTGCTTCTCTACCGCTTGATCCAAGACTCTTTTCCCTCTCATCCATGACAAGAAGGGGCAGCCATTATGGCTGCCGTGAAGCTGGGACAGCTGAGAACTAAGAAAGTGCAGGAGCTGTGTAGATAGACATGATTGGAACTGGGTGACATGATTCCTTCCTTACCTAGAACCTAACCCTAAATGGGGAATTTTTTTCAGGAAAAGAGACTCTTAGAACTATTTGTTCAGGTGGTGAATGACTAATTAGAAAAGTCCCAGATCCGAAAGAAAGGAACTAAGGGAAGAAAAGTAAGAAACTTTTAAAACAGAACATTGGATTTTTAAACTGGGTAGGTGTTGTTTTTGGAAAGACATTTTAAAGTGCTGGAATTATTAATAACTGAGTTTGCTTCCATAAATTGAATTAAAATTGGATTAAATACTTGTGAGATCTGAGACAACACTGAAATCTAAGCTGAGAGCGCCACCTACTGATGAATGGAAAATATACCTTACTCCTACAAATCTGGGGGGGGGGGGAAATTATTAGAGAAATAAGTAACATTTACCGGTATCTGGTGGAATGTGATGATACCTACTGTTCTATATTTATCTACTTTATGACTACTGGAGGTTCAACTGTGAGAACAAGGAAGATACCTAAGTACTTTTGAATGTTAAGATGCATGACTAAACCTGTAGAGTGGATGTAAGGAGATATTTGGAAAGCTTGAATAATCCTGGCATATAAATAACTACGATTATGGTACTCTCTGAGGAGCAATGTCAGGCATGAATATATGGTTTTTTGACTATTGAGCAAGAGTGAGACTTACTAAAATAAGATGACATGTTCCACCAGGGGAAAATGAGTGGATTAAAAAAATGCATTGATGTTCCAAAGTATCAATGACACTGTGACAAAAACTACAGGGAGATAAAGAACCTAATGCATAGCATAGATGAAAAAATGGAAAATATTCTAAAAGGGACAATGAATAAAGATCAAAATGTCCAGGAAAGAGAGGAGACAACAGCAAGAATGGAGGAAAAGATAGAACAGGTAAATAAAGATCAGCAAATAAAGCAAGAAGACAAGGAGAAGACAATAAAGACAATAATCCTCCAATAAAGCCCCTACCCTCCTTGCCTTTTGCAAACTTCTTAAAATCCACCTCTGTTGTCAGGCATGGGGAAATTGATTCCCCTGGGCCCTCCCCGCTTCATGTATGGTTTGTATGAGATGTATGATTGTTTTTTATATTAAGGGTTTTTAAATTGTCTTTTTCAACTATTGGATTTGTATTGTTTTGTTGTTGTAAGCCGCTCCGAGTCTCCGGAGAGGGGCGGCATACAAATCTAATAAATAATAATGATGATGATGACTGATGAAATAAATTAATGGAATTGGAAAAATAGGAAGATACTTTCAAAAGGGAGATGGGGGCTTGAGCAGACATTCTGAAGGCCTGGCAGCATAAGATGGTAGAGCTGGGAGAAATATTTAGACTAAATAGTAAAGAGGTAGATGTAGATAGAAACAAAGATCCAAGAGAGGAATATGGGAGACAAGCCAAAAAAAGTAAAAGTTGAAGTATTAAAACGGACAAGATGATGGATAGAAAGGAAATGCCTTTTAATATAATGGCTTGACTAAAAGCTAGAATAGAGGTAGAAATAAGAATACACATTTTTATATAATAGAATAAAAGCAATAACCAAATGGAAAGATTAGAGATTAAAAGATGGTATTACTAAGAATGCTCCAATAATATCGAGATTGGCATTAGAATGGCGTATTGAAATTCTAAATAACTAAATAAAGGATTATATTTTAATACATGTATTAACACTAATATTACAAACATTTGACTAATGCAATTAATATTATTATTCTTATTTATATCAAAATGAATGATACCTAGATGCCACACTATTCATGCATTGATGTTGATGAATATTTTAAAATAAAAGAGAAAATAAACCCCCAAAAAAGCATTCAGACCTCTTTCACTTTTGTCAATGTTGTTATGCTGCGGCTTGATTCCAGAGTTGTTGAAAATCATTTTTTCTCATTAATGTCCACTCAGTACCCTATAATGACACAGTGAAAACAGAATTTTAGAAATGTCTGTAAATTCATTAAAAAGAAAAAAAGATAATATGTATTAGCATAAGTATTGGCAACAACACTTGAAATTTGGCTCTGGTGCCTCACTGGTTCTACAGCTTCAATCATTCACCTTTCCCATGACCTATGGTAAAAATAATAATAACTTTTTAATTAGTTTATCAAAGTATAAAATACAAAGGAAAAAACCATGGAAAAGTAAGAAAGGAAGGAAAAAGGGAGGTAGAAAAAGTAAGAAAGGAAGGGAAAAAGTAAGAAAAGGAGGGGAAAGGGGAAGAAAAAAAGAAAAAGGCATAAACTTCTGACTCTAGCACAATAGAAGGTAACAACATTACAACCACAACTTTTTGCTTTTACACAACAATATGTATAAGCCATTTCTATAACAATAAGCCTGTCTAGTTTACAAAAGCAAAATCAAAGTTACATTTTTTCCCCATTGCAAACACAAAATACGGAAGTAATTTCAAAATAGAGACAAAATTAAATATAATTTCTGGTTTGGATAAAAGAATCATTTTAACCATTTCTGTTTCTCCTTGCTGTGGGGAATACATCTAATATATTATTCATTCTCATATTTTCAAATCTAGTCCATAATATTTTATCAGCTTTAGCATATTATTCAGCATTACTTAGAGAACCAGCAGGTTTGCATATACATACAGAATATTATATATACAGTGATCCCTCGATTTTTGTGATCTCGTTCTTCGCGAAACGCTATATCGCGATTTTTCCCACCCGATGACGTCATTCTCTTCCTTCCTCATCTTTCTTTCTCTCTCTCTTTATCTTGCTTCTTCCTCTCTCACACTCTCTTCCTCCCTCTCTCATCTCTTTCTTTCCTTCTCTCTTTCTCTATCTCTCCCCCTCTTGCTGGCGGGCGGCGGGCGAGCGGGGGCATCAGCGAGGAAGACCCAGGGAAGGTTCCTTCGGCCGCCCAGCAGCTGATCTGCTTGGCAGCGCAGCGAGGAGCCGAATCGGGGTTTCCCCTTTGCGTGGGCGGCGGGGAAACCCCGATCTTCGTCTGCTCGCTGCTGCTGCACTGCCGAGCAGATCAGCTGCTGGGTGGCCGCAGCAGCAGCGAGCAGACGAAGATCGGGGTTTCCCCGCCGCCCACGCAAAGGGGAAACCCCGATTCGGCTCCTCGCTGCGCTGCCGAGCAGATCAGCTGCTGGGCGGCCGAAGGAACCTTCCCTGGGTCTTCCCCGCCGCCCACGCAAACTCCACCATCTGCGCATGCGCAGATGGTGTTTTTACTTCCGCAACCCTACTTCGCGAAAAACCAATTATCGCGAGGGGTCTTGGAACGGAACCCTCACGATAATCGAGGGATCACTGTATATAAAACTAACTTAAAGCTTTCTATTAGTACATACTGTATATCTTCTTCTTCTTCTTTTTTTTTAAATCCATCCTAATTAATTAAACACATTTAAGTCACACCCTCCAGCTTACCTTTGTAGAATAGTGTCTTTTTCTTCTCAGGTCTCCTTTCCTGAAGAAATTCTCAACTTTATATCCATTAAAAAAATATTGATCTCTTAAAAATTGTGAATTTGCTTGATACACTTGTTTCAATTGCACTGGGAGGGTTGTATTCACACCACGATCATAAGAACTGAAGTCAGATTTATATTCTGAAATTATAGTTATTTACATTATCCGTTATTTGTAAAGTTGACAAAGTAGGTTGATAATTTTCTACATCTAGTTGTGTCTCTTGTTCCAATTTAATATCATTTAAAATTAATATATTTTGGCTGATTCACGAAGTGATCTCCAATGACTGGTCAAATATCTCTTTAATAACCAATACCAGCTCAGAATTAGGCATCCTTGTATCTCCCTCTAGTTGTTAGAGAGTCTTATTTATTTATTTATTTTCCTCTTTTTCCAGCCAATCCAAACCCTTAAAAATTGGAAGATTTCATTCATAACAACAAAAAAGAGCAACTAATTATTTTAAAAGTAGTGGATTAAAGCACCTGTTACCCTTGTATTTCAAACAAAAGAATATACCATGCTTCCTTATTTTGGCTGCCTCTAGCAATCCTCTCCCTGTTGTTTTATAGTAAAGAAGTCTCAAAAATGGTGGTCAATGCTTCAAAAGGGGCTTGTAAGCTATAACTAAAAAAGAGCCTCTTTAACTTTTAAAGGTAACAATCTCATAAATTGTTTAAGAAATGAAGGGCGCGACTTATTGTCCATTTAAAAAACAAATTCCAAAATGGCTGTTTTATCCAATAATGATGTGGTTTAGACCCCACCTCCCAGCTTGAGCTCACCAGTTATCTTGGAAGCTCAGCTTTTAAAACTGCTTGCAGGCAGTTGCTGTTATAGGAGGATCTTGAGTGATGATTCTGGGATTTTCCTTAATCTTAGAAAGTCAAGCAGACAAAAGGAAGCCTGCTCCTTTTGTTTTTGAATGGAAAAATGACAGTCCAGAGAGAGGAGATTCTCTGGATGTGTCAGCTGCCGGCCATGTTTTCACAGGAAGTCCTCAGGAGTTGACCTATGGTAAATTAAATAGATTGGACATGATTTGGAAAGACACATACTTCTCTGTAGAAGGCCTCACCACTGACAATGCATACTGTAGCAGATCAAAAGCCATCAGATCAAAGGAACTGCCTGCAGAACTCAAGAGACAGGATTATTGCAAGGCACAGATCTGAGGAAGGCCTCAGTAAGATTTCTGCTGTACTGAAGGTTCCTAAGAGCTCAGTGTTCTTCATAATTTTCAAATGTAATACGTTTTACACAACTAAGACTCTTCCGAGAACTGGTCACCGGTCAAACTGAGTAATTGGAGGAGAAAGGCCTTTATAGGAGAGGTGACCAAGGACCTGATGGTTACTTGACTGAGTTCCAGAGATCCTGTAAGGAGATGGGACAGTTCCAGAAGAACAACCATCAATGCAACCCTCCACCAATCTGGGCTTTATGGCAGAATGGCTGGCCAGAAGCCTCTTGGTGCAAAACACATGAAAGTACTGAAGGACTGTCAGACTGTGAGGAATGAGATTCTCTGGTCTGATGAAAACAAGATTGAATTGTTTGACCACAATTCTAAATGTTATGTCTGGAGGAAACCAGGCACCACTCATCGTCTGCCCAATATCATCTCAACAGTGAAGCATGGTGGTGGCAGCATCATGCTGTCATGGTGTTTTTCAGCAGCAGGGTTGAGGGAAAGCTGAATGAGCAAAGTACAAGGATATCCTCAATGAAAACCTGTTCTACAATGCTCAGGGCCTCAGACTGGGCCAAAGGTTTACTTTCCAATATGATAATCAGAGGTGGCATTCAGCTGGTTCTGACTGGTTCTTACAAACTGGTGGTGGCAATTTTGAGTAGTTTAGAGAACCAGCAAATATCACCTCAGTCGAGCCCCGCTCCCAAACTATTCACTGCCTACTGAGTCCCAGGTAATTGGCTGGATCTTCTTTTGTTGTCCTGCACAGAACCGAGCTGGAAAACAGGTTGGTGGGATGGGGAGGGAATGGGAATTTTGCAGTAACCTTCCACTGGAGTGGGGTGAAAATGGCCCAGCCAGAGCCATGACTTGATCCCTATTGAACATTTCTGGAGGGACCTGAAAATGACTGTCCACTGATGGTCGTCATCCAACCTGACTGATTTTGAGAGAGTTTGCAATGAAAAATGTCAGTAAATCCCCCAATCCAGGTGTACAAAGCTTGTTGTGTCATACCCCAAAAGACTTGAGGCTGTAATTGCTGCAAAAGGTGTTCAACAAAATACCAAAAGCATTGTATGTTTGGTTTGGGTATGGATTCTGATCATGTGTTTTGGGATCAAGTATTTTGGACTGCGCAAAACATGAAAACAACAAGGCCATTCACAAGGCACACAGATACTGAAAAGCTTAGGGAATGGTTAGATATGCTACATTTAAATTCAAGGGTAGATTTGCCATTATGGGAGTAAGGCAAATCTGCTAATTTGCAAATCTGCTAATCTAGCCAGATTTCCCCTCACCTCCCATTATGAGATTCATGTATATGCACACACATATCCAGAAGAAACCAATAGTAAATAACTTTTGTACTGAAGGGACATAATAATATTAGAATAGGTAGAATTATTGGGACATAATAATAACAACTTGCTATTTCACTTCTGTAAGAATCGCTTTGCTCCTGTGAGAATTAGAATTGCCTCTGCCATTTGCTTCTATCAGTGATCTAACTTCTGTTATCTTTTTTGTACAACTCCGTGCCTGGTGGATATCTCAAGAAACGGGGTGTGTCATGGTTTGGCAGGGTTACATCAGGCGAATTCCTGTGTTGCTAAACCTTCCTGTTCCTTGCTGTACAGCCAATGCAGGACTACAAGGAAGGCATGGGCCAGGGGACCAGAACTGGGTACTAAGTTGATGTCTCTGAAGTATAAAAGAACGCCATACCATCCCCCAAAATGTGGCCTTTCACTGCATGCTCTGTGTCTGCATGTTGTGGAATCCTCTATCCAATTGTTCTTTGTACAAATAAAAGCTGATATTTTTCTCAGCCTCTTTTGGGTTTCTCTGGAATTCTGGTGACTCAAGTATATTTGGAGACCATGCAGTACAGTTGCTAAAAATTTATATCACTAGAATTGAGTCTAAGATGATGGGTCGTTGAGCATTTAATCTTTAAAATAAATACAGTATGCATTAATAGAGAGTTTTAATCAATGTATAGAGATTATTGTATTTGAAGCATATTAGAAATATAGAAACATAGAAGACTGACGGCAGAAAAAGACCTCATGATCCATCTAGTCTGCCCTTATACTATTTTTGTATTTTATCTTAGGATGGATATATGTTTATCCCAGGCATGTTTAAATTCAGTTACTGTGGATTTACCAACCACGTCTGCTGGAGGTTTGTTCTAAGGATCTACTACTCTTTCAGTAAAATAATATTTTCTCATGTTGCTTTTGATCTTTCCCCCAACTAACTTCAGATTCTGTCCCCTTGTTCTTGTGTTCACTTTCCTATTAAAAACACTTCCCTCCTGAACCTTATTTAACCCTTTGACATATTTAAATGTTTTGATCATGTCCCCCTTTTCCTTATGTCCTGCATTTTTCTTCAATATTGCATTTTTCTTATAGAGAAACTGAGCATTTATTCCCTTGAATCCTAATTATTTTTAATATCTGTTCTACTATTAATGGTCAATCAGCAACAAGCTAACTAGACAAGGATTTATATTTCTTTTCATAGTACTGTTCATGGTTGTTTCCGATATAGTAGTTCTAACTCAGATTATAGTGTTGTGTATCAGTGACTGATCAAGCTCCCAGTTCACATCAGGTTCATGCATTCCTCCAACAATGCTTAGGTCAGGGGGCGTATATTTCCCCTGAGAACATTTGAAAAAAACAAATATTAAAAATATACTTATCTTCATTGCAATCTATTCATGTGTCTCCAATGTGCCTTGTATCTCACTGGTCCAAAACTCAGCTTTTTGTTTTCTTTTGTACCCTTGTAATTTACATTTTTGTTGCTCTTTTAACAAGAAGGAGAGAGAAAGCTCATGTCTCTGAATGTAAAATATTTAGTGCCAAGGTCCCATCACATTATCATTCCATTAGTATAATATTAAGTCACCAGAGATCAGAATGGTAAAAACAAGAAATTTAAAGCAACACACATTAATAAAAGAAAAAGACCACAGTTGTACTATAAACATAACAATAGATTTTTCAGTATAAAAATGTAATCATTCTAAATTTAAGAGACTGTTTTAAAGATATGATGTGTCTAGCAGCCGGAATACACGTACTCATTGACCAGAGTTGAAATTTCTAACTCTGACCATACTTTATCTTATACTAATGTCTGCATGTTTATTGGCTGAGGTCAACGATTGCTTCCCACTATCCTCTGACATTAGAAATTCACCAAATCTACTTCAGATATCTTGTTTATTTTGTTTCCAGTTTCCTGTCTTATACCCAGGGGATACATTCACTAGATTAAGGTCTCTTGTGCAAGTGTGTGTGAACTATAGTTAATTTAGAGCACATTCAAAAATAATAATTTACATTCTCCATAAAAACTTTTTTCCAGAGTAAAATTAATGTTATTTTCAGTTATAAACTGAAAAATATTATAATGGTAAGTGGAAGAATACTTGATAGAATTTCTGACTGAAAATCAACCCAAGCATATTTTTAGACAAGAATAAGAAACTGATATAAGACCTAGATAACAGCAGAAGTATGTTCTCAGTTGTGGCAATACGTGTGTTCTTTTAAAATAAGTACATCTTTTAAAATGCAAACATGATGTGTGGCAAGACTGCAATTAAAAGATTCCAGCTCTTAAGGACTGAATATGACCTTGTTTTTCCATTAGCTTTCACATTTTGAATGGTTTATGGGACAGATGCGCTAGCAATAATAAAGATGAAGACATAGAACATCAGTTCAGCAGACAGCTGCTCTGCTGTCATAAGATGATGTATTCAAGAGCCAATGACAGTTGAAACAAGAATAACACCCATCAAGCATTGCCAATTTTTCAGCCTCTGTAGCTGTAACAATTTAATAATGCAGACATTAAGTGTCAATGGATATTTCTTTACATATGGAAATTGTGTAACTTTCTGATTTCCAATCATAGCCCTATGGAAAATCACCAGATCACTATTGTTTGTTGTTTCTTGAAACTTTATTTTATAATGCTTACTGCTAAATGCTAACATTCTTCATCTGGATACCTGTCTTGAAAAAGTATATGTTAACACACACCACAACCCCACATGTGCGTGCGCACACGCACAATTGTGGAGCATGGAGAGAATGGTATTCTGCATAGCATTAAAAATTGTTATCAAGTTTGTCTCACACAGAATAAGGTTCAGCCTCCAATGAACATTATGAATATCAGCAGGGGATGTAAAATTGTTCCTTTATTTCAAGACGAATTCAAATAATTAAGTACAGTGATACCTCATCTTACAAACCCCTCGTCATACAAACTTTTCGAGATACAAACCCGGTGTTTACGATTTTTTTGCCCCTTCTTCCAAACTATTTTCACCTTACAAATCCAAGCTGCTGCCACTGGGATGCCCCGCCTCCAGACTTCTGTTGCCAGCGAAGCGCCCATTTTTGCACTTCTGGGATTCCCCTGAGGCTCCCCTCCATGGAAAACATCGCCTCTGGACTTCCGTGTTTTTGCAATGCTGCAGGGGAATCCCAGCAGTGCAAAAACGGGCGCTTCGCTGGCAATGGAAGTCCAGAGGTGGGGTTTCCCAGTGAGGGGAGCTCAGCGAAATCGCAGCATCACAAAAACACGGAAGTCCGGAAGTGGGGTTTCAAGGACTTTTTTTGCGATGCTGCAATTTCACTGAAAAACCCCACCTCCGGACTTCCGTTGCCAGCGAAGCACCCATTTTTGCGCTGCTGGGATTCCCCTGCAGCATCAGAAAAACACAGAAGTCTGGAGGTGGGGTTTCCCAGCGAGGGGAGCCTCGGATATCCCAGCAGCGCAAAAACGGGTGCTTCGGCTGGCAAAAGGGGTGAGTTTTGGGCTTGCACGCATTAATCGCTTTTCCATTGATTCCTATGGGAAACATTGTTTTGTCTTACAAACTTTTCACCTTACAAAACTCATTCCAAACCAATTAAGTTCGTAAGACGAGGTATCACTGTACTTGAATTCCAAAATGATTTCAGACTTCATTTTTCTCCTATGTCACATAATTTCTACCCACGGGGGTTTCTCCCCACCTGACAGCTGCAACCGGCAACCAAGCTGTCGGGCAGGGAGAAACCCCCGTGGGTCAGAGCTCTGCGCTGCCTGGCTTCTCTGGCTCTCTGGACCATGCCCACCCCTGCCCATCCTCTGCTGTTTCTTTTTGGCAGGGATGAGAGAATGAGAGAGAGAGAAAAGAGAAATGAGAAAGAGAAGGGAGAGAAAGAAAAGGGGAGAGGAAGAGGAAAGAGAGAGAAAAACAGAAATGAAAGTGAGAGAAATGAGAGCAAAAAGGGAGGAGAAACAAATGAGAGAGAGAAGGGGAGAGGGAGAGGTATAGAGAAATGAGAGAAACCTGGAGGGAGAGAATGAGAGAGGGAAAAGAGAGAGAGAAGTAGAGAGAAAGAAAGAAAAAGGAAAGAGAGGGAGGGAAAGAGAAGTGGAGAGGAAGGAGGAAGAGAAGGAAGGAAGGAAGGAAGGAGGAAGAATGAAATGAATGGAGGGACGGAGGGAGGAAGGACCTTTTTGTGGAGAGTGTAAAGTTTTTTGTATTTTTCTCTCAACATACATTCAAATAATACAGTGTACCATCTAATTTTCCATGAAAAAAATGTGGTATTTTGTTGGTAACTAATATCAATCATCAAAAAAGTTGCAAAAGCTGTTTTCTAATTTTGTCATCCAGTTACATACATTGTCTTTTAATTAAATTCCCTCCTGAAGGGTCATAAACAGTACCGGTACAGGGTATAGGTTCCGCCAGAAATCTGATGACACCAAAGGATTCCGCTGAAGAAAAAAAGTTAAAAAATACTGAAGTAGATAAATAAATACCACTCTGGTGAGAAAAGCAACATTCCATTTAGAAGGAGGCTGGTGCTGGACCTGCGGGAATACGGGGTAAAAGCTCAGATGATCTAACATCCCATGAATGCTGGTAGTCACTGGTAAAAAGCTAGTTTGCCCCCGTGGTGCATCATGGGTGGTGCACATGTATGAACAAAAAGAACCATCAATCATAAGCTGCCAAAACTACTCTGGTAAAAAGCAGTGTAGACAAAAATGGACCTAAGTTTCTATTTAGATCAGTGTTTTCAAGTTTGGCAACCTCTACATTTATGAATTCTTGGAATTGAAATCTACCATTTAAAATTGCTAAGTTCTTCACATCAGCTACTTCACAACTGGTTTATAATAATAATAATAATAATTATTATTATTATTATTATTATTATTATTATTATTATTATTATTATTATTTATTAGATTTGTATGCCGCCCCTCTCCGAAAACTCGGGGCGGCTAAGATCCAACACAATCACTATATCACCTAGAAAATAGTTTTTCCTTCAAACATCAAAATATCTTGGGTCATTTTTTGTTATTATTATTATTGTTCTGTCTGTTCCAAAAGATTGTCATTCTGAGATTATGAACTAAAATTTATACTATGTAATTATTTGTTATGAATGATCTAATTTCAAAGAAAATGTGCATTTCATGCTAAAAATAATTTTATATACATGCTCTTATTTGCAGAATATTTTGTCATAAGTAAAACGAAATGAATTCTCAGAAAATTGGAAAATACACACAAATAACTATTTTGTGTCACACCAAGAAATCTATGCAACACAAAATTTTGCTTCCAAAATCCAATGGACCATCAAATGAAATACTGCAGATAGCACTAAGGCCAGAGCTAAATAAGTTTCTATTTTTAGACTCATCTCCACAATATATAAAGAGCTAAACAAGCAAAAAGAGGAAAGGAATGCATTTTAATTTTAGAAATCTTTATAGCTTTAATGTACACAGAACTACTTATAAAATGTAAAAGAATATAGTACTGAGTGGATTTGTATATGACAATTCTAGAAACTCATTTCAACTGCAATTCAATTTATTACTTGGTCATTCCATAATTGTTACATGTATATTTATTACATGCTGCATATATTTATCAAATGGTAGTTTTAAAAATAGGTCCCAGAATGTGATGCAATAATGTTAACGTTTGTTAGATAAATGTAAGTATTTATAAACTAAATCTTAATTTAAACATTTATGATGATGATGTGATTTGCCATTTTAAGGAACTACAGGATCTGTACATTACTGAACTATATTATTATATTATAAACTGTTTAATTCTGAATTCATGCTTGACTGTAACCTGGTTTAAGAAAATTCTATCAGGACTGAGGTGTCTTGACAGCAGTAGACAGCAGTGTGTTGAGTATTAAGGTACTATGTCTTTTAATTAGACTTTCCTGCTAAACTTTAAGAATAACACTGAAAGGCTTGTCCCAGCAGAACACTATATAGGTCAAGGAAAAGAAATATAGGTAGTCTTGACTTACAACCACAACTAAGCCCAAAATTTGTTGCTAAGCAAGACAGCTGTTAAGTGTCATAACTGTCCGGCCAGAGTTATTAAAGAAATCTGGGCAGTTTTTAAGTTAGTAACATGGTTAAGTGAATCTGGTTTCCCCATTGATTTTGCTTGTTAGAATGTTACAAAAGGAGATCACATGACCCGAGGATACCACATCCGTCAGAGCCACTTACCAAGCATCTGAATTTTGATCGCATGATCACAGGAATGTTATAACAGTCATACATGTGAAAAACAGTCACAAGTCACTTTTTTTCAGTTCCATTGTAACTTTGAATGGTCATAAATGAAGTAAATTATTTTAAAAATAATCCCACATGGTTTCAGACCGAATATTTTGGAAGTCAGGCAAGCATAGCAATAACTTAGTCAGTAAGAAACATTAGCAGTTTTTGATTTTGAGTTTTTGTATTTGATGAGATTAATTCTACTTCTGCTGGCAGAGTTTAATAGAACTCTGAGAAATAAATTCTGATAGATTTCCTTCTCAGTGGGAAATACTTGCTAATAGCAAGAAGATAACCAATGTCTTTATTAAGAACATCTGGGAATGCATAAAATTTCAACACCATATGGCTAATATTTATGTTTAATTCCTCTAGAGTCAGTACATTTAGATAAGAATGGAGGTTTTAGAAAAACAAATCCACTGTGGTCTTCTTTTCCATTCAAATCCATATTACAATTACTTTTAATTACTGTAGGAAGTTAGCACTGACCCCTCTCCTAGAGAATAGCACCAATCTCTCTCCTAGAAGAATGAAATATTGTATTGAGGGGTAGGTGTTAATTTCCTACATTACCTAATTTGATAAATGTGTAATTACCTTTTTGAGAGGTAATGTTTTGAGATCAAAACCTTTCCAACTATACAGAAAGTCATGGGCCATTTGTGTTTAGTAGTTGATCCATTGGAGGAAGTGAGTCATCTATATGATATGCAATAGAAAATTCTTGCAATTAAGTAATTGGATTGGATTTTAGTATAATTATTCTGTCTATATTCTTGTATAATTCTAGCTTTATAATTTTAATTAAATTATTGTGGGGAGGGTTAATAATGCACATGGATGTTTTTTGGAATGAGTGGGATTGCATGTATGGAATGGATGATTATAGAATGAATGGACATGGAATGAATTATTGATATAGGTGGGGTGGGTGGGATTATGGTGTGAATGAAATGAATGGGAATGGTATGAATGACATACTTGGCCCATCTGGTGTTGGAGAGGCAGGAGGGGAGGGGGCACCTATCTCTGGGGAGGCAGAGGGTCAGAATATTCCGGTGCTGCTGGGGAGAAGCAGATATAGTGGGAGCCATGGAGCTAGCTGTTCCAGGGGAAGGAGAGAACGTTGCCTAATAGCGATCCCTTGTTCCGGCTCCATGAGCTCAACCCAGGGTACTGGTGATGAGTGTAATCCTGGCCCTGGGTTCAGGCTGCTGCTATTTAATGCCAGGTCGGTGGTTAATAAAGCTCTCCTAATCCGGGATTTGATCCTGGAGGAGGAGGCCAATCTGGCATGTGTGACTGAAACCTGGCTGGGCCCAGAGGGAGGAGTTCCTCTCTCTGAAATTTGCCCAGCTGGGTTTCAGGTATGGCATCAGCCTCGACCCCAGAGAAGGGGGGGAGGAGTGGCTATTATAGCCAGGGAGAGCCTTTGCCTACATAGACCCGTTGCTCCAGAGATTACGGGTTGTGAGTCCCTCCCGGTGAAGTTGTACTTAGGGATTCAGGTGGGCTTGTTGCTCATGTACCTGCCTCCCAGCTGTGTGTCAACAACCCTGCCTGTGCTGCTCGAAGAGGTAGCCGGGCTGGCGGTGGGGTCTTGGGGGACTTTAACCTACTGTCGCTCGGTGAAACCTCTGGGCTAGCGCAGGAGTTCATGGCCACCGTGACAGCCATGGACCTGACTCAAGTAGTACAGGGTCCGACTCATGAGGGGGAGCATGCACCCAACATGGTATTCCTCTCTGAGCAATTGAGTAATGGTCTGAGACTAAGGGGCTTAGAAGTGTTGCCTTTGTCATGGTCAGACCATTTTCTACTGCGGCTTGACTTCCTGGCTCCAATCCTCCCTCGCAGGGAGGTGGAACCGACTAGGTGGTTCCGCCCCAGGTGCCTGATGGACCCAGAGGGTTTTCAAAGGGAGCTTGGAGTCATACCAGATGCACCCGTCCACAGTTCGGCAGAGTCTCTTGCCATGGCCTGGAATAAGGCTGTGACAGAGGCTCTTGACTGGATTGCGCCACTGCGACCTCTCTGTGGCACTAGACCCCGGAGAGCTCCTTGGTTTACTGAGGAGCTCCGGGAGTTGAAACACCAGAAGAGACATCTAGAGAAGCGATGGAGGAAGAGTAAGTCCGAATCCGACTGAACACTTGTAAAAGCTCATATTAAGACTTATAAAGTGGTGCTCAAAGAGGCAAGATGCGCATATCATGCCACCTTGATTGCATCAGTGGAATCTCACCCGGCCGCTCTGTTTAGGGCAGTGATGGGCAGCCTTTTGAGCTTGGTGTGTCAAAATTCACCAAAAAACTGAGCATAACTCGGGTGGTGTGTCACCTTGAGAAAAAAAACATAAGCATAGCACAGGCCTCTTCCAGCCTCCCCCTCACTTATCTCAGTAATGGCCAATCACACATTCATGACACCCAAGAACCTTTCACTGGAGGATGGTTGCTGTAGTAATCACAGGACCTCCAGACAGCGATCACAGGACCTCCAGACAGCGATCACAGGACCTCCAGACAGCGATCACAGGACCTCCAGACAGCGATCACAGGACTTCAGATATGCATCCCCCGTGGCGTTCCGCTGCTCCCTGCTGCGCCAGCCAGAAGTTCGGCCTACCGAAAGTCCCAGGCCTAGACACTCTGTGCCGGGGCTCTGCTGTTCTGGCCTACAGACCTCCGGCACAGAGTCACTAGTCTACAGTCTACACTACAGCAATTTTTTAATCCTCGGCTACTGCACCTGGCCGTGTAGGAGCCGAGGATGAAACGTAATTCTCCGAAAGTTTCTCCGGCGGCCGCGTGTCACTGAAAATGGTTACACGTGTCAATGCTGACACGCATGTAATAGGTTCGCCATCACTGGTTTAGGGTAACCTGCTCCCTTCTTAACCAGGGGAGAGTTGGGGAGCCCTTGCAGAGCAGTGCCGAGGATTTTAACACATTTTTCACTGATAAAGTTGCTCGGATCCAGGCAGACCTCGACTCCGATTGGATAACAGAGTTGGCTGACAACGAGTCAGTTGAGGTGATTGGGGCCCGTCCTTGTCCATCTGTCTGGGAAGAATTTGATCTAGTGACACCTGATGAAGTGGACAAGGCCATTGGAGCTGTGAGTTCCGCCACCTGCTTACTGGATCCATGTCCCTGCTGGCTGATCTCGGCCAGCAGGGAGGTGACACAGAGCTAGGTCCAGGAGATTGTCAATGCTTCCTTGGGGAGGGGGTCCTTTCTGGCTCCTTATAAGGAGGCACTTGTGCACCCATCTTCAAGAAGCCTTCCGTGGACCCAGCCATTCTTAATAACTATTGTCCAGTCTCCAACCTTCCCTTTATGTGGAAGGTTGGTGAGAAGGTGGTGGCACTCCAGCTTTAGCGGTCCTTGGAAGAAGCCGATTATCTAGGCCCTCAACAGTCGGATTTCAGGCCCGGCTACAGCACGGAAATTGCTTTGGTCACGTTGATGGATGATCTCTGGTGGGCCCGGGACAGGGGTTTATCCTCTGTCCTGGTGCTTCTTGACCTCTCAGCGGCTTTCAATACCATCGACCATGGTATCCTTCTGCACTGGCTGGAAGTGTTGGGAGTGGGAGGTACTGTCCTTCAGTGGTTCTCCTCCTACCTCTCTGGTTGGTCGCAGTCGGTGTTAGTGGGGGAGGGGTCAGAGGTCGACCTCTAGGTCTCTCCCTTGCGGGATGCCTCAGGGGTTGGTCCTCTCCCCCCTGCTATTTAATATCTACATGAAACCGCTGGGTGAGATTATCCAAGGGCATGCGGTGAGGTATCATCAGTACGCTGATGATACCCAGTTGTTCATCTCCACCCCATGTCCAGTCAACGAAGCAGTGGAAGTGATGTGTCGGTGCCTGGAGGCTGTTGGGGTCTGGATGGGTGTCAACAGACTCAAACTCAACCCTGGTAAGATGGAGTGTCTGTCGGTTTTGCCTCCCAAGGACAATTCCATCTGTCCGTCCATCACCCTGGGGGGGGGGAATTATTGACACCCTCAGAGAGGGTTCGCAACTTGGTCGTCCTCCTCGATCCACAGCTAACATTAGAGAACCATCTTTCGGCTGTGGCGAGGGGGGCGTTTGCCCAAGTTCGCCTGGTGCACCAGTTGAGGCCCTATCTGGACTGGGAGTCACTGCTCACAGTCACTCATGCCCTCATCACCTCGAGGGTCGACTACTGTAATGCTCTCTACATGGGGCTACCTTTGAAGTGTGTTCGGAAACTTCAGATCGTGCAGAATGCAGCTCCGAGAGCAATCTGTCTGGGTTTTTAAATCATTTTTAGTATTTATTGGATTATTATTGTACATTGTTTTATTACTGTTGTTAGCCGCCCCGAGTCTCTGGAGAGGGGCGGCATACAAATCCAATCAATCAATAAATAAATAAATCATGGGCTTTCCCAGATATGCCAATGTCACACCAATACTCCTCAGTCTGCATTGGTTGCCGATCAGTTTCCGGTCACAATTCAAAGTGTTGGTTATGACCTATAAAGCCCTTCATAGTATCGGACCAGAATATCTCCAGGACCGCCTTCGGCCGCACGAATCCCAGCGACCGTTTAGGTCCCACAGAATTCGCCTTCTCTGGGTCCCATCGATGAAACAATGTTGTCTGACGGGGCCCAGAGGAAGAGCCTTCTCCAACCCTCTGGAACCAACTCCCTCCAGAGATCAGAATTGCCCCCACCCTCCTTGCCTTTCGCAAACTCCTAAAAACCCATCTCTGACATCAGGCATGGGGAAATTGATTCCCCTGGGCCGTTTCATATCATGTATGGTTTGTTTGGGATACATGACTGTTTTTATAATAAGGGTTTTAAACTGTCCTTTTTTAACCATTAGATTTATACTATGTATTGTTGTTGTAAGCCGCTCCGAGTCTCCAGAGAGGGGCCTACAAATATTTTAAAAATTAAGTATAATTAGTATAATTGTCATTCTGTGGAATAATATTAACATTTGCCACAACTACTTCATTCATATCTCTCCCTCCACTTCCCTGCAAAAATTAGATGTGGTATTTAATACATCCATGCTATACATTGGCATCCTTCAGTCTCAAAAGACCATGGTATCATGCTCTGGATTCCCCAGAACATGAAGCCTGGATAGGTTAGTATGTAGTTAGTAGTTAGCTTGGGTAACAGTCTATCTTCATACATCCATGCATACTATATATATTTATAATATATGAACAGACATTTAGCTAAATCATACAAAGACTCAACAAACCCAGCATGATGGAATGGATAGCGATTTAGCCTAATCATAATTCACTTTTGATGTGTTTAAAATGTACTTCACACATGCTATTTTAAATCTAGTACCTGCAGTATAGAAATTACAGTGATCCCTCGGTTAGCGCGGGGGTTACGTTCCAAGACCTCCCGCGCTAACCGATTTCCGCGTTATACTGGATGCGGAAGTAAAAACACCATCTGCGCATGCGCGCCCTTTGTTCCATGGCCGCACATGCGCAGAAGGTGGAGCGACGCAAGTTCGGAGGCTGGCAATGCAATGGTGATTTTTCCGGGCTCCTCGCCGCTACCCACAGGGCAGCGCTGGCGGCAATGGCAATGGCAACCCTCCCTCCTTCCCTCCTTCCCTTCTCTCCCTCCCTCCTTCCCTCCTTCCTTCCTCTCACCGGCTTTCTTGGGGCAGCGCTGGCGGCAATGGCAATGGCAACCCTCCCTCCTTCCCTTCTCTCCCTCCCTCCTTCCTTCCTGATTTTGGCCAATCAGCAATCACTATGACGTCATCGGGCGGGAAAAACCGTGGTGTAGGAAAAAAAACGCGGACTTATTTTTTAATTAATATTTTTTGAAAAACCGCGTTGCAGCGTTTCGCGCTAATCGAGAACGCGCAAATCGAGGGATCACTGTACAACAATTCTAGAAGTAAGGGACACAATTGTTAATATGATCAGAGTATACATTTCTTACTTCAGGCACAATCCTGATAAAATTCCTTCCATAGGCTCAAATGGCAGACACTAGTTTCTCTTACTAATGTATGCCAAAGGGAAAGATTTCAATGTGAATCATGAATGGATTAGAAGGATTAAATCTCCCCTCTCTGGACATTTTGCTCTAGCTAGAAGTTGAGAGAAGCTAGATCTTGGGTTAATGGAGGGTGGAACTCTAACTTGACCACAAGCATGTTAACAATGTAATGTAACTGTGTAAAAATATTCAATATTCATTGAAAATTTTAACCCTAAATGAAGGTCTTGCTTTCCTTCCTCCTTTTCTTCATTTGAAAGCAGAGGACAGAAGAGGGAGATTTCACTTTCCCACTTGCATTAATTTCATTCAGACAAATCATTTTTTGTCTTAATAACTTCTACAATAAAATACCAATTTGCAAAAATAAAAAATAAATCCTTGTTTGTCCATCATTGGTTGTTCATGCTTTATTTTTTTTTTAAAAAGCATTTGCCCCCTATATTTCAAGACTTTGTTGTCATAATGGGAAAAGCCATAAGTATGGAAATACAGTAATCTTTTTGCCGAAAAACAACAGGAAATCTACTTGCCCTCATCCTCTCTGGCCTCCCTGATACCAATTAAATACTACAGTGAGCCTTTTGCAGAAATGGAAAGAAAAGTATTGGTTCAAGTAACTAATCTCATATGTAGGAATTTAAAGAATAGATATAAAATCTGTGGCCCACGCAATTGAAATTTCAAAGATCTTCAAACCAACTTGTGGTCACTGCAGCACTGCCAAGGTCAACTGTGGTCATATGATCATGATGGCCAGTGCTCACTGCAAGCTTCTTCCCTGCAAATCAATGGGGAATCCAACAAGAAATTGGAAGTCGGTCATGCTCCTGCTGCTTTTTTAGCCACCTATGGCTATTCTGCTTATCTCTAGATAAATAAATATTGGCAAATATTGACACAACAAATCATAGATTGTCTAGTATCAAGTAAAACAACAACAATTATAAAGCAAATAAAACATCCTACTTTTCAATTTGCAATAATGACGTTGCTTAGTATGGCATAATTCAGGGATTCTAAAAGCTGGGAGTGTCATAAAACTATGAACTGTGAGAAATTTGAAGAAGGTTCCAAATAATTTTGGCCTTAAATGCACAAAGAACTCATTGCTGTCCTGCCTGGACAAGCCAGCTCTTATGTTAGAGGAAAGTCAGGGGCATAGTATGATAGGGCACCAGTTTTTTCTGCTCCTGTGCATTTGTACAGGCAAGAGGCCCACCCATAAATTGCAAAATCATCATTACCATTTTCATTTAACATTCAACACTTTAAACAGAAATGGATTGTCATGCACAGACTCAACAATTAGAGCTTGTACACAGCCACTAAGTCTTTAGCTGTCTTGTTAAGCATGAAAAACATAACCTTTGTCATCTATAATTAGGTCTTCCTGAAATTCATGGAACTGAAAATGTATAATCTAAGTTGAATACTGAGCACAGTAGCTTTACAATGATGCCTTCACCTATTTCAAGAGGATTTACTATATAGATTTTTGTGTAGTATTACCGTATATACATTTCATAGCCTGCCTATGAATGTCAGATAGGTTTAAGTTTCCTTCCAGAAGAAAGTCTGGTTTTATTAAAATATACTATTTGCCTCAGTGAGATCCAACAAAATAAAACATTAACACATCAAGAATTCTGGACAACTCAACAACCAATGTTTATATGCAAAAGATTACCAAATATACGGTAAGATATGTCAAAGTATGTGAAATACATTGAGCACACACAAAAATAGAAATTCTGAATTCTCCAGTAAGAAATTGAGCTAGGAAACTTACAGTACAGTATGTCTTATTGTTGCTCCTTTCTCTTTTTACAGTCAGCATAATAATAATAACAACTATTACATCCTTTTAACTAACATCATCTGTTATATGTTGCCAAATACACACTGCAGGGATTGCTGTACTACAAGTTATTTTAAATCAGACACTTTTTTCAGTGTTTTTAATTTCCCCCTTCCAACAACAATCAATGTCAAACTGGGATGCTGAAAAGTACATATGTGAAAACAACTCTTTGTTTTGCTAGATCAGTAATAACAGACATATCTGGAATTTTTCCAAAAATCTTACAACTTCTGTTAATTATTGTAGAATTGCAGAATTATAACATGGTTCCAATTTCTTTATGCCAATAAAAAAACATTTTAAAATGATATTTTAGAGTGAACATTATATGAGATTAGATGAAACATGTAAATAGGTGTTAACATAAGAAATAAGAGAATAAGACGGGGAAAAATTAGAGTACCATTGCAATCAATGTTTCATCTACCATAAAAGCCAGCTGTTGGGTGCAATAATTGATGTTGCTTTTTGTTTTTCACTAATCCAAGGACCAAGTGATGAGAGGCAGTGCTTTCCTGTGTGAGCCTGTAATGAGATCCCTTAGTGAACGTTAGTAAAAGATGAGTTTGCACAAGTGATGGCCAAATATATTTAAATCTTTATATACAGTAATACCTCGTCTTACGAACTTAATTGGTGCCAGGAGGAGGTTCATAAGGTGAAAAGTTCGTAAGACGAAACAATGTTTCCCATAGGAATCAATGGAAAAGCTATTAATGCGTGCAAGCCCAAAATTCACCCCTTTTGCCTCATTACCGCTGGCATTCGGATTTTGTTCGGAGGTGGGTGGAGGGGGGGAGACAGGGGGAGACAGCGCAGGCTGCCCGGAGGGACCCTCGTGGGTGGATTAACCGAAAAGTCAACAGTTACTATCCGGTTTGCAATGACTGGAAGGGAAGGGAGGGAAACGCACGGGCGGTTTCTACGTGCGTCTTCTCTGATTTTTTGTGTCTGGGAGGCCCCACTGGGGTTCTAGTATCGTCTTGCGGGAGTCCGGTAGCGGTTGGGGAAAGGTTGGGGAAGCCCTTGCCGGATTTGCGCTGCGCCGTCACCACTATCTGCAAGTTCAGGCAGAAACCTTTCTCTCTCTCTCCTTCCTCCCTCCCTCCTTTCCCCTCTCCCTCCTGGCCTCCCTCCTCCTCCTCCTCCTGTATTCCGCCTCCCTCCAAGGCTCCGGGCCACTTTCGCCTTCCTCCGCCACCACCGGCGCCCAGCTCAGCTCCTCCTCTTCTTGCTTCTTTAGAAGATGACAGCCGACGGCGCGGAGGCTGGGGATGGTGTGCGTGTGTGGAAAGGGTCAGCGGGAGAACTGGGGGGAGCCGTGGCCACTGCCCCGTGGAAGGGACCCGGCTGGGAAGCTCCCGAAGGTATGGGCTGGGGTCTTTCCGGGAGAGCAAGCACCCCGAAGCCGAAAGAAACGCGTGGAGGCTGGTAAACAAAAGGCAGAACTTTCGGCTTCTGGGTGGATGGGAGGAGCTAAGCAGCCGGAGATGTTGCCAGCCCAGCCATTCCTCCGGCCGCTTAGCTTCTCCCATCCACCCAGAAGCCGAAAGTTCTGCCTTTTGTTTACCAACCTCCACGCGTTTCTTTCAACTTGGGCCGGCCAGGAGGAGCTAAGCAGCACGGAGACATTGCCAGCCCGGCTGCTTAGTTCCTCCCATCCACCCAGAAGCCGAAAGTTCTGCCTTTTGTTTACCAGCGTTTCTTTCGGCTTTGGGCTGGACAGGAGGAGCTAAGCAGCACGGAGACGTTGCCAGCCCAGCCACTTAGCTCCTCCCATCCACCCAGAAGCTGAAAGTTCTGCCTTTTGTTTACCAGCGTTTCTTTTGGCTTTGGGCTGGACAGGAGGAGCTAAGCAGCACGGGGATGTTGCCAGCCCAGCCACTTAGCTCCTCCCATCCACCCAGAAGCTGAAACTTCTGCCTTTTGTTTACCAGCGTTTCTTTCGGCTTGGGGCTGGACAGGAGGAGCTAAGCAGCACGGAGACATTGCCAGCCCAGCCACTTAGCTCCTCCCATCCACCCAGAAGCCGAAAGTTCTGCCTTTTGTTTACCAGCGTTTCTTTCGGCTTTGGGCTGGACAGGAGGAGCTAAGCAGCACGGAGATGTTGCCAGCCCAGTGGCATTTTACATTAATTCCTCTGGCTGCTTAGCTCCTCCCATCCATCCAGAAGCCGAAAGAAAAGATCAGAAGCTGGGGGAGTCAGGGTGTGTGGAAGAGGTCCACGGGGGAAGTGGGGGGAGCTGCGGTGCCTAGGCACCCGCCTGCAGCAAAACCACCCCGCGAGCACCACCTTTGCCCCTAGGGGAAAGACCCCAGCCCATGCCTGCTGCTTGCTTTCCTGGGATGACGCAAAGACCACCTTCGGGAGCTTCCCAGCCGAGTCCCTTCCACAGAGCGGTGGCTGCGGTTCCCCCCAGTTCTCCCGTTGACCTCTTCCACACACCCTCGCCGCCCCCAGCCTCTGCGCCGCCGCCCGACTGTCAACTTGTAAAGAAGTGAGAAGACAAGGAGGAGCTGGGTGCCGATGGCGGCGGAGGAAGGTGAATGCTGCCCGAAGGCTGGGAGGGAGGCGGAATACAGGAGGAGGAGGAGGAAGAGGAGGGAGGCAGGGAGGAAATTCCAGAAATGACAGTCACAAGGCAGGGAAATCCCTGCTGCAGTAAGAGAGCACAAGGTAGAGCGCATGCGCAGTAGGAGAGCCCACGCCCCCGGCTCGGGTTCGTAAGGTGAAAATGGTTCTTAAGACAAGGCAAACAAATCATGAACCCTGGGTTCGTATCACGAAATGTTCGTAAGACGAGGGGTTCATATCATGAGGTACCACTGTATTTTGTCTCCCCAATCTTCCTTGACAAAATTTTTCTTCCCTCCTAACCTTCAGCCTTAAGTCATAGCTGGTACTGGGGTTTATCAGGGAGATTATTATTATTATTATTATTATTATTATTATTATTATTATTATTATTATTATTATTTAGATTTGTATGCCGCCCCTCTCCGTAGACTGTTACATATGATTGCTAACTAGCTTCTGATTTGGTGAATCACCAATGTATTTCTTGCAATAAATTAGCAAGCTGTAAGTACATCAGCCTAGTTGTTTCTTGCATCAAAAGAACAAAAATGGGTCCAGAATGTTCTGATCTACTGGTTTGATTTCATGATTAATAAATTGATTTGGAGAACTGACTTTAATATTTGCTCTGCTTTGATTTATTTGAAACAATAGCAATTTTAATTTCCTTTAAATCATAGCCATGCAAAACCTGTTGATTATTCATTTGTCCAGAGGTTGGAACTCTTCCTTATCCCTCCATCTCAGGCTCCTGGGTCCTATAACTTTATTCTCTTTCCTCCTTCTCAACATCTTCAGTATCCTGTTTCTAAAGCCTGCCTCTATACAGTACACTTTTATAACCAATTCCCCCCATTATAACATGGTTATAACTACCATGGTTAGAGGTACTTGGAAAATGCTTTGCTGGAAAATTGCCAATATGCTCTCTGTTGCCCAAATTCTGATATATATCTGCAAATCTTTCCTTTTCCTATACCCCTGCCACTCATCCATCCACCACACAGCCCATATTAGTGCCACACTTTATAGTTGAATAATAATTACAACAATAACAACAACGTTGGAAGCGGCCTTGGGGGTCTTCTAGTCCAATCCCCTGCTTAGGCAGGAAACTCTACACTACTTCAAGCAAATTATTATCTGACATCTTAAAAACTTCTAGTGTTAGAGCATTCACAACTTCTGGAGGCAAGCTGTTGCACTGGTTAATTGTTCTAACTGTCAGGAAATTTCTCCTTAGTTCTAAAAAGTGATGGGCGAACCGAACCCACACAATTCGAACACGAACCTGAAATTTTTTCAAACTTCAGGCAAAATTCGGGGTCGTTTTCGGCGTTTGGAGCTTTGACGTCACCGGCAGGTTGCTAAGGACGCCAAGGTGATCACTTCCTGAATTCCATGGAATCCAGGAAGTGATCACCTTAGCGTCCTTAGCAACCTGCCGGTGATGTCAAAGCTCCACCCCCGGAATCTCTTCATGGGAGGGATTCCCCGTTCGGGTTCGGGTTCAGGTTCGGGTTCAGGTTCGGTTCGGTCGAATTTTGCGTAAAGTTCGTCTGAACTTGCCGAACCCGAACACCGTTGGGTTCGCCCATCACTAGTTCTAAGTTACTTCTCTCTTTGTTTAGTTTCCACCCATTGCTTCTTGTTCTACCCTCAGGTGCTTTGGAGAATATGTTGTCTCCTTCTTTGTGGCAACTCCTGAGATATTGGAAGTTTAGCTGTCCATGCATTGCTAGATCAGATCTGCTTGCTCTAGGCCAGATTTCAGAATCACATCTAGAATGCTTCCTACTATACTGTCAAAACATAATGACAACAGTGTGACATAGGCTTAGGCAGTTTCTAGGCTTGGGCAGCATTGCGTGATTGCAACATCATTGCTGCCTTTACCACAATATAGCAGCATCTACTTGCTTCTGTTGAACTTGTTGACATCTAAAGCTATTCTTAAAAATTTCCTCAGTGCTCTGTATTTCTGTAAAAAGATGAAAAAATACCTGTCATTATTTTGTATTTCTTCACAAGACTGTCCAAGGAATTAAATATTGCTGAGTGTGTGGGGGGAGCATGGAGAGAGAGACACAGAGAGAGAGAGAAGTGAATGGCTGGCCGCTAAAGGCCGACCAACATTTGCGGCTGGGGGCAGATGCACTCAGCCACCACCACCTTAAAATGAGCAGTTGTGCGATTCTGGGGGGCCGGGCAGAGAGCCCTCGCATAAAAGCGGCAAGTTGCTTCTCTCTGCCATTTCCAGTTTAGACTCGTCGGCCCCCATTGCAGGCACCCACCCGCCCTCCCCATGGTCTCAGTGTGATTGCTGTTTGCCTTCGGGGGCTGAATAGGAATTTTTGGCGGCCATACCGCAGTTTAGTTTATGGCTGTTTTTCACCTACTCCACACTAGGTCAGGGGATGGGAGAGGTTAGGGGGTGCTTAGTGATAGTTGCTCTTAGGAAGGGGTTAATTGGCTCGAATTCCCTTGGTCACTGGGATGGTAGCATGGGGCGAAAAAGGAGGCTAGCAGTTAGGGGGTGCCCTTGGGGCTAAGTCACCGCAAGCCCACAAACGAGGGTGCCTTGGGCATGGCAGAGGGCAAGGGAAGGTCAAGGCCAAGGTCAAGGCCAAGGTCAACCTTCCCTTGCTTGGGAAGGACTTTCGCCCTTAGTTGCCCAAGGAAGGTTGTTTTTTTAAAGAATTTTTAAAGAATTTAAAATGTAAGTCAGACAAAACTGACATTTAACATAAATAGGAGCTACCATTGCTCCTCTTATTATAGAAGTCTTCCTAATAAAGAAATAAAAAATATTCTATTTTAGATCAATACCCAAGGAAGTTTGGAATGGAAGTTCCACCCCATTGACTTCCTCTGCAGGTTCAGATTTAAATAAATAAAGTGACCCATAAAACCCAGCTCTTTGGTCCGTGTGCTTATTCCACATCCGACGCAGTACATGCATACACAGTTTTCACGTTGAGTTCCTCTCCTAGGAATTAAGTTTAAGTTTAAGTTTAATCAGATTTGTATGCCGCCCCTCTCCGCAGACTCGGGGCGGCTCACAGCAATAACAATACAATGTAAAACAAATCTAATATTTAAGTTAATTTAAAAAACACCACAAATTAAAACTAATTATCTAGGTCCTCAGCAGTCTGGATTCAGGCCCGGCTACAGCACGGAAACTGCTTTGGTCGCGTTGATGGATGATCTCTGGCGGGCCCAGGACAGGGGCTTGTCCTCTGTCCTGGTGCTTCTTGACCTCTCAGCGGCTTTCGATACCATCGACCATGGTATCATTCTGCACCGACTAGAGGGGTTGGGAGTGGGAGGCACTGTTCTTCAGTGGTTATCCTCATACCTCTCTGGTCGGTTGCAGTCGGTGTTAGTAGGGGATCAGAGGTTGACCTCTAGGTCTCTCCCTTGTGGGGTGCCTCAGGGGTCGGTCCTCTCCCCCCTGCTATTTAATATCTACATGAAACCGCTAGGTGAGATCATCCAAGGGCATGGGGTGAGGTATCATCAATACGCCGATGATACCCAGTTATACATCTCCACCCCATGTCCAGCCAACGAAGCAGTGGAAGTGATGGGCCAGTGCCTGGAGGATGTTAGGGCCTGGATGAGTGTCAACAAGCTCAAACTCAACCCAGACAAGACGGAGTGGCTGTGGATCTTACCTCCCAAGGACAACTCCATCTGTCCATCCATTACCCTGGGGGGAGAATCACTGGCCCCCTCAGAGAAGGTTCGCAACTTGGGCATCCTCCTCGATCCACAGCTGACATTAGAGAAACATCTTTCAGCTGTGGCGAGGGGGACATTTGCCCAGGTTCGCCTTGTGCACCAGTTGCGACCCTACTTGGACCGGGAGTCACTGCTCACAGTCACTCATGCCCTCATCACCTTGAGGCTTGACTACTGTAACGCTCTCTACATGGGGCTACCTTTGAAAAATGTTCAGAAACTTCAGATCGTGCAGAATGCAGCTGCGAGAGCAATCATGGGCTTTCCCAAATATGCCCATGTTACACCAACACTCCGCAGTCTGCATTGGTTGCCGATCAGTTTCCGGTCACAATTCAAAGTGTTGGTTATGACCTATAAAGCCCTTCATGGCACCGGACCAGATTACCTCAGGGACCGCCTTCTGCTGCATGAATCCCAGCGACCAGTTAGGTCCCACAGAGTGGATCTTCTCCGGGTCCCGTCAACTAAGCAATGTCGCCTGGCGGGACCCAGGGGAAGAGCCTTCTCTGTGGCGGCCCCAGCCCTCTGGAACCAACTCCCCCCAGAGATTAGAACTGCCCCCATCCTCCTTGCCTTTCGTAAACAACTTAAAACCCACCTCTGCCACCAGGCATGGGGGAATTGAGATCCTCTTTCCCCCTAGGCCTTTACAATTCTATGCATGGTATGTATGTATGTATGTTTGGTTTTTATATTAATTGATTTTTAATCAATACCAAATTACTATTGTACACTGTTTTATTGTCGCTGTTAGCCGCCCCGAGTCTCTGGAGAGGGGCGGCATACAAATCCAATAAATAAATAAATAAATAATCATACAAACTAGCGTACCATGCATAAATTTTATAAGCCTAGGGGGAGGGAACGTGTCAATTCCCCCATGCCTGACGACAGAGGTGGGTTTTAAGGAGCTTACAAAAGGCTAGGAGGGTGGGGGAAACTCTGATATCTGGGGGGAGTTGGTTCCAAAGGGTCGGGGCCGCCACAGAGAAGGCTCTTCCCCTGGGTCTCGCCAAACGACATTGTTTAGTTGACGGGACCCGGAGAAGGCCAACTCTGTGGGACCTAACTGGTCGCTGGGATTCGTGCGGCAGAAGGCGGTCCCGGAGATATTCTGGTCCAGTGCCATGAAGGGCTTTATAGGTCATAACCAACACTTTGAATTGTGACCGGAAACTGATCGGCAACCAATGCAGACTGCGGAGTGTTGGTGTGACATGGGCATATTTAGGAAAGCCCATGATAGCTCTCACAGCTGCATTCTGCACGATCTGAAGTTTCCGAACACTTTTCAAAGGTAGCCCCATGTAGAGAGCATTACAGTAGTCGAGCCTCGAGGTGATGAGGGCATGAGTGACTGTGAGCAGTGACTCCTGGTCCAAATAGGGCCATAACTGGTGCACCAGGCGAACCTGGGCAAACGCCCCCCTTGCCACAGCTGAAAGATGTTTCTCTAATGTGAGCTGTGGATCGAGGAGGACGCCAAGTTGCGAACCCTCTCTGAGGGGGTTAGTGACTCCCCCCCGGGTGATGGACGGACAGATGGAATTGTCCTTGGGAGGCAAAACCCACAGCCACTCCGTCTTATCCGGGTTGAGCTTGAGTCTGTTGACACCCATCCAGACCCCAACAGCCTCCAGGCACCGGCACATCACTTCCACTGCTTCGCTGACTGGACAAGGGGTGGAGACGTAAAGCTGGGTATCATCTGCATACTGATGATACCTCACCCCATGCCCTTGGATGATCTCACCCAGCGGTTTCATGTAGATATTAAATAGTATGGGGGAGAGGACCGACCCCTGAGGCACCCCACAAGGGAGTAACCTAGAGGTCGACCTCTGACCCCCCACTAACACCGACTGCGACCGACCAGAGAGGTAGGAAGAGAACCACTGAAGGACAGTGCCTCCCACTCCCAACCCCTCCAGCCGGCGCAGAAGGATACCATGGTCGATGGTATCGAAAGCCGCTGAGAGGTCAAGAAGCACCAGGACAGAGGATAAACCCCTGTCCCGGGCCCGCCAGAGATCATCCATCAGCGCGACCAAAGCAGTTTCCGTGCTGTAGCCGGGCCTGAATCCTGACTGCTGAGGACCTAGATAATCGGCTTCTTCCAAGGACTGCTGGAGCTGGAGCGCCACCACCTTCTCAACAACCTTCCCCATAAAGGGAAGGTTGGAGACTGGTCGATAGTTATTGAGAATGGCTGGGTCCAGGGAAGGCTTCTTGAGGAGGGGGCGCACAAGTGCCTCCTTGTAGGGATCCGGGAAGGACCCCCTCCCCAAAGAAGCGTTGACAATCTCCTGGACCCAGCTCCGTGTCACCTCCCTGCTGGCCGAAACCAGCCAGGAGGGACACGGATCCAGTAAACAGGTGGCGGAACTCACAGCTCCAATGGCCTTGTCCACTTCATCAGGTGTCACCAGATCAAACTCTTCCCAGACAGGTGGACAAGTATGTGCCCCAGTCACCTCAACTGACTTGTTGCTTTCCTCCCAGAAAATAAGCATCTAGCAGTTCTTTCAAGATTTGCCAACATTTGAGAAATCTCTCCTTTTCTGGTATTTTGTTCTCTTGTTGCTATCGAGTGTTTTCCAGTCATCACTCTGTTTGTATATCTTTGGAATGGAATCTGAAAGAAATCATTTACATTCAATGTATTTATAATCTTGTATTTTGTCTTGTAGCTCCATGGTTTTGAGCTGGTTTCCTACTACTAAACCTTTTAATAATGTCTTTCAAACACCATCCTGTTTTTTTCATGCAAATACTATTATGAACTGCACTTCAGTAACAAATAGTGGACAAGAGAAGCTACTTTTTAGCAGGATATTAGCAGGATTTCTTTCCCTTCAAGCAAAATCCAATTAAACATACTTGTTTAAAATAATGTGCATAATAATCTGTATCTTGTTTTCTACGCATGTACACACAATTACATTCAATATATTTGGGTGTGTATATCTATATCTTCTGTACAGACTCACACACATATATAGAAATGCCAGCACAGCTCTGAGATTCAGTCCCTTATCATTTTTATTTTTGCTGATGCAGTAAGATGAAAATCAGAGAAAGAGTCTCGCCCTTTTGTCTGCCTATGACTTAATCACAGGGTGTGGGGAAACATACTACAAGCTTGTAGCTGTTAAACCAAAATCTTGTACAGAAATCCTTGAATGGTTTCATTTTAGGAATACTCTAAATTCGGACTAACATCTCCATCATTGTCAGTCGGCTTAGGCAAACTCTGATATCTGAGGATGTTTGGAGAGGTCTATAATTTGTCTATATGGTATCAAAATTGGAAATGTCTATGCTGGGGATACATATACAAATGAAATAAAAACATGTTTTCTCTGCAGCGAGAAACATTTCAGAGTTCAAGAGAATAAACTATTTAGAATCTTTATTAATGAGTTTTGCATCCTTTCCCACTTGATATGGATTTATATTCATTCAGGGCTTATATAGGAATTGCTTGTAATTTCAGTACAATGAGAGGGAAAAGATACACTTGATTAAATCTGTCAGAGGTTTTAAGCAATGAAACAAAAGTATTAACATAGCCTAAGCAGAAGAATGCTTGCTTCATTATTTATATATGTAGCCCAAAATAGGAAGAAAATGTGCTAAGGGAGTTGATTTGGCTCATATGTTGCTAACCATATTTTGAAATAATATTTGGTTATATAGCCAAAGTAAATAGATTTTCCCTTATAAAACAAATGGCATGCATTGCTCAGTTAAGGAATTCAAGCAATTTTATTTTTTACATTAGAATAAGTAGATGTTCCAAATGGATCATATTTTTAAAAATTATAGATTAAGGCTAGGTTCAAGAATTGTTTTTTAGTGGCATAGTATGTAGAATAACAATTCTATAGGCAATTACCAGAGGACAACAGATAAACATAAAATTTTATTCAACAATAATTTTGTTGAAGAGTTGGTTACAATAGTTACAAGGTGTTTATTTTTCATTATTGTATGGTTTGTATGTTTTTCCATATGTGATTAAACTTTATTTTTTTTTTGCCCATCTAAAGCAATTTGTTCCTTATATGGTCTTTTGAATATTCAGACATGCACATTTATTTATTACCTTGGTTTCTTCATACAGTATGTGCCTCCTGTCCCGTCCTATTGTCTCTCCTATATCTCCTATATCATATCTACTATTCTTCTATTCTAATCCTCTTATACTACTCTCATAATATCCTTCTATTCTCTAATTGATATATTCTATTCCTAAATTTTCACTTCTATTCTTTCTCTAATATATTTTACTCGAGTATAACCTCTATAACCTTCCTTGTGTATTGTTATTGGACAAAATAAATAAGTAAATAAAAATAAAAAGTATGTGTTTGTTTAGAGATAATGGAAAAGAGCTTTTATATGTTCCTACATTTCTGCCACTTCTATTGCCGTTGAAGTAAAATTTAAATGTTAACACAAGAATCATCATCAACCTGAGCTGTTTAATAAGAGGTAGAGATATGAAACATTGTGATGGCCATGTTTTGAGAAGATGTGACTTTGGTTTGCTATTTACTCTGAACAGGCAGTCCTTCTATACCATCTGGGATAGTTGTTTGCCTATAGATGCAAATAAAGTAGTGGGAAGGTAGTAATTTAGGTAGTAAGCTGAAATTTGGTTGGAGCCTGAAGGGAATCCCACCAGCATTTTGGCTGGCAACGAAAGTCCGGAAGTGGGGTTTTCCAGCCAGACGTTAATTCTCTATAGTTTGTCTAATATAGACAAACTATATTCTGTATGTGTCACATGTTTTTGCTGAATTTGAAAATTAATGGAGAGTAGGATATTTCGGCCTTATTTTGGCCTCATCAGCTAGCCATACCCTCACTGGGACTTGAACTTGCAACCTTTGCCTTGTAAGGCAGGTAATTAACCTCTAGGCTAGTTTCCAATTCCCTTCAGCTCTGTACCAGGGAAGGGTTACATGTTTTTTGTGTCGAATACATACATGTATACATACATATATTATATTATATTTTCATAGCCTCCTTGGAATTGAAGGAAGGAGAAAATGGCTAAAACACAGAAGGCAGAGGTGGCTTTTTTTTTTAGCTTTTTGTCTTGGACTGCATAGCTGTGAGAACAGTGGAGCCAAAAAAGAAAGAAGGCTAAATGGAATTGGTTTAAAAGTCTGACCTGGAGAATAAAAATGAAAAGCTAGATTGTATATTTTTAAGTTTTTGGAGTTTCAAAACGGGGATTAATAATTGAAATTAAAGTGATTGAATTAACTTTTTCTTCTCTGGAAATGAACTATAATGCCATCTAGAGGCACCAGAGTAAACAGGTCTCATAAACAAAGATGAGAAGTGACCCACAGCAATGTGTGTTGAATTGATAAGAAAGTTTTTTTCCTTTGATTAATAAAGAGTAAAACACTGGGAACTCTGTCGTTTAACATTTGTTGGAACAGTGTAGCTCCTGGAGCATGAAGAAAGAATAACAGAAAATATTAGATCCATTCCTCCTTGTTATCTTACAGGGTTGTTATTGTGGGAAAAAGAGGTGGCAGAAGATGCATTAGGCATGTTTGTCTCCTTGAGTTAATTATAAAGTAATAAATAATCATGATTGGAAAAATATTCAGCAAGAGATAGAGTTAAATGAGTGCTGAATTCAAAAGAGGAAATATGGGTGATTAACATTTGCTGAAATAATAGCACTGGAGTGTCAATTATTTTGTACTAGACTGAATGTACTCTCCTCTTTCTGGTGTGGCTTTTTGACACTAAATCTCAGAGGAAGAAAATGTTTTGCTTCTCATTCAAGAAGTTTCATCAACTGTGTCATAACTGATGAAGCTTTTGGGATGAGAAGCAAAATGTCTTTTTCTTCCTCAAAGTAAAAACAAAAGGTGTATTTTGAAAAAGCACCTTTGAGACAACTATGACATGGATGACTGAGAATCTCCTTAGAAGTTTTGACACTAAGGTTGGTAATTTTATAGGGACTGGATTCATGTACCAAAATTATAACTTCCCCCCAAATATTCATCTTTCTAAAATTCCTTTAAGATAATTTTTTCCTTTGCCAATATGAAAGGTTGCCTTACTAGGAAACTGATCAGTTGGATCTTAATGCATTAATCCATTCTATTTACATGTTTTTTTAATATTATGAGATTTATAAGTTATTATATAGATTGAGCTGAACTCTTCCTGGAAAATCTAGAGCCACCAGACCATGTGACCTTATTGGTTCTAATGATTCTCATGATTTGTAAAAGGTATAGTGTCTCTAGATCTCTGTCAAGTCACATATCTTCTTTACACAATTATCTTAACCAGGCTGGGCTTGGAGTAGAGGTCAGCAAGGGCAAGAATGTGATAAGACTGAAGTTGTTGAATGAAGCCAGACCCCATTTCCCAAACTACACTGTTTTTGAATCTACTGCTTAACCAATTGTTGAGGAATATCAATTTTGCATCCAGCAACTACAGAAGGTTAACAGGTAAATTGTTTATTTAGCAGTGATTGTTTGAGCTGCTCTGCAGAAACAAACATTGAGAGGTTCTGTACTATGATAAATTTGCTTTCTAGAGAAACTTTTCATTATTTTTGCACAGAGACAGTTAGTTTCCTGTATGGTCTTTTAAAACACTAAAAAGTCATTGTCCATTGTCTTCGGAGAGGGGCGGCATACAAGTCCAACTAATAAATAAATGATGAATAAAAATTAATTAATATTGGAAAAATAAGAGCATTTGAATGTTATCTATTTCCTCTGTCTTCATCTAGGTAACAATTATTCATTTAGTTTATCCGTGATTACAAAATACTGTGTTCCCAAAAATGAAAATCAGAACAGCCAGAAAGATGAGAGGCAATAAAAATATACAGGATCTGTAATGCAATTCAGCTCCGAATCAAACCTTGGTCAGAAATAATTCAAAGAACTTACTGAATCCAAAAGCTGATGCATATCTGAATCCAGATAGCGACCTGATAGCAAAATACCCCGCAGCCCAATGCTCAACCTTAAAGCGGGCGGTGGTTGAGGGCTACGCAGCCCTAGGGCATCTCTTGGAGCCGTAGCGGACAACGCGCCAAGGTGGAGCGTGGGGACTTCAGAAAGGTCAAGCTTGGAGGGAGGGCCCAAGGCACGGAGGAGGAGGTAGGGCTCGCCTTCTCCTGCCAAATTAGGCTGCGGTCACGGAATAAGGCTTAGCAATAGCAAGCCAGGATGCCGGAAGGCACGCGTGGGGCCACGCAGCCCATGAACTAGAGGCGAGCCGCGCGTCCCGCGGGAGTTGCAGGCCTGCGGCAAGAGAACGGGCTGAGCACAGCCGAGCAAGGGAGCGCTGCGCCTCCGAGGGGGTGGACCTCGGCGCTGGTTCGCGGGGCGGCCGGAGTAAAATCCAAACGGCGTCCTCCGGCCAGCGCCAGCGTTTGAGGCGGCAGCGGCAGCTTGAGGAATAAAAGGCGGCAGCAGCGGCGCGAAAGCAAGCGCCGCTCGCCTCAGGATGTCCGCGCACAGCCTGCTCAACAGCGTCTTCTCGTGCTCTTCCTCACCAGCGGCTGCCGGGAGTCCTCCGCTCTGCCCCAAGAGCTTCTCCAAGCAGGGGCTTCGCCAGACCCGCAGCCTGGACCCCGCCGTGATCGGCCGCTCCGGCGGGGAAGAAGGGACGACGCCGGAGAGTTCGGGCCGCTTCGCGCGCGCCAAAACGACGAGCAGTCCTTCGGCCGAATACTTGGCGGCCTTTACTTCGCGCGCGCTGCTGCGGCCGCCCCGCGGGAGCCAAAGCGGCGCCTTCTCGCTCTCCGTGCCCAGCACGCCCCTGGAGAAGTCGCCCTCCGGCAGCTTCCACTTCGACTACGAGGGCCCTCGAGGCAAGAGGCTCACGGCGTGGGAGCTGCCCTTTTTGGCGCGCGCGCCCTCAGCCTCGGCTCTCAGCGGCGGCTATGGGGGCAGCGGGGCCAACAGCATCTTCTTTTCCCCCCGAAAGTGGCTCCAGCAGAGGAAGGGACAGCATCTGCCCAGCAGTCCCTCCTCTTCCTACGTAGTGTGGAAAGCCGAGGTAGGAGCGTTGCCTTTAAAGCTTTAGATTTAATCATTGACCCTCTCGCCACAGTCGGGTAAACTTTTCAGTTAGGAGCCGATGTGTTGAGGACTTTAAATTGAAATGTCCTGGTTTATGAACTCTGCTGACTTTAGGTAATTATCATCATCTGGGAAAAGGAGTTTATAATCTTATCTCAATAAAGGAGAATAGTTGTAGCTCAGGGTTGAAATAAGGAGTCTTTGGTGTTCTCTAAGCTCCATGGTTGTTTTCTTGCAAAAGTTTCATTACTCAAACTACACCGATCATGGTTTGTTTGTTTGTTTGTTTGTTTGTTCGTTCGTTCGTTCGTTCGTTCGTTCGTTCGTTCGTTCGTTCGTTCGTTCGTTCGTTCATTCATTCATTCATTCATTCCACTTCTATGCTGCCCAATCCTGAAGGACTAAGGGCGGCTTACAAAATAATAATACAATACAAAAGATACAGTAATAAGTATAAGTATAAAGTAATAAGACAAGTGGAATATAATATCTAAAACTAACCCCATGATAAAACCAATTTATTATAAAAAGACATAATCACATACATACACACCATTCATACAGTTTGGCCATGAAAGATGTACAAATGGTTACCTAGCTTGGGTAATGAAACCGTCTGCAAGAAAACAACCCAATTCAGAGAACACTAAGGATCCCTCAATCTCGCCTCAGTTATAGAACAGGTTTGTAATTCTCAAAGTATCATATTCTCAAGGTATATGAAACTATTAGATAAATGCATAGTGATCTTTGCAATCTAAAATGGATCCAGAACAGCATGGAGAACCTTTTAAGACATTTGTTGATTCAGCAGTCAGTTAACATGATGAATGGGTGTACGGGTGTTGCAATTCAGCCCAAGGAAGCACATGCTTCAAATACTGTACTTGCTGAGAATATTGTTGTCCCATGTTGAGTGAGGAATGCTCATCCTTCTCCATCATAACAGTCTCCAAAAACATATTTTATCAGTACAGTAGTCCCTCACCTATCGCTGATGTTACGTTCCAGACCTGGCCGCGATAGGTGAAATCCGCGATGGGGAATTTATCGACTGATAGTACTTATTTAAGTATTTATATTGTAATTGTTTGGTAAGTTTTCATTGTTTTAAGTGTTTATAAACCCTTTCCACACAGTATTTATTTTAGATACAGTATTTAAATGCAGTATTTACAATTTTAGATACATATTTTTTTTAAAAAAACCTGCTGATCGAGTTCGGCGGGCTGTTTAAATCTGCCGATCGACTTCCTCAGAAACCCGCGATGAAGTGAAGCCGCAGTAGGTGAAGCGCAATATAGCGAGGGACTACTGTATCAGGTTTGCCTGGATGTGTGCCTTAAATATGGATACTTCATTTTTTCCTTTTTCTACCTTTCCCACAGGTTTATTTGTTTAATTGTGTTTAAACTTTATCCTGAGAGTTTAGCAGGCCTGTGTAATTTGAATGTTTTTCTTCCTATATCAAGTTATTCTTTCTTGTTGCCAGGTTACATTTCTTTGGTGATGTAATGGCATGACTGTGTTCTGTCCTAATTACACATAGTTTACAAAAATACATGTAATGGATAACATAAACTTGAGTGTTCAAAGAAAAACTCACTTCCCAAAACATACAATTAATGTACATAAATTGCAGTTAGATTGTTATTATTGTCTAGTCACACTGAAGTCATATATAGAATATACATTGGATTTCATTTTTTTTATTTCCAATTAGCAATAGGTAAGCAAAATTCTGCAACATAGCAAACTAATAGGAAGGCACCAAGATGGATAGGGCTTTTTTAAGCCATTAACAGCCAATCATAAATCTAATGACAAAAGAAAGAGGACAACAGAAGTCAATATACAGTATACTGTAAATGACATTTTTTATTAAAAATTTGGATAAAGAGATGGGATAATCTTACTAGATTTGCAGAAGGCTCATACACGATATAATATCTAATACTACAAAAACAAACTTCAATATGATCATGAGAATCTGAAGGATGCATTGAAAATACAGTATGGAAAATTAGTGGAAATAAATGCAGATTTAAATTCACCTTGTAATTTATAGAACATCCAAATCCACTGGGCAACTTACACATTTAAAAGTAAAGAACATTATTTAAAAAATAAAGATAACAAACCCTTTCACCACAAAAAGTGAGCCTGGAACGGCTTAAAGAAGCACAGATTAACTGCTAGAGTATGGATGATGGATTCCTTGTCAGATAGTAAATCTGAAAGAAATCTTGGAATAGAACTTGGTTACACACTTAATGAGTCAGTAATGTGACATGGGTGTAAAGTATGCAAAAGGACTATCACATGGAAGAAGGTTATGATTTGTTCTCTGAACTGCCAGAGTACAAGTTACAAAATCATGGTCTTAAGCTGCAGGAACATAATTTTCATTTGAGTGTCAGCAAAAAATAAGCATAGTCTGACAGTGGAGTCATTTACCTAGACCAGTGTTTCCCAACCTTGGCAACTTGAAGATATTTGGACTTCAACTCCCAGAATTCCCCAGCCAGCTGGCTGGGGGATTCTGGGAGTTGAAGTCCAAATATCTCCAAGTTGCCAAGGTTGGGAAACACTGACCTAGACAATGGCAAGATCCTCTTTGTTTTGAGTGTGTTTGAGCAGATCTGTATTTGGAAGGCTTTAAACTGCATTTTCTAATTTTCTGAACTCAATAATTTTAACTCCATACCTAAATGGCTCATTCCAACTATGTGACTCTAACATACTTGATTAACTGTAACTTCCCCCAGTCTCCCTGAATTTTCACATATACATGCACCCACCAGTGCCCTTCTTCCCTGGCCACCCTGCGACCTCTTTCCCTCACATCCTAGTGTTTGCACACACACACATACACCCCGTATTTCTCCGTTTCCCTGGCCTCCCTGCATTCGCAACATGTAATCTGTACCTTCTTTTCCTGTCTTCCATGTGCTCACACACACATGCCCCCAATACTGCCATGCTACCCTAGATTCCTTGCTCTTACACACCCATGTATCCACAGTTCTCCCCTGGGTCTCCCTGCATTTGCACACAAGTGCATCCACCAGCATCCTCCTTTTACTACCTTCCCTTGCTCATGTACATCCAGATACACTTGCATGCACCCCACCCCCTCTTCCTCTGCTTGCACACATTCATGCATGGCCTTTTTTCATAGTCTCTCTGCATTTGCACATATTGTTGTGGTTAGCTCTGGCCCAGCTCCTGCCCCAAGGACTGTGGATGTGGGGGAGACATCCACATGTTGCAGGCCTGTTTTGCGCCCCCCCGTGGAATCTGCTGATGAAGGCTCCTTTGACCAAGAAGACATGAGTGACAGGGAGGAGGAGAGTGTGGCAGACAGCTCAGAAAGAGATCAATTATCTAGCTCCTCCTTGGATTCAGAACAAGAGTTAATGATACAGCCATGCATGCGGAGAGCGATGCATAGGCAACAACAACTGAGAGATTATTATCAAAGAAAATGAGGCCACCTGTGGTTGGGTGGGGCTGTGGTAATTAGTGAGGCTGCTATAAAGAGCAGCCTGTGGGTTTGGCCATTGTGGAGGATTATCTGATCATTGTGTTTCGTGACTGCTTTACTGACTTTGACTTTTTGTGTGTGCTGATTTTTCCCTGCTTTGAAACTAAACCAGAGCAAAGTGTGTTTCACTTTGCGAAAGAAGGACTGTGAATTGCCTCACAGCTGCAAGCTAAGTATCACAGAACTGATAAGGGACTTGTATAAATTACCAGTTTGTTTGGAGACCAGTGCTCTTTGCTATACCAAAAGAGGGCTTAGTTTAAGTGAATTTTCATTATAAAGAACATTGTTTTTAATTTTCAAACGTGTGTGTGTCTGAAATTTGTACCTGTGAATTTTTGGGAGGATTCTACCAGAGAGCCCGACAGAACACATATGCATCCTGCATCTTCTTGCCTCAGTCTCCCTGAGTTCATGCTACACTGCATCACACATACACACACCCATACACACTTGCATGTGGACTGCCCAGGCCTTCCAGGTTTCTCCCTTTTGTCTGGGACTCCCTCTGCTTCCTGCTTAATGACTTTGGGGTATCACGTAACAATAGCAATTCTGTTGTCAGTTGCCTTGTAGCATTGCAATTGAGTTTAAATTAATAAAGGTTTGCAGAACCTGCATGTGTGAATTTATTTGCCATTGAGCAAAAATATTTTTGACACAAAATTTTATCATTAATGGCAGACAAAAAAGAACCAAGAGCTTAGGCCTATTTTTATTGTGCATATAGTGTATATGGTGCATTTATAGGAAACACTCCGAGGCCCGACTGAAGGAAATGTGTCCGAAAGGTGGGAATATTTAAAAAATGCTGTCTATAACACCGCTCTATCAGTACAGTATTTGGTAAGATCAGAAAGACTACAGATTGGTTTGAAGCCCACTCAAAGGATCTGACACCAGCCATTGAGGAAAAAAGGAGAGCGCTGATTGCATATCAAGCCTGCTCCTGTATGTGCTATCTGCAGGTTCTGCGGGCTGCTCATAGCAAAGTACAAACAGGCGGCCAGGAGATGTGCAAATGACTATTGGTTGCAGCTTTGCTCTCGGATCCAGATCGCAGCTGACACAGGTAACAAGGGGATGTATGATGGCATCAAGCAGGCCTTAGAACTAACACAGAAGAAATCTGCTTCTTTGAAGTCTGCTACAGGTGAGGTTATCTAGGACAGAATGCAGCAAATGGCACGTAGAGTGCAGCACTACTATGAGTTATATTCTAGAGAAAATGTGATAACTGATAAGGCTTTGAATGGCATTGAGTGCCTGCCTATGTTGGAGGAGCTTGACAGTGAGCCAACCTTAGAGGAACTATCATATTTTTCAGAGAATAAGATGTACCTTTTTTCCCCCTAAAAGAGGCTGATAATTTGGGTGCGTCTTATACTCTGAATGTAGGGGGGTTCAGCTGTAACTAGCTGCTAACGATCTTCCCAACTCTTACTTTGCAGGCTCTTTCATTGTTTCTCTCTGCAAAGAATGTTTTCCAAGCCCTAAGTCTATGCAGGGTTTTTTTCATTTCTCTAACTTGCTCCAAATAAGTTTCTTTCCAACTCTTAAACAGGTGCTAACAATATTCCCAGCTCTTACCAGCTTTCAAGCTCTTTCATTGTTACGCTCTCTGAATATTTTTTTAAAGCCCTAACCAGGGGATAAAATGATGTGCTGGAGCTGACCAGATTAAGGATGCTAGCCTGATGAATACCTGGTAAGCAGATTCTTTTCCCTATTTTCCTCCCCCAAAACTAATGTGCGTCTTATACTTTAAAAATACGGTAAAAACGCAGCTCTGGACTCCCTTGCCTCAGGCAAGGCACCCGGGAAAGATAATATCTTTGCTGAAGTTTTGAAGATTGCATACAGCAATCTGCAAAGAGATCATCCCTGCAGAACTGCATGCAATTTCTGTCTCTGTTGGAGAGAAGATAGAGTACTGCAGGACATGATGGATAATAATAATAATAATAATAATAATAATTATTATTATTATTATTTATTAGATTTGTATGCCGCCCCTCTCCGAAGCCTCGGGGCGGCTCACAACAAATATCATCACACTATATAAGAACCAAGGTGACAGGAGCTACTGTAACAACTATCGCAGCATCTCTCTTCCTACTGTGGTAATGAAGTTACTTGCCCGTGTCATATTAAAGAAGTTCCAGTTGCTTGCAGAGAGAATATATCCAGAATCACAATGTGGATTCTGAGCCAACAGGTCTACTACCAATATGGTATTTTCTCTTAGACAGTTGCAGGAAAATTGTAGGGAACAAAGACAGCCACTTCTTGTGGCTTTTATAGATCTTACGAAAGCTTTTGACCTTGGTAGTAGGGATGGCCTTTATAAAATCCTCCTTGAGATCAGCTGTCCACCCCAGCTCCTCAACATCATCAGGTATGAAGGGCACAGTAGTTTTTGATGGCTTAACATCAGATTCCTTTGAAATTCAAAGTGGAGTGAAACAGGGTTGCGTAGTGCCAGCACTACTCAGGATCTTTTTTGCTGTCATGCTGAAGCATGTTTTTGGAACTGTAACAGAAGGAGTCTATCTCCAGACCAGATCAGACAGAAAACACTTTAGCCTCTCTAGATTGAGAGCAAAATCTAAAGTCCAGCTGCAATGCTTAAGGGATTCTTCTTCGCTGACAATGCTGCCGTTACTGATCCTTCTGCTGAAGACCTTCAACAACTCATTGACTGTTTTAGCAAGGTCTGCCAAGATTTTGGATTAACAATCATCCTAAAAAATGCAAGTCATGGGTCAGGACATGGATTCACCTGCCCATATTACAATCTTTGCACAAGAATTGGAGGTCATTTATGACTTTATGTATCTTGGCTCAACCATCGCCGATACTCTCTCTAGATACTGAGCTGAATAAATGTATTGGTAAAGTGGCCACCACAAAGAGGCTATGGCTTAATAAGAAGCTGACAGCACATACAAAGAGCCAGGTTTATAGCGCCTGTGTCTTGAGCACTTTCCTGTATTGCAGTGAGTCTTTGACCTTTTATGTACAGCAAGAGAGAAAGTTGAATACCTTCCATGTGTGCTGTCTCAGAAGTATCCTTGGCATCATCTGGCATGACAAAGTACCAAATAGTACAGTTTTGAAATGTGCTGGAATTTCTAGCATGTATACACTATTGAAACAGCCACATCTTCACTAGCTTGGGCATGTGAGAATGGATGATGGGCAGATTCTCAAAAATCTCCTATATGGTGAACTAGTGCAGGGAAAGTGCCCAGAGAGAGACCACAGCTGTGATATAAGGATATCTGTAAAAGGGATTGAAAGGCCTTGGGAATGGACATTAACAGCTGGGAAACCTTGAGCTGTGATCGTTCAGCTTGGAGGCTAAAGACGCAGCATGGCCTTCTCCATTTCGGGGAGACACTTGTTCGGCAGGCTGAGGCAAAGAGGCAGTTCCAGATCCAGCGAAATCTGGGGACCAGGCAGGGGGCAGAATGGATCTGCCCTCAGTGTGGAAGGGATTGCCACTCTCAGATTGGCCTTTTTAGCCACACTAAGATGCTATTCTAGGAACTGTTTCCAGAGCACAATACCATAGTTTTTCAAGACTGAATGTTGCCAATAATAGTGCATTTCTATTACAGCAGCAGTATAATTTCAGTAAAATAACTGGATAAAATCTATTTAATCTAGAACTTCCTACTGAGCTCTCCTTTTTGTTCACCTCCTCTTCCTCCATTATAAGGTCAGGGTAAATCTACAACGTACTGGCTGAATGTGGTGCACTCCTCCCTCCAAATCCACTAGCTTGTAATTTCAAAATGAAATATATCCCCCTGGCTAGCCTGAGAAAAGGAGATAACAATTTGCCACATCCTTCTGTAGCCATTTTTGGCAATGCCTTCACAACTCTCTTAGCATGAGTAAGACGTAAGTGCAGAGTAAAACGTCTCCCAGCCAGCACTGGCAAGAAGGAGAAGGAAATGGCAATGGTATGGTCTCTGGCTAATCTCTGTTACAGGTGATACAATATATGTAAGAATTTTGAAGATAAAACTGTTACAAATATGTAAATGCTGTTGTGTTCTGCATAGGCCGTATTACTTATGCATTTAGGCTAAGGATCTAATTAATTTTATTTATAAAATAAATATAGCTCAGTTGGCCATAAGGATAAATCTAAACCCTTAGTTAGGTAGAACCTTTATTTATTCAATTCAAAGGTCATCCCAAAACAGTGAACTTTATATTAGGGTAGATTAGAAAAAACAAGCAGATAGGCATTAAAACCATGAGTTTAGTCTTCAGTTGGAATGAGGAAGAAAGTTCAGGCATTGAAGTTAAGCTCTGGAGGCTTCTGTGATTATTTCTGCATGAACATAGGGCTGAGACTTACTCTCTTGTGCAAAAAGGAAAAGCAAGTTGTTTTCCAGACTTATCTTTATCTTTAGACAAAGCCAATAGTAGTTTATTTTAACCCTGCTGTTCTATTTAAAAAAAGTTACAAATCTTCTGTTCCCGGGTCACCCTGACCCGGACCGAAAACTCTTCATTTGCAGTGCTTATGTTTGGTCAATTTGAATACTTTTTTCACTTGGAAAGTAGTCTGAACATTTCTGCACACAATGATATGAAAATTGAACTGAAGAAATTAATCCTTATTGGTTTATTTTGCACATAAATATGCCTCCCCCCCATTTTTGTGAATTTATTTTAGGTTTATTGATAATTATGCCTGCAAAATACATTCTATTTTACTAAAGTTGGTGTGGGATTGGTAGCTTGAACATTTCTGAACATAATGATATGAAAATTGAACTGGAAAAATTGATGCATATTGGTTTATTTTGTTGATGAAATGCACACCCCCCCCCGTTTTTTTTAAATAGTCTTCACTTTATGGATAGTTTTGCTAGCAAAATACATTCTATTTTACTAAGGTTGGTGTGGGATTGGTAGCTTGAACATTTCTGAACATAATGATATGAAAATTGAACTGGAAAAATTGATGCATATTGGTTTATTTTGCACATAAATGTATGCCTCCCCCCATGTTCAATTATTTCAATTTATATAAAAATTATGCTGTTAATTTCAAACTTACATACTTTTTTTTAGTAAAATGGATTTGTTTCATAAAATTAGTTCTCTGGCTACAATGTGGTTGATTTTCAAAAGGATATTCCAAATATTTCTAGCCAAATATGTATAAAAAGTGACAATAATGGCACACAGCAAGGCCGAGGGGGGGGGGTGGCCCTTTTGTGGCAAAAATAAACCAATAAGAACCATTTTTCCAGTTCATTTATATTTTTCTTATATTCATAAATGTTCAATTTAGTATATCAAACCTTTTGGGGGAAAATTCCTTGGGGATTTGTAGCCTTAAAAAATAGAAATTGACACGAAATTCAGAAATGATGGGGGGAGGGGCTTTTTGATCAAAATTAAAATATAAGTCTCAATTTTTCCAGTTCAATTTTCATATCATTATGTTCATAAATGTTCAAACTAGTTTTCCAGTTGAAAAAGTTTTCAAAAAGACCAAATTCAAGTACCTAAAAAAAATCATTTTGGTCCGGGTCTATATGACCCGAACAGACTAAACGTGACTTTTTTTTTGCCCAGAAAAAAAATTTTTCCCCCACCCCCACAAATATTTTTTTGATGATCAGCATTGTTAAATTGAGTAAATGAATGCCTAAGATTTTAAAGAATATTTCGGATTTGGAGCATAAAAAAATAAAAAGTGAAAATGGTTGCAAGCAGCTGAGGGGGGGGGGCTTATTTCTGATGTTAAAAAACCAGTAAGAATCATTTTTTTCAGTTCCTTTATATTTTTCTTATATTCAGAAATGTTCAAGCTACCAATCCCACACCAACTTCAGTAAAATAGAATGCATTTTGCAAGCAAAACTATCCATAAATTGAAAAAACTTTCACAAAAACGGGGGGGGGGGGGCGTACATTATATCAGCAAAATAAACCAATAAGATTTACTTTTTTCATTTCAATTTTCATATCATTGTGTGCAGAAATGTTCAGACTACTTTCCAAGTGAAAAAAGCTTTCAAAAAGACCAAACATAAGCACTGCAAATGAAGAGTTTTCGGTCCGGGTCAGGGTGACCCGGGAACAGAAGATTTTTAACTTTTTTTGCCCAGCAAAAACTAAGCCCGCCACCCCCCCAAAAAAATTCTCATAGAGAGAACCCCTGAAATGATGAACAGTCATGAAATTTCAAGTTTCAGATATGCAGGGAAAATTTTTTACAGGGACTCAAACTTGGCTTCGGGTCAAATAGACCCGAAACAGAACAGCAGGGTTTTAATTGGAAAAAAGAAAAAGCAGAGTTGGGAGGAATCAGAATGGAAATTGTTTTTATTTTGGGTGATGAACAAGATTAAATGGAAAGGAAGACAATGAATTACCTTATATTTCAGTCTATAAGAGGCACATTCCCTTCCCTAAACTGGGTGGAAATGTCTGTGCGTCTTATAGAACAAATATTGCCGAAACCATGCCCATCCGCTGGCTCCCACTCTTTGGCTGTTTTCGGCCTCCATGCGCCCCATTTTCGGCCTCAGGGCATCCCATTTTTGGCCCAATCCAGGCATTGGCAATCCCTGACACCTGGAATGGGCTGAAAACTGGACGTGCAGAGGCTGAAAATGGGCCTCAGAAGCTGAAAACAGAATAGCCAGATGCAGCAATAGGTGGCAGCGATCCCTGTGGCCTGGAATAGCTGATCAGTGGTATTCTGGGAGGCCGATCCAACTGCCAATCAGCTGATTATGCTAAATCAGGCTGCAATAACATGCTGAAGCTGGCCAGGCTGTTTGCTGCAAGGATGCTAGCCAGATGAATACTGATGGATGCTGGGAGGCAGAGGCAGATTTTTTTTCTTCTTTTCTTCCTCAAAAGATATGTGCATCTTATGGTCCAGAGTTTCTTATAGTGCAAAAAATATGGTAGTTATTTATTAAAAATTTCTTGTAGGATTTGCATTTTTTTAAAAAAAGAAACAACTTGCATTTCTCTCTCAAGTGACAATGTTCCTAAAAGTATAGAAGCTTTTTACAAGTTCTAAAATGTGTTCTTTCATTAAGTATATGCTTATTATTTATTCATACAACTTATTAAAAGATGTACCAGGGAAAATTATTGGAAATTATATTCTACATATAATATTTATTTATTTAAAACTTTGCTCATCTTATATTGAACTCGGGGTGGTTGGGTGTTCCCCAGTCAGAAATTATAACAACATAATACAAAAATATATTAAAATGATAAACATTGGAAAAACTGACAACAAAGTTAAAACTTTCAACATAAAGTTCCTCGTAAAATGCTCTCACTTGAAGGAAACGCCAGGTCTTTGGTGCTTTTTGGAAGGTTAGGAGAAAAAGGCCTGTTGGACTTAAGAGGAACAGTATCTATAGGGCAGGAGCTGCCACACTAAAGGCATGCTTGCTAGCTCCCAGTGATGGTGATGTTAAAGGGAAGAGAATAGGAATGTGCTCACCTCATCTGAACTAGTAACAGTGGTAGATGTCCTGCAGATCCTATGCCATGTAGGGCTTCACTTCACTTCTAGTAGCAGGGTGTTCCTTAAAGTTCAAAGGTGTGTTTGTAGGCTCGATTTATTCCATAAATGAGCATACAGAACCCTTCTTACATAATGTGAATGCAAAATAGTAACCACTAATATCCCCGTGGGGCTAATTATTTCTGCTATATTCAAGTTACTGTTTAAAAACCAAAAATTTTCATAACAGTAATATTTAATGAGTAATGAGGAAATGAGGCTCTGAAGCTGACAGAAATGTAAAGTTGCCACATCCATAAAAAGCTGAGCTTCCCCCCCCCCTTTTTAAAAAAAATGAAAGTAACCCCTGCCTCAGACTGCAACAGTTGGAAATCTTCATCAGTCCATGTTAAATTCCAGACATTTAATAATAGTGTCAACAGTTTTGTGCACCAGTTGCTAGCATATGCTGAAATTGTCAAGAAGAGGATTTTGGAACTGACATCAACAATGTATCCTCACACATGAAAACCAAAGAGCTGCACCTATATGTCTCCCATCTAAAATGTACCATATTGTCTGTTTTGACTTCAGAATATTCTTTCGTAAGAAATGGTTTGTAAAATATATTCATAAAAAAGAATTTTTGCAAGACAGTAAAATAAAAAAGCTGTCTGATTTTAGAGTTTTATCACTAATGTTTCACGACAAATCTGATCAGGTGTTCAGCTGTCTATTTCTTGTTACATTGAACTGCTTATATCAGGTAGCTTCTTTAGGAAAAAACCCTGCAAATTGTTGGACTTATAATATCACTGTAAATTTTCAGCTGGTTTTTGTTTCACAAATACAATGATCTTGAGAGAGGATTCCACGGTTCTTGGAGTGATTTTTAAAAAAATGCCTTTATTGTGGTCAACATTATAAGAAGTCATACAACATTATAAGAAGATATCTATACAAAGCTAAAGAGGAAGAGAGTACATAAAATACCAAAAACGTATATTAAATTACTAATATGTACAGTATTTATAATTTATAGTGCGTAAATATAGTAAAATATTAAGACTATTGGCTAAGCTAATTAAGACTAAATGGCATTTAATTGCAGATGAACTGTATAAAATTACATGGAAAATTTGGATGCATTCAACATTAGTTTGATTATATTTATTATTTCACTCCATTTATATGCAGTTTAAATTGCCATAGAAGGCACGTAACAGTATAGTGAATACAAGTTAAAAACAACAGCAAATGAAGAAAAATTATCTACAACAAAAAGCATTAAGAAGTCCTGCAGAGAGTAAGAATATGATGTGGATGGAAATATACCAGCTGTGTTGCCAAAATGAAAAGAAGCAAAACATATTTTAAGTCCACAACAGCCATATAATATTTGAAAGCAGCTCAGACAGACATCCCCCTAATGCACTGAGCTATAAGTAGGAAAATGTATTGTTACGAAGAAGCTCTCTAGAAATCACAGTACAACTGAGCAAAAATCAATAATTAAGTAACGCAGGCTTTTAGAAGCAGATTCTGTTAACGCAAGGAATCTTTTAAATCTAGGATTTCTTGGAGTAAGTTTTAGATGATGTTGTATGAAGCACAGTAGTACAAAATGCTGTTGAACGTAAACAGAAACTTCCAAATGCAATTTTATTTGGACTGGATAACAACAGGCCTTGAAAACCTGGTCTTGCCGGCAGGCCTGGGGTGGTTGAGCTACACCATTCAGCTCCAGCCAGAAGTAATGAATGCTTTTATAGAATGAATGCTTGAATGGTTTTATATTGTTATATTGTCTTATATTGTTATACTGTTTTATATTGTTTATAATATAAACAATGTTTATATTCACCGCCCAGAGTATGTCTTGTACTCCGAAAAATATGGTATGTATATCTGTAATATGTAATAAACTGATCATGACATCTAGCTGGCTAATTGGTTCCCTAATTGGGTTTTCCATATCCTGGATCCTTTATCTGAGATGTGCCTTTTTGTAGTCTTAACACCAATAGCAATTGAGGAGACCATCAATAGCATGGCAGCCTCCCTTTAGCTTCCAATATCTTGGAAGCTAGAGGATTGTTAATCAAGGTTATCAGGGTTAAATTTACAAATGTTAACTATTAATTAATGTTATTAGTGTCTTAGTTATTATTGCTCCATAGTCAACCCTGCTTTAGTGTGGAGGATAATATTTTGGGTAATTTTCCAAAAATAATACTAGGAACAACATACTCCAGAGGGTAGGTTCAGCTGCCACCCTTAAGTTTTCAGCACTAGGGCTATAATACTTGGCAACAAAATACTGTGCCCCTCCATGGCTTAATAGCTGCCATACTAGTAAGTTAGATGTCAGCCTCAAAGAAACCATAAGGGTTATAAGTGGATATATTAAAACCACTCCAACATTTGCTTCCTGTTCTGAACCATATAGCATCACCAACTTTATGAAGGCAAGATGCACTAGTGACAGAATACAGAAAAATTATGAACAACTCACTTCTACCTATGCATGTTGACCTTCCTCATTTATCAACTGGAAGTCTCAAATATATAAAAATATATAAATGACCACAAAGGCTTTGAACTACCATGTCAGCAATGGACAATCTTGAATAGGATTCACACCTCACATAGTGTCTACTGAAGCTCTTTGTATATATGGGGCATAATATCCTACCCTCAGTGTGACTGCGGGGTCACACATCAAACTGCAGATCATGGAGGAGATGTGACAGTTCCTGGACTTAGCTATTTATCATAGTAGGGATACTCTGTGTAAAAAAGGAACATTATAGCTGATAAGCTCCTTTGAGCATTTGGGGAAGTATAAACCACTAAACCTTGAAGCATCATATAACACCCAGCATGCCACATATGTGCATGCGTGTGTGCGTGCTGCATGCATGCATGCATACATTCATACATACATAACATACATAACATACATACATAATATACATACATACATACATATATACATACTTTATAAAATATAAGACTTTTCTGTGTCTTGGAAAATCATGTCTAGATATTTAAAACACACCACTGGGATTTAGCAGTCTCATATTCTTCAGCTGTTAACATTTGGAGATTATCAAGTATATTAAGAGCAGCTAGAGAGGTCTCAGGATAGATTTTAATAGTCTGTTGGTGTACCTGCTGTTTCATAAAGCATAACTTCATTATGTGCTTCTCAAGATGACTAGTCTCATGGCAACTGTTTGTACTTCATTAAATTGCTTGAATTAGATGAAGGCATATTTAATATTAAGACATTTTGATAAATTGCTGAACAGTAAACATATCAAAATAGACTGTTGTAAAACACTGAATTTCAAAATGTTACAAATAGTTTAAAAAATACGGATTTATTAATTTGCTAAAGTGGTACTGGGAGAAATAAAGGAACCCAAATATGGAGAGAAATTGATTTATGATGATTATTATATAAGATTGTACTGAAGTTCATTTTATTAAAGTTTTTGTCATTTTAAAGCTTCCTTGTCTTTTAGATTTCAGAACAATATGTAGAAAGATGGTACTAACACAGTCACTTGGTTCATACATCCTGCTAAGACATTAATTATAATTTACAAACCATAATGAATATGTTCATTGTTGCAAGCCAAAACCAAAACAAATGTTCAACATGATGAGCGTATCCAGCTAATTTCTGTATGTTTAGAGAATAAAGACACATAAATTATTTGCTATTTATTAGTGATTTGGTGTCTCTGTAGAACTTAGCAAGCAAACTATTGCCAGCCTGCTATTTGACTCAAAGATGCATTTGTCAGCCAATGAAATCAAATTATGTATATACAAGGATAATTACTTGTAGAAACATGCTTTTAAAAATTTATTCTAGAGTGTGATGGGGGAAAAACTTTTAAGAGACACAAATATTACAATCAGATATTTATCTTTGCCAATAACAAATTTAACCGGGTTAGGGAAGCAAGAGATTATTTCTATTATTTTTATTTGCAACCCTATCTATGAAATTTGAAGGGAAAATTTAAGGGCATAATTCCATTGTTATTGAATTTCATTTGTATATTAAAATTTATGGGTGAAGGGTGCATGTGGTCAAGTTTTGAATTGGGAGTAACATTTACTTGGATATGGTTTTACTAAGGTGTAGTGTCAAATAGAGTTTAATGTAATATAATAAACTTTGAAGAAGGGTGTATATAGGTGTGGAATTTCTGAGCAGTTAGATTAAAGGAGAATAGCTTTTGGAGGAAAGGAATATATTTCATATTTCCTTCCTTGTTATGATAGGGAAAGGAAAATTATGGTTCTGAAGTGAACTCCTAATTCCTCAGCCAGGGTTTGGGTTCCTCCCCCAGGCCTACAGTCCCTATACTGGTGGACCTCTTCGACACTTAGTAAATGTTCTTTCTTCCGGGATTCCAAGCACATCACCCTTACAATGGATGCCAGTCAATTTGGTGGGGTGCGCACCTACTGAACCACCTGGCCCAAGACTGATGGTCCCCAGATGACCTCCAACATAACATTAATTGGTTGGAGCTATGGTCAATCCATCTGGCCCTCTGCCATTTTCAGGCCCTACTCAAAAGGCACCATGTCCTAGTATTGACTGATAATGTGGCGGCTAAAGCTCACGTCAACTGCCTCACTCTCTTCCCCTCATGGACTAATCATTGGGTGGAGTCAAATCTATCAATCAAGGAAGAGCTTATAGCCGGTTCCTTGAACACCCAGGCAAACAAGATTCATCGCTGCTCATCTTACCCAAGGTCCTGCGGGCTCTTATGACCATTCCCTTTGAACCCCTTCGAGCAGCGAGCCTCAGACATTTAACCTTGAAGGTGGTGTTCCTGGTCACAATTACATTTGCCAGACACATATCAGAGCTTGCAGCTCTATCAGTCAGGGAGGATCTTTGCATATTTCAGTCTGATAGAGTTATCCTCCGCCTGGATCCCTCTTTCATCCCCAAGGTGAACAGGTTTTATTGGGTCCAGGACATCATCTTACCTAACTTCTGTCCTTGGCCTTCCCATTCTCAGGAATGGAGTGGCATACCTTGGATGTAAGGAGGGCTCTCTGTATATACATTAGGCAGACAGCCTCCTCAAGGCGGTCAGAGGCCCTATTTGTATCTTTCCAGCCAGCATCAGTGGGAACCAAGGTCTCCTCCTCCGCAATAGGCCACTGAATCTGAGCTTGTATAGCAAAGGCATACGAGGTATACCTCCTTCCCCTACAGAGGTGAATTACCACACATTCCACAAGGAGCACTGCCACAACAGTCTATTGTAAAGCCAGAGTGGGGCTGTACTAGCAGCTGCACCATCACTGATAGCTGGAGTCTGAAGGAGAGGCAAGGAGGCATGACTATAAAAATGATGACTCAGCCCCTAAGGTCAATACCCATTCCTGGCCTATTTTGCAAGAAAAAGCATTCAGGTAGGACCAACGCCCCTTTTGTTTGCAAATAATAATATTAAAGATTATAACTACCAGCAAGAATGAGTCCTTACATTTAAAGAGCACTTGTCAATTCAGATCCATCATGGCAGCGCCTGTTAGCAGACATCCACTCATCTGCTGCCTGCCACATCCTTCAGCTTGTTGTGTCACTGCTGCATCACCAGACATCCCATTAAAGTGAATGGGACTGTTGGTGAGTCAAAAGCAGCAGTAATGGGTTGCAGCCGGTATGGCTGGAATTGGGGTTCCAATAGGGGAAATTGAGATGCACACGCATCTCCGCACCCCCGAGATGTGTACGCACAAGGTTTGGCTTCTGTGCATGTGTAGCAAGCAAAATGTCGCATGAGGACGCTCCTGTGCACGAGATTTCACCGATTTTCAGTGGTTGTTTGCTTCTGCGTGTGTAGACATTCCCGGAGGGCGTACTGGTAGTGGCTGGTAAGTGGAACCGCTGCCTGAAAAGAAGGTCAAAGGAAAAGCTGCTGTGGGACCAAGATGATAGTTGCTCTTTAAAAAATTATGATTAAAATCAAATTGATTTAAATCAAGCCTTTTTACTAGTGATTTAAATCAAATCCACCCTGCGTTCAAGTATATTTTCATTAGTAAAATGTATTTTGTTTTTGAATACTTATGAAGATAAAATTTGAAGAGGATACTTTTATTCTTCTGGAATTTTGTAGTTCATGAGCCACTTTGGTATAGTTGCTAAGGTGCTGGCCTGGAAACCAAGAGACACTAAGTTATAATTTCACCTTATGCGTGAAGCTGAGTGACTTTGGACTAGTCTCTCTCGCTCTCTCTCAGTCCAACATACCTCACAGGGTTGTTGTTGTAGGGAAAATAGAAGAAGGATAAATTACTATGTATATTCACCATCTTGAGTTACTTATAAAGTAATGAAGACAAGGTAAAAATCAAATAAATAAATAGCTACATATGGAAGCAAGGATGCCATTGAATGAAAGATGTTGTATTTTAAGTGTTGCCAGAGCTTTGACATTGGCCTCTTTTTCAAGCATTGCTCAGCAATCTCGTTTTGTTTTAGTGATTTCATACTACTAACAATACTGCCAAATATTGCTGACTCAGAAAGGTGGAAAGGGATAAGCACTGGAATATAGATCTCTATATACTGTGTGGCTTGGATTATGTACTCTTTAATATGCATGTACTTTTACCAATAGTAAATAGATAGACTGTGTCATGTACATTAAATAAACAAGTTTCTGAATATGTGGTTAGGTGTTTGGAGAATCAAGTTCTATAATCATACTCGTATGAAGCCTGACAATGCCTTTCACATGCTTTCGAGCACAGTAATTCTCCAATGCACTTGCAAGGAGAGTCCGATGTGGTATTTCTCCAGTCTCATTGGAGGGACTGAGTTTTAATTTTAAACATTATGCAGGTACCGCCCCCTAGCCCACCAGTCATGAAAACTCAGTCGCAGTAAAAGGACCTTTTTGAGTTTTCTCTCTATGTTCAAGTATTAGTAAATAATTGATATTATGATCGTTTACCTTTTCTTCTTAATTACTAATGCTTTTTTCTTCTTTTCCTTGCAGGTTTCTTCTAAGAAGAGTGGCTCCCTCCCTTGCAGCAGGGGACCAGACCCTCCATGGGTTCTGTCCCCTTGCCTGTCACACCCGACCCCCCCCACCTGTTTTCACAGGTGTTGGAGTGATTGTGGGGGGGGGAGAATTTATCGGAAGGGCGGGCCGGGTCGGTGACTTCCGCGGTCACACTCGGCTGACTGGAGGCGGTTGACGTCGGGGGGGACCTGCCCCACCCGACGAACATACCAGAGCCGAGGATCTTGGATGAAGGCGACCTTGTCGGCAAGGGGCGGAGGCGCGAAGACGCCACAGCCGCCGCAGCGTCGAATCGGCAGCGGCCACCATTAAAGGAAGTAAGAAAGCGGCGGGGGAAGCCGTTGCGCTTCCCGCCGGTTGCCATGGCGCGTCAACGCCACAGGCGCAAGGGCGTCGGATCGGCGGAGGGCGCCATTACTTCGATACAAAAACGGCGGGAGAAGCCGTTTTGTTTCCCGCCGGTTGCTATGGCAACGGCGCGGCGGCCATGTTTTCTGCCGAGAACACCAGGCAGGGGTCGAACGGAGCTCGGAAGGCTCCTAGCCACGCCCCGATCCACCCAGTAACGCGCAGCCGCAGTGAAAGTAGCCTTTGGTCTCTGCTTTATCGGCTGCGTGATCGAGGCGATTCTTCATGCCTGAGGCATCCGTGAGTGTTACTGGGAAGAAAAGAACTATGGCTGATACCTCAGCTCATTCGGGGGAGGAGTTGCCTGCCGCGATCAGGCCCTGTACCCCCAAGGACAAGCCACATGCTGAGAAGACCAAGTCAAAGTCTTCTCAGGGAGCCTCCCTTAAGGAGGCTGAGAAAAGAATAAGGGCGCTTGAGAGACAGTTGGAAATGGCCCAGAGACAACAGCCAGTCGCTTTGTCTCAATCTAGCATTATAGGGCCTACGCCCCCTCCGGCCTCCCCCTTGAGTGGCATTGCTGGGGTAGTAGGCTCGGCAACGGAGCAGGATTGATCACCAGAACGCCCCCTACTAGCAGCACCTGAGGCTTTTAATGTACATCGAGGAGCACAGTATAGCCAGCCCACTGCCACTTTCACACCTTCTGCAGTGGGCCTGAGGAGCTCCCTGGACACCTGGCAGAGCATGCCACAGAATCTCCAGGATTTAATCGCCAACGCATATGCCCAGGGGATTACAATAGGTGCTCAACAACAGGCCCCTGTGGTCCAGAACCCACCACGACATAGGAATCTGTGGGCTGCTCCATCTCCGGCTTCCCTTCAGGGATCAATGGAAGAGGAGTTGTTCCCTGAGGAGGAGGACAGTGAGGATGGCGAGGGGCTATCGGGAGATGAACAACCGCCCGAGCCCCCGAGTCTAGTAGGCCTCTTCAAGCCCTCTCTTTTTCGAATTATGCTTAATAAGGCCAAGCTAGCCTTTGAGGAGGCAGGAGAGGGGAAGCAGGCCAAGGATGCCACCGCACAGGCCTCAACGGGAGTCTTGCTTTCGGTGTCAAAGAAAGAACCGGAAAACATCCCTTCCTCAGATATATTTCTTGAAAACATTAAAAAGCCTTGGGAAACACCAGCAGCAGCTCAGGGGCCCTCTATGATTGATCGAAAGTTCTATACTTTCGATCAGGAGATGGAATCTCTTTTAACCCCTCCAACCATAGACTCTCCGGTGGCAGGCTTAGTTTCCACCGCCCTGGTGCCATCCGAGGTCTCTGAGGGGCTGAAGGCGGAGGATAAGAGAGCCAAAAACATAGTACTAAAGACACACCAAATGGCAGCCTGGGCCTTACGAGCCGCTTCGGCGGCCTCATTCTTCAATCAGGCAACTATCCTGTGGATACAGGACATCCAATCAAGGGTGAGCCAGGAGGACCACAAGCTCCGCCAGGACTTAAATAAACTGTTGGCGGCTACGGAATTTTCAGCGGATACCACAATGGATGCGGCCAAATTCGCGTCCCGCGCACTGGCATCCTCCCTGTCCTCCCACAGATTGATTTGGCTCCGAAGCTGGCAGGCGGACGTTAAATCAAAATGGCGCCTAGCCTCAGCTCGATTCCAGGGGGAAAAATTATTCGGGGATTCCCTGGAAAAAGTCTTTATCGAGGATAAGGATAAGAAAAAAGTGCTCCCACGGTCCAGCAGGAGAGGGGAAAGACGGTTCACTCCATTTTACAGAAGGCAGACATTTCGTGCCGAGCCCTCCTCAGCCGTCTCTCAGGGGTCGAGGACATTTCCCCAGGGCTCCTTCAACCAGGGAGGATACCGCTCGGACAGGCCGTACTTTGCGGACCGAGGCAGACCCTATCAGCAGGGACGCCGTCCCTACAGAGGATCAAACTTCAAAGGATCCAAGCGAGCAAAATGACTCGGCAGTCTCCTTCCCTCTGGGGGGCAAGCTTCTGCACTTCGCCGACACCTGGAGGGCTACATCCCTCGACACCTGGGCAGTTGCCACAGCAACCCAGGGGTTGAGGATAGATTTTCTTCATTTACCTCCAAACAGATTCCTTCCATGTCCTCATGTGCTGGACCCGCAAAAGAGGGCGCTATTACACAAAGAAATAGAGCATCTACTGGAGATAGAAGCGATAGAGGAGGTTCCCATACACCTGAGGGGAAAAGGCTTCTATTCAGTCATTTTCCTGGTCCCCAAATCTTCAGGGGGGGTTCGTTTGATTTTAAATCTAAAATGGTTGAACCTGTATGTGCGTTATCAAAAGTTCAAAATGCACTCCCTGAGGTCTATTCTACAGTCCATACGCCCAGGGGACCTGCTCACCTCTATCGACCTCAAAGAGGCCTACCTCCACGTACCGGTACTCCTGGCACACAGACAATTCCTCCGGTTTTGCTTAAACGGATCTCATTACCAATATCGAGCAATGCCATTCGGCCTTTCATCAGCACCAAGGACGTTCACAAAACTCTTGGATGTCCTTACGGCCACCTTAAGACACCGGTCAGTGCGCCTTATGGCATATCTCGACGACATTGTGATATTGTCAAAGTCCTGGGACCAGGCACAACGGGATCTTCAGCTTACCTTGACCACCCTACAAACACACGGGTTTACCATAAACTGGGAGAAGAGCCACTTAACACCAACAACCCGCTTGGCTCCCCTGGGCACCACCATAGACACAGAATTGTGCCAGGTATTCCTATCACAGGACAGGCAGACCAATGTCCGAACTCTGACCCAGGCCTTGAGATCCCAACCAAGGCATTCACTGGCTTTCCTGTCAAAGACCTTGGGCATGCTAGTGTCCTGCATAGATGTCGTGCCTTGGGCCAGGTTACACCTACGCCCTCTCCAATGGTTCCTCCTACCCTTCCAAAGGAGGAAGACCAGTCACACCAATACACAGGTGGTTCTCCCGGCAGGGGTCAGGAGGTCCATGCGATGGTGGACTTCAACAGCCATCCAGAGAGGATCACCATTTCGAGGACAAGACTTTGTCACTATAACGACGGACGCCAGCCTGACGGGGTGGGGAGCCCACCTCTCATCCAGCGTGGCCCAGGGTCTGTGGAGTCCTCAGGATTTGAGGGACATCAACATCAATTTCTTGGAATTGAAGGCAGTTTCCCTGGTACTACACAGCTTTTCTCACTTGGTGCAGGGCAGCCATGTCCTGAATCTAACGGACAATGTCTCAGCCCGCTCTTACATAAACCACCAAGGGGGGACAAGATCCAGACGCCTGATGCAGGAGGCCGAATCTCTGTTCAGATGGGCAGAGGTCCATTTGGCCTCCCTCTCAGCCGAACACATATCGTGACAGGAGAATGTGTGGGCGGACTGGCTGAGCCGCAAGACTCTGGACCCGGCAGAGTGGAAATTAGACCCCAGTTTGTTCTGGAAAATAACAACTCGGTTCAACACACCAATCTTGGATCTGTTTGCAACGTGTCACAACACACAGTTACCACGCTTCTTTTCCCGGTTTCCATCTCCGGGTACGGAGGGAGTGGATGCGTTGCGACTCCCCTGGCCAGAGGGGCTCCTGGATGCGTTCCCACCCACTCGCATTCTACAGAGGGTTCTGCAAAAGATCATACAGGAACGAGCCGAGGTACTACTGGTAGCACCCTTCTGGCCTCGACGAGCTTGGTTCTCGGACTTGATGGAGCTGTCCATCTCTCCGCATTGGAGAATCCCGGACCATCTAGTAGCTCTCAGCCAGGGATGCATTGCACACCTGGAACCTCAGTGGTGGAGCCTGACCGTGTGGCACTTGAGGGGGACCGCCTGAGACGGCTACATCTCCCGGACACGGTCATAGCTACCATGCAGGCAGCGCGAAGACCAGCTACGAGGCGAATCTACCAGTCGACTTGGTCGGCCTTTTGCACCTTTTGCGGAGTCCAGAAGATCGACCCTATATCGGCCTTGCCGGGGACTGTTCTAACCTTCCTTCAGGCGGGACTGGATAGAGGATTGGCTCCAAACACCTTATGACGCCACGTGGCAGCGTTGTCCACAATATTAAGTCAGGACTATTACCGGCCTTTGTCACGACACCCTTGGATTAGGGATTTTTTAAAAGGAGCGTCGAATATTAGACCGGCTACCGTTCATAGGTTCCCCTCTTGGGACCTACCTCTGGTTTTAAGGGCCTTGACAGCTCCACCCTTCGAACCGTTGAGATGGTACCGATACGCTTTTTATCCATCAAAACGGCTTTTCTAGTCGCTATTACTTCGGCCAGATGTGTGTCAGAGCTGTCGGCCCTATCAGTGAGACCTGACCTCTGTATATTCCATCCGGACAGAGTGGTTCTTCGATTGGACCCTTCCTTCATCCCCAAGGTGAACTCTGGTTTCCATAGAACACAAGAAATAGTATTGCCAGATTTCTGCATACATGGCACTCATCCATCTGAACTCAGATGGCATAAATTGGACGTGAGATGTGCTGTTAAAATTTATACTCATAGGACACAGGCTTCCAGAACATCGGAGGCATTATTTATCTCCTTTTCCTCGCAAAGAGGGGGCACTAGAGTGTCTTCTCAGACCATTAGCCGTTGGATAAGAGACTGCATCATTGAGGCCTATAAAGCATCAGGACAGACTGTTCCTCAGGGAATAACAGGACATTCAACACGCAGTGCGGCAGCTTCGGCAGCCTGGGCTACGCAAGCTTCGATCGAAGAGATTTGTAGAGCAGCCACATGGGCAGCTCCATCTACCTTCATCAAGCATTACCGGATTGACTCTTTTGCTTCCGCGGAGGCAGCATTCGGGAGGAGGGTGTTGCAGAGGGTGTGTTCACCATGAACGCCCTTGGGCCTGATTTCCCTCCCGTTTATTATGTCTTGGGTACATCCCACGTTGGACTCTCCTTGCAAGTGCACTGGAGAAGGACCGTTGAACTTACCTGAACGGTCTTCTCGATGCACTGCAAGGAGAGTCCAAACCCACCCAGTTGGTGGACCAAGGGCTTTCTTTTGGCCATTATTGACGCTATTCTTAGTCGGTTTGCCTTCCAGTTGTTAATAAAAAGTTTATAGTTTACTGCTCCTTCGTTTTTTCTTATGACTGGTGGGCTAGGGGGTGGTACCTGCATAATGTTTAAAATTAAAACTCAGTCCCTCCAATGAGACTGGAGAAATACCACGTTGGACTCTCCTTGCAGTGCATCGAGAAGACCGTTCAGGTAAGTTCAACGGTCCTTCTCCCTTATTGGCCACGCTGGCTCTAGCGTGTACATCTCAAGGGTACCAGTTATCACTCCCTGGATTAAAGTGTAAACACTATTTTTCCAGTTTTACATCTGAAAAAGTGAACAAATTTACTTTATGTTGTTTTGTAATTGTGACAATGATTTAAGTTAAAAATATGGATTGCAGCATTAATATTTGATCTCAGTTAACTTTGCTAATATACTTGTTGATATTTGGCTATGCTGTAATCCTGAAGTTTTTACATTTCATATAATATGAAATATGTCAGGGTATGTAGATTTAATAGCTATAAGCTGATGAGAGGTTGTAAGCAGAGGCAACCGGAAGCTAATGAAATAGGAATGAGGCAGCAGGGTTACTGCCACTTTAAGAAGCTGCCTATATAAAGGAAGCTATTAAAGGGTGTGTTCCTTCCCATCATGTTCTCTCTCATCCTGTTTCTCATTGCTCTGTATGAGAAACTGTATGATAAGGTATTTAACCATGTGTAAGTTTGTATATATTTAGCTGTATATAAAACCATTGTTAATTATCTCAAGGGTCTATGCATGAGTGCTGTTGTTTGCTTCTGGGTTTATCTCGTAATACTAAAAATGCTGCCAAAATTCTGACAAAATATTACTTCCCATGTTGTTATCATTTCTTCTGAAAATAACACTTGGGTCAGACAAGAGTAAATCATAACAGACTCTTTATAAATCTTCTTGTTTTGAGAGTGGAAAAGAGTGGCAATCAAATAGTAAACACTTTGACGCATGTTCATCTCTATAACAAACACTGACCAGTATTCACCTGCCATTAGAAAGAAAATTTGAGTATTCTTGTTCTGGATTATAGTCATCCAAGCTAACCTCAGATCTTCCCTACCCTTATTTTTCTAATTTTGTCTTCTGAACATTCTTCCACATGATGAAACTGCTGCCCCACTGTGATCCCACAATTCTATGGATCTAAGTAATGTCTTGTGCCTAGATTAGGTACCTGAGCTGGTTAATAGCTCAGCTGCTATTCTGCTAAAGAGAACTAGACATTCTTCCAATCATTCATTTCCCCAAGCCATGAGGAAAAGCAATGAGCACACTCAGATAAGAGTTGCTAGGCCCTTTCTATCCAGATTGGTATGTTGTGCCCCTGTTTCAAAGACTTCAAAGATTTAGAAAGTTTTGCCATTGTCAATTCAAGGTTATCTACTGCATTGTTTTTGCAGTAGGTAATCTTGCAGTAGATCTTCTGAATCATCTACCTAAATCTTGTTTCCATATTTTTTCCTACAAATTTCTATTTTAATTCTAGATTAATTATAACAAATTGCATCAGTGAAATTTAAGGAAAGCTTTAATAGACTTCAATGGTCATGAAGCTGAATGCAGTAACAGAATATTCATCTAGCTACAGCCTTGTTCATGCTGTATCTGAATTTAGTAGAACTGTTACTGTTTAAAATCATGCTCATACATTGTTTATTTAACTCTGGCAGGGTATTGAGAAAGTCTCAATAATACTTTTGTTATGAGTCATGTTTATGTATAGCAGTATTAAAGTCTTGCTTTTTTCTTTATTTTTGTTTCCAAAAGAAACTCAGTATAAAGATAGAAGCTATATTCATTTCTTTCCTGATAAAAGTACTGTGAAGTCCAATTTGAAGTTCCCCACTTTAATTAAACCTTTCTTACTTTATCTTTATATAGATCATCACAAAAAAATTTCCTTGTTTCTCTCCTAGCCAATCCCTAATTCTAGCTATTACTAATAAAAAAATCAAGTCTCTTCTCTTGCTTAGAAAGAAAAAGCAATATGGTGCTATCCAGATGTTTTAAATTACTTTCTGCAATCTCCTACCAATTGATATACTAGATAAGAAAGCTTTAATAAATGACATCTGGAATGTGCCAGTTTCCTGCCCCTTTCCTAAATGAATGGACATGTGAATAAACATCTGGAACTACAAATGATTCTTCAAATATATCTTTCTGTCATGAGAATACCCCATTCTATTTGTATCAGGAGATTTCTTTTTTCCCTAGACGTGTCAAACGCAAGGTCCTTGGGCCAGATCCAGCCCACAATGTGGTTAGATCTGGCCTGCAGGGCTGCCCTGAAAACACCCAGCTCAGCCCAGCCAGATGTTGATCTACAACCTAGTGACAGCCATCCTGGCTGGAATACAGTCAGCCTTATATTGGCAGGGCTGCACTGAAGCCAGTGAGAAGCTACCTCAGTCCCATCCCCCTGGGCATGCGCATAGCAGGGCCTGGCATCCCTGGGGACCATCTTGTCTCGCAATTTGCATGTCTCCTGAGCACTTTCCTTTCAACAGGTATACCAGCACTTGTCGCCTCCTGTGCACATGCTAAGGCTTTTACATTGAAAATGTAAAAGTCAGAAATACTCAATACTAATTGTTTCACCCTACTTATAGTTTGTGAGAGAATTTTTGAAATTCTACTTGCTTATAAGGAAGCCGCTCCAAGTCTTCGGAGAGGGGTGGTATACAAATCTAATCAATCAATCAATCAATCAATAAATCAATGAATGAATGTATTTCTTTAGATGTTGGTTTACATATCTCTACTGTACTTGTGACAAGCATCATGCGTAACTATATATCAATTTGCCTTATTTGCAGCAGGTCTGGCATTATTTGAGCCTGCAAATTGTTTCACTTGTCAGTTCACAAATGGAAATTCTTACTACTCTGGTGCCATAGTTATTTAGATCACCTCAAATTAACATTGTGAAAGTGTGTTGTCATACAGTATAAACCTTGTATAAAATAAGATTATCAAAAAAGTGGAGGGGAGACAGGAGAGAGTTATAATAAAAATGACAAAATGGAAGAGAGTTATGTTAAAATGATAAAATGGAAGAGAGTTATGACAAAATTACAGATTTAAAATGAGTTTAAATCACATTTCATTCATAAACATATAAAGGAAATGTATGCAGGTAATCCCAAGTTATAACAATTTACTTAGTGACCGTTTGAAGTTTTGACATAATCCCCCCCCCCCTCCGAGTACTAATGACACAGTCTCGAAATTACAAATGTTGCAGCACCAGAGCAGTTGTTCATACCTACAAATGATTGCAGAAGCTCTGCAACATTCACCCTGCCAATTTTCCCCCCATTCAGTCCACAGGCCTGTGGATACCGACCTTGCAAAGATCTAGCGAGCCTTTGGTTTTTTGGCCTATTTGATGCTTCAGGACTTTGGTGTATGAGATCTCATGCTACTGATCTCACCTGATCTCAAGGTACTTAGGCCTCTGTTCTCTGCAAATGTAGGCCTGGATGGGATCTGCAGCAAAAAGCTTTGCAAATGGACGGAAGGTCTGAAGCACCGTAGCCTTCCTTCCATTTGCAAACCTTTTTGCTACATTTGTTTGTGAGGGCTATTATTGTTGTGAGCCGCCCTGAGTCTTCGGAGAGGTGCGGCATACAAATCTAATAAATTATTATTATTTAATTATTATTTACAAAAACCCGTTGCCACCAAAAATGGAAGTTGGGAGAGGCACATGTGTCCCTCTGGGCCATTGTTCTGGTTTTGTCAAGGCCTTTGCCAGAGCCCGTGAGCGGCGCATACGTCCCTCATCAGCAAATGCCTCAAGTCCATTGCCAATGACAATGGGCCCAGTAAGATTGTACACATCCCTCTGGGCCTCCCTTCTTATCAGCAAACGACTTGAGGAGGGAAATGCAATACTGTATATGTAATTGGAATTTTAATTTTTGTAGTAGAAGTAAGCATCTCCAAATTTGACCCTTCTGCATTCCTTAATACTGCTTGAATTGCATACTTCAAAAAATATTAATTTAACATGGTATTGAAACTGCTTTCCAATTTCAGTTGAGACAAATGAAGCAGTTGACATTTAAATTATATTGGTTTCCTTTGTGATAACAGCATGGAGGGAGGCTTTTGTGTAATGTAAGTCATCCGAAGACTGGAATTGTAAGCATTAATATATATGGAATACATTAATGTTTAATGTATGAAAGAATCTTTATCAACTGACAAGAGAGGATCACCTTTAGTAAAGCATAAATTTGTAAAGCTGTTTTTATTAATATCAAAGGCCTCTTTAGTAAAACTTTAATTTAAAGTTTGTGGCTAACCTATAAATTTTGGAGTTGAAAAAGGAATTAAAAGCATGTTGTTTTAATCTTGTGTTGGTGTGCAAAGTAAGGAAGGTGACCTTGATGGAGAAATTGTCTGTCGGTATCACTTCCTACACAAAAGGGGTTAATGCATTCTTAAATTCCAGAAAAAGAATATTTTGAAGGGGTTCAGGCAGACAGTCTCTAATTCATTGAATTTTGGTGCTGCAGCAGCAACAACAGTAATAGTAATAGTAGGGGATACAATGCAATTAGACTTGAAAGATTCTGTTACCATCGTCATTTTCTATAAAACGTTTTAATCTTCCTATAGAGTTTATTCCTGGTTTGGAATCTAGTGAGCCTCTACCTAATGAGGCTGACAGTTGTGGAAGATCCCTATATTACCCCACTATATTTTTCTGGTTTCTGTCTTGGCTGTTAGTGATGGAAGCACTTGAAGATTAAGGCCAAAGAAACCCAAGTCCAAATTTGGTGATAACTTTCACATGGTTCCTGATTATTAACTTAATATGCAATCTTGTTGTGTATGAACTGTTTTCCAACTTGCTTGAGCATCCCATTTTTCTATCTTTTAGAATAGTTTGTGCATAAATATATGATTGAACTTGGCTAGGCGGGAGGGTAAATTTGCCAAAAGATTACTGTCACAGCAGTCAGAGACATTGCTATGAATGTAATGGTTCAATAATAGATACATTATTTATGACAGAATGGTCTCTTGAATTTGTTCTTCAAAAATTAAGGAGAAGAAACATTTCAGCCTAACAATAAACAGTCTAAAAACTATAGGTTAGATTTTACATCAATCTTTGAATTGTTACTTTAATACGTTCATTATCTCAGTCAGATACAGAAACTTGTCACTAAGTTGTGCAAAAAATTTTCCGTGAACCGTATTTTCTAACATTTTGTCTCTATTGCTCTCTTTGGTTATAATGATAATAATGTTTTATTGATTAGTCAACAGCCATAACACAGGTAGTCCTTGATTAATGACCATTCATTTACAAAGTGTTTGAAGTTGCAGCAGGGTTCAATGAGTGGTACATACAACTAGGCCTTGAAGTTCCGGCCACTCAAAAATTATGTGGTCACATGATCACAATCTGGGTGTTGGCGCGTACCTATGACATCTTGCAGTCATGTGATCACCATTTTAAATTTTCCCTCCCACCTTCCCACAGCAATAACAATGGGGAACCAGCAAGGAAGGTCACAAGTCATTCTAGTAAGTCTTCATGAGTTGGCAGAAGCCACCCCTGGCCCTCATCCACTTGGGACATGCCTCATGGGCCACTTGCATATTCTTTCCCATCTAGTAGTAGCTGATTACCTGGCCACTGGAGCTGCTTGGGAGCAGTCTGGGACTTGTAACTTGTAACTTCTTACCAACTTCTCTATTGATTGGCTTGTTGGAAATCTGCAGGAAATTATGAGTAGGTCCTCACTTAAGACGATGCATTATCATTGCTTAACAATAGCAACCAGGATAGCCAAGATTGCTACCAGACTTGGTCACATGACATCATGCTTTAAACCCACAAAGCTTAGTGATGGAAATTCCAGTTTCAATTATTGTTGTTAAGCAAGAATTGCCTATACTTTATTGATTAGCCATTAGGTTATATCAAAATACAAAATATAAACTACAGTACAATTAAAGACTATATAATGCAATCTAAAGTAAAAGGCATAGCTAAAAGAATATGCATTCATATTTCTGGGTCACCCCTACCATTTATCACAGTCAGATACACATATGCAGTTCTCAAATGATCTGTTTTGTTCAGATAAAGGACCATACTGTTTGAAATTTTGAGGTTCTGACTGCACATGAAATATACAGGCCATTCATGTAAATGTCCCTAGATATCGATCTCTTTCTTTCCTGTAAAGTTGACATTCAAATACATGCTCTATCTGTGGGGCTTCCCAAGTACAAATCTGTTCTTTATAAGAAATTTGATCAAGCTCTCACATTCAACCATTGTGTACAGCAATTGAAATCTCATTTGAGTAAACACACTCCTAAGATACTTGAGTATTTCTGTGTTTATTTGGCAATTGGGAGGGTACATTTATAGTGGCTCATTTATTTCAATGTGCTGGCCTTAGTGAGAGTAACTATGACTCTCAGCTCCAACATCCAAAATCCTTTGTGCAGCAATCTTTTAAATTTGTTTTCAAGAGGCAGTTGGATTAAAAAAACCTGGGAAACCACATCTCCTGATATAATTTATCTGTACAATCCAAGAAGATTCTAACTGAGTCTTAGTCTGTTCTATCTGACACAATTTTGAGAGTCCATCAGTTTTCATAGTATTGATTGTGCATTAATAATTGTATATCTTGATTTTAGACAAAGAGTATGTATTCTCAGTTTTTCTCTAACTGCAGCAGCTGAGATCCTTTTTATCTATACTCAAAATAATCACCAAATGCTTTGATTATATTTGTTCTAACAATAGTAAATGGTGGGTGTGGTCAGGTCAACGTCACTTGTGTCGTGACAGCCTCCTGCAGCCCTCCGCCAGTAAAAATGGAGATTGGGAGGTCGCACGGCGCCCTCCTGAGGTCTGTTTTTGCTGACAGAGGCACTGGCCCTTCACCTTTTCCAGGGAAGGCCAGATCTAAGCACCCCCTGGGCTGGATTTGGCCTGTAAGCCTTGAGTTTGACACCCCTGATCTAAAGTTTTGATGTCATTTCCCAACAAACATGATTTTTAATTTTGATTTAATAATAATCAGATCACAGTTATGAATGCCTACCAATTGCTCTCTCTTTTGGTTTTTAAAATGTGTTAGGTTAATTATATAACCAATTAAAATTTCATAATTTAACTTATTTAATGTGTTGTAAGTGTCATTGTGGGCTCAGATTTGGCATCAATGAGCAGTCAGCTCCAGAAATGCCAGTAGAAGACAAGCAGTGCCACCAAACAGACTGCCATCTGAGCATGCAGAGGAAATCAGGCCAGCAACCAGCATACATAGCCATCATTGCTATCTCTGAAGATGAGCATGTGGATTTACTGCCCTTTACCAGTGCAAGACTTTGGTGGGATGCAAAGAGTGTCAAGAAGCACATTAACTGAAAAAACATCTTGATTGTCTTGGTCATGATAATTCAGAAATATTAGCATTTTTTTCCTGGGGTTATTTGTATTATATGGTTTAACCAATTTGTGGATGTTGTACTAAAAGTGATAATGATGTTCATCCATCATATTCGAAGAGGACCTTGACCTCTAATGGGTTGTCTAATGGGCTATACGCAATGTGTCTGCAGGTGGCTGGTAAGGCCTATATGGGCAGGAAATGTTCTGCCACATGTTGGGCAGACATGTGTGGGCATTATTTTCACAACATTCGCAACTTTGGCTTTGCGGAGTGCTCACTTCTCTTCTGCTATGAATGTTCTTTTAGCCTCAGATGTCTGGCAGCCTTGGAGGATCAGATGTGCCATGTTGGTTGATCTTGTGCCAGGGTTTCCCAGGAGGTAGTGTTGATATCGAGGGACTTGAAGAGGGCTTTTAATGTGTCTTTGTATTGCTTCCTTTGCCCCCCATGCGATCACTTTTCTTTAGACAGCTCACCATAGAGGAGATGTTTAGGGATGCAATAGTCTAGCATCCTAGCAACAGCCTTCCCAGCCTGCCTAGGCTTTCATCAGCAGTATGGGAATTGATGGTAGGCCTGCTCTGGAGAGGACCTCAGTGTCAGGCACCTTATCCTGCCACTAGATCCTCAGAATTCTACGGAGGCAGATCATGTGGAAGTGGTTCAATTGCCTAGCATGTCTCTTGTATACAGTCCAGGTCTCACTGGCATACAACAGGGTAGTTAGCACTACTGCTCAGTAGACTTTGACCTTTGTAGCAAGGCTTATTCCACGTTGGTTCCACACATTGGTCATTAGTCTGCCAAAAGCAGAGCTTGCCTTGGTGATTCTGCAGTTGACCTCAATGTCAATTGTCGCTGCACTGGAAAGGTTATCTTATCTTGGTGATAGCCTGGAGTCTTCGCAGGTTGAACAGTTTCCCTGTGTCTCAGGCTAACTCCCAAAGAACTGTTCTGGAAGGCATCTACTAAAAGTACTAAAGGGGCCAAGCCATAATAGAGCTTTAGGAGTTAAATCAGCATTTTAGATTATACTTGGAAATGTTCTAGCAACTGCTGGAAACCCACATAAGTTTATTGTAATTAGTTCACAATATCTACCACCAGTTACAATGCACAATTCTATATATTTGACTAGTCCTACTGTATGTAATAATTCAAGTGGATGGTGATGAGAATATAAATTTTTCCATCTTTCTAGACACTGGGACAATTTAAACAAGCACACGTTGTATGATGTTCATGATTTTTTTCTTTGATGTTTGAAAAGTAATTTCTATAAAATTATATCATTATTTTTTTCTAGCTTGGCACATTTTTTTACACAAATGCATAGTTATGCAGTCAAACCACAAATATGTTTGTATCTTAAATAGAATTTGGTACTTAGGGAATATTAAGATGGCAGGCCAACAATTAGTAACCTCAGTTATAAATAAATATGGCATAAACTATTGTTGCTCTTGTTTTTCTTAGCATTTGTTCTGCATGGATGCAGGGGCCATGTATTTTTTCCACTGTGCTTGCCTGATTCTTACAGCAAAGCCTGAGGCGACAAAGTTTTGTTTTCTTTATCAGCTAACTTGTTGCAGAGCCTGATGCTAATTATGGCTGAGAGGCAGTGACTGGCTCAAGACCCCCACTGACTTCAGTACCTAAGAGAGGACTAGAATCCCTGTCTCCCCTATCCTAGTCCAATATACCACGCTAGTTGTCCCAACGTGATAATATATTACTTCCCCCCCAAAATTGTTTGGTTAAGAGAATATGGGCTTGAGCATTTTATTTTCTCTTTCATTTCTTCTTCTTGATATTTTATGTTCATGATACCATATTTAAGCAATTTTCACCACACTAGAACATAATTTATTAATGTAATTATGATTATATTCTTCCTCAGTTCAGGGGTGTATTGTAGGATAAGGTTTGTTCAGACAAGAAAGCAATGGGATAAGTTGTTTTCTAAGGAGAAAAGGCAAACAAAGCTTGTAGTTTTGCCTCATTCCTAATTTTCCAACTACAAACATTATTCTGTACTTTCCAGTTAATTTGTTACAATTTACACAAGAATTAAAAGGGCTGCCATCACATCCGCAAAAACATGAGAAAGCTACGGAGAAGCTGTTGCTGCCCCCATTGCTGCTCGAAGCCTGCGAGGAGTCACTGCCGCCACTGCTGGCTGCAGATTACGGAGTGAATTTTAATATTTAAAATTATCTTTTTTAAAAAAAGAATCCAACTCCGAGTTAGAGCTGTCTTTGCAAAATGATACCTATTCTATCTTCCTCCATCCCAGTTGATCAACCAATTGTTTTGTTTTTTAAAAAAGCAAATGGTTTGCAGGGTCATTCGGTAAACCATTAAAAAAAACCCATTATGAGTAGATCCCAACCCCACGCCTTTATCTCGCCTGTTCTGAAACATCCTCAAATGTAAAACAAGGTGGTTTATGTTATGTTTGAAAGTTGTTAGAATAAAGGTGGTCGCTGATTGGAGCAGGGCGACCAATAAGAAGCCTGCTAGCGCAACCAATGGGAAGCCTGGGCGCGACCAATAAGGAGCCTCTGGGCTCAACCAATAGGAAGCTCCAGCGCGAAGTCTTGAAACATTGTCACCAATCCCTGCGCTAGTAACAATGTATATAAGGTGCGGTTTTGGCCGCTTGTTTTCTAAGTCGCTACCTGCTTGAGAGCTGGTCACTTTATATGTTCCTGCTTATTAAATAAAGAGCTATTATCCTCTTCATCGGCCTCTAGCCTCTGATTTAACAGTGGCGATGAGGGGTTCAAGCCTTCGCATTCCAGAGATGGCTTCAGCAATGCCGCACGCATTGCCCTTCTTCAGCCCCGATGAGGACACGTGGATGGCATATATGTCCAAATTTCGCATCTTCCTCCAAGCAAGCAACCTAGACGACGCATCGGAGAACAGAAAATGAGCTATATTCCTCCATTACCGGATTGTGGGGGCAATAGCCTAGCTCTGTTAAAAAGTGCTATTGCTAACATGTTGTAAGCCGCCCTGAGTCTAAGGAGAAGGGCGGCATAAAAATCGAATAAATAAATAAATAAATAAATTACTGCGGTCCAGCGATCTACATCCTAGCTACTACACTCGCAGATGAAGAATCTATCGAGAGCATCTCCTGGACGGCTCTGCAGGAAAGCTCGCCAACCACTTCCAGCCAACGACTCCTGCTCGCATCAGCCGAAACAAATTCTCCCAGTTGAAGCAAGCTGAAGGCGAGTCAATCAATGACTTTGTCACCCGACTACGGGCCTTACTTGCAAAATGCAAATACAAAGACCCAGAAGAACAGCTAATCGACTGTCTCATCTTCGGCATGAGCAATTTGAATCTTCAGAAAAAATACCTCGTCAACGAGGACGCCTCCTTACAAGACATCATAAAAGCTGTCAAAGCCGCGGAAGTCTCCAACGCATCTGCCGCCAAACTCAAGCGATCAGAGCCATCAGTAAACAAGGTAGCCGAAAACAATCCTACAACCACCGAAGACATCGCTGCACAACCTCCCGACCCAGCGACAGAGGAGGACTACTGTCTACAGATTCGCCGCCCACCGCAATACAACAACCCAAGGCGACCTTTTCCGCCATGCTACGGTTGCAACGGCTCACACGCCCAATCCAGATGCCCATTCAAGGATGCCCTCTGCTGTCGTTGCCATAGAAAGGGGCACATCGCCGAGGTTTGCTGAGCACCTTCGCCAGGGGATTTTGCCCAACCCTGGCAGCGCCAACCAACTGCGTCCAGAAATTTCAACACTCCCTATAACCACAGGAACTTCAAACAGACCACCGGTTTCTGCCCAGGATTCCGCAAAGGTAATTCCCCATTCCCCATTAACTATAACTCTGCACCAACGCAGGGGAAACTTTTTACCTCACTTTTGATTAACAATTGACCCTGCAAAATGGAAATTGATACGGGATCCCGCCATTCCATAATGTCGTGGCATAAATTTCACCTATACTTGCCACACATCCAAAAGGAACAATTAATTCCTTGGACTTCCGGACTTTCAGATTTTTAGGGAAATGCTATTCCTGTGTTGGGGTCTATCAATGTACCTGTATGTTGTGAAGGGTTTAAGGGAATGTTGCCACTAATTGTTGTAGATGGGCCTAAACATACTTTGTTGGGATTAGATTGGTTCCAGCCGCTTGGTATGGGCATTACGGGAATTCACTCCATTGCCAACTCGAATCTACCCCCAATGGATATAATGACGGAATTTGCTGATGTATTTGAACCAGGGCTGGGCACATACAAGGGCACCCCAATCTCATTTAATCTTGACCCCACAGTGGCCCCAATTCGGCTCAAACCCCGGAGGGTACCCTTACTGCTGCTTCCAAAAGTCGACCAACAATTAGACAAATTAATTGCCCAAGGAATCCTAGTACCGATTGACCACGCTAAATGGGAGACCCCACGCTAAATGGGAGACCCCAATTGTCCTTCCTTTAAAACCAGACGGCTCAGTCCGAATTTGTGCTGACTACAAAGCAACGATTAACAGAGCGTTGCAGCACAATGCCTACCAGTAGTGCAACATCTATTGCTCACTCTAGGAAATGGCTCCATTTTCGCAAAAATTGATTTAGCCCAGGCATACCAGCAATTACCTGTCTCAGAGGAAACGGCGGAAATTCAAACAATAGTAATGCACCGGGGGGCTTTTAAATGCACCCGATTACAATTCGGAGTTGCAATCGCCCCAGGCATTTTCCAAACCCTAATGGAGCGCCTATTAAATAAAATCCCTGGGGTGGTGCCATATTTTGACGACGTGCTGATCTCTGCAACATCAGCTCCCCAATTATGGGAAAGAATCCAACAAGTACTAACAAAATTCCAGGAAACGGGTCTCCGCATAAAACCAGACAAATCCTCATGGGCAGTCCCCAGTGTTGAATTTCTAGGGTTCTCTATAGACAAGGAAGGCATCCATCCAACAGAAGAGAAAGTACTAGCAATAAAAAATGCCCCTGTCCCGACAAACAAGGCAGAGTTACAATCATTTTTGGGCTTACTAAACTTTTATTCCATATTTCTCAAACAGAAAGCCACGGTAGCGGAGTCTCTCCATCGTCTACTTAAACAAGGCACAGTCTGGACATGGGGACCCACCGAACACAACACCTTCCAAGCAATTAAAAAATTACTATCATCAGACAGTGTTCTTGTACAGTATAATATTACCATGCCTGTAACCTTAACATGCGACGCCTCCCCCTTCGGGATAGGAGCCGTCCTCAGTCATACATTTCCAGACGGCACTGATGCTCCCATTGCATTTTACTCAAAAACCCTGGCTCCGGCAGAAAGGAATTACTCTCAATTAGACAAAGAGACGCTAGCATTGGTTGCAGGTGTTAAAAAATTTCATGGATATTTGTTCGGCCGCTCATTCACATTAATTACGGACCATAAACCCCTATTGGGAATTTTAGCGGGGGATAGACAGACCCCCACTTTCCTCTCCCCAAGGATGACCCGTTGGACAATATTCTTAGCGGCTTACAATTATGTCCTCAAGCACAGGGGAGGGAAGGAAATTGGCCATGCGGATGCCCTGAGCAGATGCCCCCAGGCAGACTTAGTAAAAGATCCAGCCCCAGCCTTAGATGTATTACTAATTGAAATGCAGGAAAACCCGATAATATCTGCAGACGAAATAGCCAGAGAAACAAATATAGACCCCATGTTATCCCGAGTCAAACAATGGGTTCTAATGGGGTGGCCGGAAGAAATACCAAAAGAGACTTGTCAAGCATTTAAAAGTAGACAAATGGAATTAAGTGTGTTAAGAGATTGCATATTGTGGTGTGACCGGGTAATAGTTCCGAAGCAACTACAAAAGAAAGCATTAAAATTGCTGCATCAGGGTCACCCAGACGTGGTGAGAATGAAAAGCCTGGCTAGGAGCCATTTATGGTGGCCGGGTTTGGATCAGGACATAGAAACATGGGTGGCAACTTGTAATCCATGCCAACAAACTCGCCCAAACCTGCCCAAGACTAAGCCAACGGAGTGGGAAACTCCAAAGGGACCGTGGTCTCGCATTCATATAGACTTTGCAGGCCCACTAGCAGGCCAATCATTCCTAATCATAGTGAACGCCTACTCAAAATGGCTGGAGATTGTTCTAATGACCTCAACTACAACGGCAGCTACAATAAAGGCACTCCGCAAAATTTTTGCAACACACGGGCTACCTGACGTCCTGGTCTCCGACAACAGCCCACAACTGACATCCAGGCAAATGGAAGTTTTCCTAGCCGAACGGGGGATCCGCCATGCATTAACTTCACCCCATTTCACAGCTACTAACGGCCGGGCTGAACGCATGGTGAGGTTCACAAAAGAAGCCCTTCATTGATCGGCATCCGGAGACTGGCAACAACAGCTGGACGAGTTCCTGATGGCCCAACACATTACCCCTTCGGCCAGCACCAAGAAAAGTCCAGCGGAACTACTCATGGGAAGGAAACTCCGTTCCCAGCTGGACAGACTTCACCCAGAATACGCCAAAGAAAGAGACAAACCAACGGGGGAGCCCGAAAGGACTTTTAAAGCGGGCGACCCAGTGTATGCCAAAGACTTTGACTCCAACCTCCAATGGAGGGAGGGGACCATAGAACATAGAACCGGTCCCCAATCCTATACAATCCTCCTTCACAATGGGAGGATTTGGCGAAAACATGTCGACCAAATAAGAAAACGACATCCCACAGAATTACCCCAAAATAACAATGACATTCTCCCCACAGATCACACCACAAGAAACCAGCAAGAACAACCGTTTGACTCACCGCAACATCTTCAGGCATCCACCGACGGCTGCCCTGGAACCCTGGCGGCTGGCGTTGGTATGGCTGCATCGACGTCCATAGGCCAAGGCAACCTTTACCCGGACGGAGCCGCACAGGAGCCAGCCGACCAGGAGGACAACTCCCAACAAACTGAACTGTGCAGGTCTGGTCGAACAACCAAGCCACCAATCAGGTTACAGGATTACGTAACCTACCTAAATGACTGACAGTCATTTCGACCTATGGGGGGAGGGGTGTTATGTTTGCAAGTTGTTAGAATAAAGGTGATCGCTGATTGGAGCAGGGCGACCAATAAGAAGCCTGCTAGCGCAACCAAAGGGAAGCCTGGGCGCGACCAATAAGGAGCCTCCGGGCTCAACCAATAGGAAGCTCCAGCGCGAAGTCTTGAAACATTGTCACCAATCCCTGCGCTAGTAACAATGTAAATAAGGTGCAGTTTTGGCCCCTTGTTTTCTAAGTCGCTACCTGCCTGCGAGCTGGTCACTTTAGATGTTCCTGCTTATTAAATAAAGAGCTGTTATCCTCTTCATTGGCCTCTAGCCTCTGATTTAACAGTTTAGCCTGCCTGCCATGTAGACGCGGGATCGGCTATTTGCACAAAGCAGAAAAAGGCAAACTCCATGCACACAAGGCAGAAGAAGAAGAGGAGGGGAAAGATCTGACTGTAAACTTTTAAAAAAAATAATAGAGTGCTACAGAACAGGAGGTATCTTTTTCCATCCCACAAACCCTCCCAGACTGATCATTGCCCCTTCTTCATTTTCCCCGTCCGTCATGCAGACATGCCGAGATGAGTTGCTGGTTAGTTGGTGGCAGCAGATAGGTTGACTTTCTCCTCCGCAGACTTATCGAGCTTGCTGGTTGCTGTCCCCTGCCCCGCCATCAGCAGAGAGCTCCTGGGTGCTGGGGAATGGCAAAAATGCCTCTGTTTTTGCAAAAAAACAGGCCGTTTTTCACCTGGGTTTTTTTTTGCAAAAATGGAGGTGGGGGAGGGGTCTGGGGACCCTGCAGACAGCTCTTGGGGACTGGGGAATGGCAAAAATGTCTCCATTTTTGCAAAAAACCAGGCCGTTTTTCACCTGGGGTTTTTTTTGCAAAATTGGGGGTGGGGGAGGGGGACCCTGCAGACAGCTCTTGGGGACTGGGGAATGGCAAAAATGGCTCCATTTTTGCAAAAAACAGGCTGTTTTTCACCTTTTTTTGCAAAAATGGGGGTGGGGAAGGAATTTGGGGACCCTGCTGACAGTTCTTGGGACTGGGAAGGCAAAATGCCTCAATTTTGTGAAAAAATGGGTGAAAACCAGCCTGTTTTTCACAAAAATGGGGCTGTTTTTGCCTTCTAATTACCCAATCTAATGTGACTAGAGGAGGAATTCTGGGAGTTGAAGTCCACTAAGCTTAACGTTTGAAGACTCCCGAGTTGGGGATTAGGGGTGCAAGGGTCTTCAAACCTGGCAAGTTTAAGGCTTGTGGACTTCAACTCCCATTTCTGAGCTAGCATGATTGGTGGAGGAATTCTGGGAGTTGTAGTCCACTAGTCTTGAAACTGTCAAGTTTGGAGTTTGTAAAAAGTGTGCTAATGAATGGTGATTCTCGGTATATGGTGTAGTCCACAGTCAGTTTTTTTTCTCAGTCCTGATTGGTTAATGGACGGAGGTCAACCCACTGACTGTGGACTACACCAATGACTGGAGAATGTTAGTTTGTTAATGTTACAATTACATTATTATAATTTGTTGTTAAAGGAATTTTTTCACATTTTGTACTAGTTCAACAGTTGAGTTTGTTGTTAATTTCCTGGAGAATGATTAAAGAACTTCAAGGCAATATTTTGAATGACTAAATTACAGGAAATTCTGAATTCTTAAAAAAAGTTTTCACAATGTATACCACATTTTTTGATGTATAAGATGCACCGGTATATAAGACGCACCTAGATTTTAGAGGAGGAAAACAAGGAAAAAAGTATTCTGAACCAAATGGTGTAGTATTATATTGTTTAATAAAATACCAGTGTAGCAGAATACTTTTAAAAACCATGAACACTTTTTACAAACTTCAAACTTGACAGTTTCAAGACTTGTGGATTTCAACTCCCAGAATTCCTCCACCAGTCATGCTAGCTCAGGAGTGGGAGTTGAATCAAACCATTGGAGGATTGAGAGAAATAGCAGATATGTATAGTACTCGTAGAAAATTGAGGATTACTTACTAAAAAATATAGATTTAATGAATGCTTTGTAGATACTACCATAATTAATCAACAGAATAATTGAAGGCTTAACATTTTTTCATTTTAATAGTTTATTTATTTATTATTATTTATTTATTTTGTCCAATACACAATGAGGGTTTTAGTGGGTATATATCTATATACACATAGTAAAATACATGATGAAGGTTATAGAGGAGATACTCATAGTAAAATATATCTAAGAAATAATAGAAAAGAAGGTATAGTAATAGAACATATCAATGAAAGAATAGAAGAAGAGATATAGGAATAGAAGAAAGGTATAGGAGATACAGTATAGGAGAGCAATAGGACAGGGGACGGAAAGCACTCTAGTGCACTTGTACTCGCCCCTTACTGACCTCTTAGGAATCTGTATAGGTCAACCGTAGATAATCTAAGGGTAAAGTGTTGGGGGGTTGGGGTTGACACTATGGAGTCCAGTAATGAGTTCCACGCTTCGACAACTTGGTTACTGAAGTCATATTTTTTACAGTCAAGTTTGGAGCGGTTAATATTAAGTTTAAAATCTGTTGTGTGCTCCTGTGTTGTTGTGGTTGAAGGTGAAGTAGTCATTTTTGAATTCTTGGGGAATACTGTATATTTATTTAGTGAAATTGTGAGATGTTTACTGAAAATATTGTAGTTATCTAAAATTCTAATAACCTCATACAATCTCCCCTCCCATTTTCCCACAGTAGAAAATGCATAGTAGAATAATATAAAGTGTGGCAGGCCTAAGCTCCCAAGTAACATGGCTGTGAAAATGTCTCAGATGTTTCCGAATTTCTGGTTGGATCGTTGGGTCTGCTTTTCACCAACCACAGGCTCCAGAGGCTTTCTGAACCCTGGGGAAGGTGAAAATGGCCTCCCCATCTCCCTCTGAAAAGCCAAAAATACATTGGAATTTGTTTTTTGCCATCCACAGGCTGTGAAGCCTTCAGTGAGCTCTGTGCATATGTAAGTGGTGAGGCAACGCGGGGGGTTGTGCGTGCATTCATCAGGGAGGGTATTGCATTATGGGTTTGAGTACGTGCACTATTGCACATAGGCACATCTTTTTGGCACCCGAACAAAAAATGGTTCGCCATCACTGATCTACCAGGTTCCATTGATTCCTTCCCTCTGGAATAGCAGTCATCCCCATCTTCAAAAAAGGAGAGCCTTCTGTCATTGACAACTACAGACCAATATCACTATGCTGCGTCTCATGTAAAGTCATGGAATCAATTATAAATCAATCAATCACCCTTTACTTAGAATCTAATAACCTACTAATCTAATCTAATAGAATAATAATAATACTTAGAATCTAATAATAATAATAATAATAATAATAATAATAATAATACTTAGAATCTAATAACAAACAATTTGGATTCAGAAAGAAATTATCCTGCAACCTACAACTACTTCACTGCAAAAACATATGGACTACCCACCTAGATCAAGGAAAATCCATTGATGCAATTTATATTTTCTTTTGCAAAGCCTTCGACTCAGTGGTCCACGACAAACTACTCATAAAACTCAAATCCTATGGCATCTCAGGATTCCTTCACAGATGGATTACTGCATTCCTGTCAAGCAGGCAATAAGTTGTCAAAATTGGAAGCGCCATTTCCACCTCTGTCCCTGTTAAAAGTGGCGTTCCCCAAGGCATCGTACTAGGACCTACTCTTTTCATTCTCTACATCAACGACCTCTGTGATCATATCACAAGCAACTGTGTTCTTTTCGCTGACGATGTAAAACTCTTCAACTCCACAGACAACACATCTACTTTCCAAAAAGACCTTGACTTTGTCTCAGATTGGTCTAACACCTGGAAACTTCAAATATCAACCAACAAATGCTCTACCCTCCACATTGGCAAAAAGTCTGAACCTGATATATAAACTGAATACAGTGATCCCTCGATTTTCGCGATCTCGATTATCGCGAAACGCTATACCACGGTTTTTCAAAAAATATTAATTAAAAAATACTCCACGTTTTTTTTTGCTATACCACGGTTTTTCCCACCCGATGACGTCATACATCATCACCAAGAGTCACTTCTCTGTCTCTTTCTCTTTCTTTCCTGTCATTCTCTGCTTCAATCATTTTCTCATTTCTCTTTTTTTCTCCCCTTTTTTCTATCATTTCTCTCTTCCTTCCACTCTTCTCTCTCTCTCTTTCTCTATCTTGCTTCTTCCTCTCTCACACTCTCTTCCTCCCTCTCTCATCTCTTTCTTTCCTTCTCTCTCTTTCTCTATCTCTCCCCCTCTTGCTCTCGAGCGTCAAACGGCGGCCGGGCGGGCGGGTGAACAAGCGAGCGGCAAACGGCGGCCGGGCGGGCGGGTGAACGGGCGAGTGAGCGGCCGGGCGGGTGAACGGGCGAGCGGCGAGCGAGCAGCTGGGCGAGCAGCGAACGGCGGGCGGGTGGGTGCTGGGGGGGCGGGGGCAGCCGGCATTCAAAGCAATCTGTCGGCTTCCGCACTCTCGTCGCTCCCCGCCTCCACCATCTGCGCATGCGCGGCCATGGAAAAAAGGCGCGCATGCGCAGATGGTGTTTTTACTTCCGCACCACTATACTGCGGAAAATCGATTATCGCGAGGTCTTGGAATGTAACCCTCGCGATAATCGAGGGATCACTGTAAACAAAATCTCACAGCGAACCCCCACTCAGTAAAAGACCTTGGAATACTAATATCAAATGACCTAAGTGCCAAAGCCCACTGCAACAATATCGCCAAAAAGGCTTCTAGAGTTGTTAACCTGATCCTACGTAGCTTCTGCTCCGACAATCTCACACTACTCACCAGAGCCTACAAAACTTTTTCCAGACCCATCCTTGAATACAGCTCATCTGTCTGGAACCCATATCACATCTCGGACATCAACACCCTCGAAAATGTCCAAAGATACTTCACCAGAAGAGCCCTTCACTCCTCCACTTGAAACAGAATACCCTACGAAAGTAGAGTAACAATCATGGGTCTAGAAAGCTTAGAACTACGACGCCTAAACACGATCTAAGTATTGCCCACAAGATCATATGCTGCAACGTTCTGCCTATCAATGACTACTTCAGCTTCAACCACAACAACACACGAGCACGCAACAGATTCAAGCTTAATACTAACCACTCCAAACTAGACTAAAAAATATGACTTTAGCAATCGAGTTGTTGAGGCATGGAACTCATTACAGGACTCAGTAGTGTCAACACCTAACCCCCAACATTTTTCCCTTAGACTATTCACGATTGACCTCTCCAGGTTCCTAAGAGGTCAGTAAGGGGCATACATAAGTGCACTAGAGTGCCTTCCGTCTCCTGTCCAATTGTCTCTCCTTTATCCCATATATCTTTTCTTCCTTCTTATATCTTCTCCTCTATTTTTATATCTTTTCTTCTATCCTTTTCTTTATATATATTACTACATTCTCTTCAATATGTATTGTGTATTGGACAAAATAAATGAATAAAAAATAAAAATAAATAGTCTGTTGTAGTTAAGCATGGCTCTTGCTCTGTACTGTTCATAAATCTGAAAATCTGGTTCTTCTCCCAGGCAAGGTATTCAGATAGCAATAAAGCCTCTGTTAATTTACTTTTGATGTTTTGGATTATTTGTTCTATGCCTTTTTAATTTCAGTTTACTAGTTCCTTCTTTTTGAAATGTAAGCCTCTTACAGCTGTTAGGAATTGGTTCGCCTCTAAATCTAATAAATAAATAGGTACCAATTAAAAGCCAATTAAAAAGTTGGGAGAACAAAAAGATGGAGAATTGAGAATAATGTGGATACTAATTCAGTTGTTCTGATGAGGGAATTCCATTAACAAAATGCCATCACAGAAAAAACTCTATTGTGGAAATCAATCTATATTGGTGATGGTGGAGAGACCTGAAAGAAGGTCTCATTGAGCTGTGGTGGGGAGTGGTTAGAAATGCCAAGGTCGGTAAAATGACGACCCAGATTGTTGGGGGCACTATGCTGACACTGTAAACCACTTAAAGAGGGCTCTAAAGCATTGTAAAGTGGTATATAAGTCTAAGTGCTATTGCTATCTTGAAGTCTGGAAAGGTACATATGGAAGGAGATGCTGCTTCAGGAAATCTGCTTCTACCATTTAAGGCTTTTAAGGTCAAACTAATTTTAAATTGTGTTTGGAAATAAATCAATTTATTTTGTAGATGGTGAGGTATTAGCACAATATGTTCGTTGCTCAGTATATAGTCATTTTGTTTTTAATTAATTAAAGTTTGTGGACCATTCAAAGGCAATCCCAAATATATAATATATTGCAATAACTCAACCAGGAAATTAGAAGAATGTGAAAAACTTTGCAAGACTGCCATTGTCCATGTAACACTGCAGTTGGCTAATCAGCTAAAGCTGACAAACGACACTCAGCTCTATTGTGGCCAACCTATAGTAGCCCCTAGTGACAGTGATAAATCTAGGAACCTTCCCAACGTGTGATCCTTCTCCTTTAAGGCAAGAGTGGGAAATAACAGGACAGAAAGGATAGTACTCAGCTGGATAGATACCCCTTACCCAAAATGTAATTGGTTACTCAAACACCTTTCCTAAAGAATGAATATGGGCTACTGTCCTGTAGTAGTTTTCATCTTTTGGTTTCCTCATAGGCAGCTTGATTACTGTCTTTTAAAAGCTTGGAACTATTTACTCGCTCTCTTTTTTCACATTTATAACTGTCATTTACAATTTTCTTCATCCTATTGGATAGCCTCCTTCTACTACATCTGATAAACCAAGATGGGGAAGGGTTGAGCAACCCTGAAGCAATCTAAGCAGTAATCTTTGCAAACTGGAGTTATATATCCATGCACAGTTGTCCTGAATTATGGCTCACTTTCTACCAATAAACAATCAATTAGGCACTGGAACAGAATGGCATCTGATTTCTTTGTCATCTAGATTAGCCCTCAGAATTTCATGTTATTTAATAAATGTAGGAAATGGATTACAACAGTAATTCTGTTATCAGCTGCTCAACATCAGAAGAGAATATTGCACCCCATTGCAACCATGCTGATTAATGTGATGGGATTGTAGGTTATACAAAAAACACAGGTGTTATTCTATTTGCTTTAAAAGAAAGAGAGCTATCTAGGAAAGCCATTAGACCAGGATTTCTGAAACTAAGGTTTAATTTCCTTGAAGAGGAAAGACAGAGTCCAAGGAAATATGAAGATTTTCATTGTATGTCTTTATTAAAAATACGAAGGGTGTATACATTAGCAGGTCATATTTCTTTATTGTCATACATTATGTGATGAAGATTGGAATAAAAAATGAAATACATATTTCCTGACCAAACATATTTTCCATTAAGTTATAATGGGAGATGAAGTCATCCTTCTCAGAAATTATGGTATGTTTTTCTTACTGATAAATTCAAGAGGATTTCACAAACCATAAAAATATTGTTCCCCAATAGAAATTTGTTCAAACAAAATGGTTGCTTTAAACATAAATATCTTGTTACTAGTAGACATAAACTGTGTCCTGTTACAAAATGTTTTTTTGGCAAATGTAAGAAATGATATGAAGCTTTATTCTTGTCAGATTCTACTCATTCTTGATGTTGTAATACAACAGAAATGTAAAAGCAATGCCCCAGTTTCCAAACAGGGAATATAAGTTCATATAGGTTCATATTGGTTCATCATTCATATAAGGAGTCGAGTAATTTAGTCATCCAAGCCCTTACCTCTAATTATGAATGTTTTGGAATGCAAAATGTAATGGAAATACAAGAAATTTTAAATATTATTTCAAGATAATTCATCTGTCAGTAACTCAACTATACAATTGTCAAAATGTATTTATTGAAGGTACGTAAGCTGGTTTGATGTATTTCCAGCTCTAATTTGTATAACATAGTTTTAAATTGTCCATTTCTAGACAGGTTGATTTACTGTGTTGATGTCTTTTAATAGCAATAGCAATAGCATTTAGACTAATATGCTGCTTCACAGTGCTTTACAGCCCTCTCTAAGCAGAGTCAGCATATCATCCCCAACAATCTGGGTCCTCATTTTACCCACTTCGGATGGATGGAAGGCTGAGTCAACCTTGAGTCAGATGATATTTGAACTGGTGAACTATAGTCAGCAGTCAGCAGAACCAGCTTGCAGTACTGCACTCTAACCATATTGCAAACAATTGTGTGTATATTTGCGTTTTGTGCATGCATAAGTTTATTTTACAGATAAAATGTGAATAATAAACATAATGATATATTTATTCAAGCATCAATTGATTGATTTGCCATCATTCCATTTTGACTGTTAACTTTGGTTTTCCAAACTGGACAATCCAACTACATTTTTTCTTAAATATTTCCAATTTTGATAGTCTAGTCTCCAATTACAAGAACACATTTTTTCTTCCACGTTCTGTCAATTTCAACTAGAACTTCATCATATAACCCATGAACATCAACTTCCACATCTGTTCTTGGAGCATATATTTTGATGATTGTCTTATTAAAGGATTGTTCATGAAATCTAATTTAGAAAATTTTGTCTTCGATTTTTTGTAGCAAAGTATATATAACGTTTAAAGTACAGTATGTCCATTTTGGAAGAAGGGCGTGGTCAGGAGCCCCGGCGGGACAGGAGTTCTCCACACTCCACTGGAACCCCAAATTCCCACTGCCGGGAGGTGCGGTTCTAACGGAACTGACCCCAGAACTACCCTGAAGGGGCAGAGAAGAAGAGGGGAAAATATATATAAAAAGTTTGTGTTAACAAATTGATTTGGGATAAATGTATAAAAATTTATGGGGAGTAATTTATACATTTGAAATGTATAATGATTTCTGATTCAAAATGTCTGTAGGGGCATGCAGCTATGAGATAAGAAACGAACATTGAGAAAAAGAGATTAAGAAAGGCGAGAGAGCAACAGGCCTTATAATGAAAAGGAATAAGAGACCACAAGTATATGGGAAAGCAAAGAGGACAAATATCAAAGTTGGAGTTAAAATGGGGTTTAATAAGATGGAAAATCTGGATGACAAAATTAGGTTTTTTTAAGAGGAGGTGTTATATATCTAAAACAAAAAGCCTTATATTTTTCTTGGAATCATAAGCAATAAATTAGAAAATTAGTGGTTGGTATTGCTGTTTACAGCAACAGTCTGCTAATACAGTATAAGTACTGTATTTATTATTTTAACACCCAGGAAGGGTATTAGAGGGATGATGAGGAAGTAGGAAGGAAGGAAAGAGTGAAAGGAGGAGAGAGAGAAATAAAAAGAAAGAAAGAAAAGAAAAAAGAGGGAGAGAGAGGCTTTGGAGGAGTGAAGGGAAAGTAGGTAGGAGGAGGAAAGAGAGAAAGAGGAAGGAGGGTGCAAGAAAGACGGGTGGGCTATTGCCAGGATGGGAGGGCGAACGCAATGGGGTAGCAAAAATGGAGCTCCATCCCAGAACACCCAATTTGCACTGAAAGATGTTGAAAGAAAATGCATAAGCCATGCCCACAGTGTGGTAGTAAAAATTTTGGTAGCCCTTCACTGAAGAAAGGCTAATTAAAGGGGCAGGGTCGTATTGGTTAACATTTTTTAAAAAATTAAATGGGGTCTATGAATAAAGGATAAAAATGTATAATTATGAACTTTATGATGTATGTAATACTGGAAGATATATTTATGTTGAATCTGTATTTGAGAAGGTGGAGAAAAATAAAAAGCTTTTGAAAAAAAATGTATGCCCATTTCTTCAGTGACCACTCAAAATTATGATGGAGGTGAATGAGAGAGAACTATGACAGGTCCTTGGAATTCTGGATTTCACAGCATCTCCGTGGTTCCATGATCACAGTCTGGAGCTTGGCAGCTGACTCATAATTATAACATTACAGTGTCACATGGTCACATAATCACAATTTCTGACATTCTGTGCTTGCTCCCCACAAGTAAAGTCAAATAGAAAGTTGGCAATAAGTCACAATTTGCAGTCATGTGAAGTTCTTGCTAATGCACCTGGTTAGTGATGGCAACTGGTTCATATTTATGATGGTTGTAGTGTCCCAAGATCACATGACCTTCTGACAAGCAAAGTTAATGGGGAAGCCAGAATGACTTAACAACCAGATTTCTAATTTAACAACTGCAATGAGTCACTTAAGGACTACGTCAAGAAAAGTCATATAAGGGGACAAAACTCAATTAACAAATGTCTCACTTAGCAACAGAAATTTTGGGCTCAATTGTGGTTGTAAGGACTACCTGTGCTAAACATAGATTGATTCTGCAGTTTTGCATCCTTGCTATATCAGTAACTCTCTGTTAATGCAGGGGATTAGCACCAAATCCTTTTCCCATGAATTTGTTTTTGTGACTACAAACGGAATAAACTCTATGCATTCAATTATGTATTTTTAAAAATCTCTTTGAGATGTTTTGACATGTTAAGCTAAAATGAGTTCCTGTCAGAACCTTAATAATAACTTTTGTCTTTCTGGGATAATCTTGAAACTTAATAAAATTTGCATAGCTTACAATTTTGAGGCAAATGACTAACTTTGCATTGGATTACATTTTGTTAAAAATAGTTAATTGGAGAGTAGATTACTTTTATATTGTAACTTACGGTACATTTCCTTTCAAATTATTCATTAATATTATAATCAAGAGAAAAAAACATGGCCAGATCTGTTTCATCTGATCAACTTTGTATCATCTTAAAAGGAAAACTGGCATAATTTTAGATTTGATTCCTTCTTGTAGTGACCTTCTGGATTGGTCACCTATGTCTATAGCTAAATTAAAGAATTAAATGGCCCAATTACATCCAGCTAAAGCAAGTGAAGATGATTTCATTCCCACCTTAGGAGAGCTTTTTTAGACTTGAAGCAATCATCATCCTAAGGTTTAGACCTTTTAATGTACATAAACAGCATTGGCTGTTGAAAATCTTTTCCGGGATCTATGGAGATTAACAAAACTTGACTAATATGGTGACTCTACTTGTTCATAGGATTTAGCTGAACAGATTTAGGTGTGCAACTGAAGCAGGAACTTTGAGGTCAAGACCTCCGAAAAGACTTTAGCCTAACCTTTAATCTGTTTTGTTTATAATGTCAACAGGAGGGTGGGTCACTGCTAATATGGGTCTTTCATGGACTCTAAACTTGGGGGGCTTTCCTGGGTGCTGCTAACAAGAATCCAAGCATGGGGTAAACTTCCCTTGGTTGCCAAGGGACTGAGTTAGATATTAAACACTCCCTCTCTGCTCCATTGGTTGTGACAAATCAGTTTTCAAATTCAGTTGGAACAAGAGGGAGACCTTTTTCTGAGTCAGCTACCTTTCTACAATGACTGAAGTCTGTTCCGTTTGGACTCTTCTTGATTAAAAGCACACCTTTTAGCTCCCAGCATGTGTGCACATTAGCCAGCTTGCTGGCAAGAACTGCCACTGTCTAACAGCAGAGGCCACCTTGCAATGCCAATCCTGTCCAGCTGCAGGAAGATTGGTCTAACCTGGATGACACTTACTCGCACCATTCTTCTGAGATCGGCAAGACTTCTCTTTGGGGTGAGGGAAGCATGATCAAAGAGGAGTTTTTTTCTAATGGCGAAGGTCTGATCTCTGACCAATTAATCTTTATAGGCCTTTTAAAACCTGTTTTATTTAAAATGCTTCTACACAAAGGTAAATTTACAGCCAATATTGTAAATATTGTAAACTTCAAAGTCCTGGGAAGCCTCCATGGATATTGATCTGGCTGCGGGTTTATTCTCGGAGCCTGAGCAAGAAACATGTCATTCCATCTTCCAAACTATTCAGAACATCCACCTGCTGCCCCTGATCCTATCTGTCTGAACACAAATTTTATGGTTTTGGGCTGGAAGTAGAGGAGTTGTTGCAGTTTCCATCCGTGGACACTCCAGTGGCCAGCCTGGTGTCATCAACTGTCTTTCCCTCGGAAGGCCTTAAGCCAGATGACCATAAAGCCAAGAACATGCTGTGTAGGTTCTCAGTGCACCAGGACATATGTCGCTTCCATCCTGAGAGAGGCGTCCTCCACCTGGATCCCTCCTTCCTTCCAAAAGTAAATTCCTGGTTCCATCAGGCCCAGGAGGTTATACTGTTAGACTTCGGTCAGAATGTCGTTGGCATACATTGGATGCCCAGAGGGCTCTCCAGATTTATATTAGAAGGATGGCTTCCTTATAGAAAACTGAAGCACTCTTTGTGGCATTCCTATTGGCCTCCATAGATTGTACCGCGAAGTCACCCTGCTGGCTTAAAGTGTGTATTGTCTGGGCTTATGAGGGCCAGTCCAGACTTGTCCCTGGTAGAATCACTGTTAATTCTAGCTGAAGCGGCCACCTCAGCGGCCTGGGCCATGCAAGCATCGAGCAAAGATATCTGTAGAGTGGCCACTTGGTCTTTGCCTTTTCCATTTGTCAAACATTATAAACTGGACTTGTTTGCCTCTGCTGAGGCTGCCTTTGGTAGGTGGGTGCTCCAGAGGGTCTGCTCCATCCTGACTTGGATGGACGTACATGTCTTCATTTGAAAACTGACTCATCACAGCTGGTGGAGCAGACAAGGTGTATTTAATCTAAATATCTAACTCAGTCCCGAGCAACTGATGGAAGTTTAACTCATGCTTGGACTCTCCCTGCCGCTCACAGAGAAGACTGTTCAGGTAAGCCAACACTACTTTTGCTGCACACATTTCATTATCAAGCTAGATAACATCTTCTAGCAGCATTTCTGATGCGTCAAGATTTAATGTGGCAAATTAGTAGAAAATGATTACTATTAGGATGAGTTCTAATATCTAAGCTAGAAGGTAAGCAAAGGTCTGGAAAATCATGATATAATCAACCACACTGTCCTCATTACGGTGTCAGAATGTCAACTCATGGGGGTTCTTCTCTGTGCTATTAACTAGATCTAAACTATTTACAAATTGACCCAGATAAAATCATACAATTGTACAATGTTGCTCTTTAAAGTAGCCCTCATTGGTTTTTGGGAGTATAAGCTTGCAAAAATGTATTGTACCACCAAATATACAGTATATTTTAATATACTGTATACTGGCAATAATAAATATGAAGTTTGGGTATTGATATAATAAAATTATGTAACTGTCAAACTGATCCCACAAATTATTTATTTCTCTATGCCAACAAAGGGGTGGGAAATATAGATTAACAAGCAAAACAGAATATAATTTAAATCTGAGCAGAAGGGAACCATTAAGGACTATAAACCATCCTTAGTGTCTTCTGAGAATTAATCCTGTAAATTTGTAAGACTTAAATTTAACATGGTTAACTAGGTTTGAAGTAAAAGTCTGATAAATATGAGAAAATCTAATCCTTTCCGGCCATAGTGTGGCTCTCTGTACATGTGCAGTATGAATCTAATTGTCCTAAACTTGAATGAAAGTTAACTATTCTTTATTAACTATCATAACTATTTATATTATATTTTTCATGTTTAGTCATCATTTTTCTTTACATTATATTAGAGAAAATATCATTAAATGATTACTATTGACTCTCTCTCTCTCTCTCTCTCTCTCTCTCTCTCTGTGTGTGTAGATGTCTAGTGTCCGTTTTCTAGTCAGTTCTTGATTCCTGGATGCTGCATCGGCTAATCCAGTGATGGCGAACCTTTTTTCCCTCAGGTGCCGAAAGAGTGTGGATGTGCGCTATCGCACATGTGTGAATGCCCACACCCATAATTCAGTGCCTGTTTCCCAATTCTGGTGGGCTCAGTAGGATAGTTTTTTTGCTTTCCCCAGCCTCCAAAGGCTTCCCTGGAGCCGGGAGAGGGTAACAACCCTCTCCCCCACCCCACTGGAGGCTCTTTGGAAGCCAAAAATGCCCTCCCAGAGCCTCTGTGCGAGCCAAAAATCAGCTTGTCAGCACACCCATGCATGTTGGAGCTGAGGTAGGGCAACAGCCTCTGTGCCAGCAAATATGGCTCCGCGTGCCTCCGGGTGCCATAGGTTCGCCATCAGTGGGCTAATCCCTGTAATTTTATTTATTTATTTATTTATTTATTTATTTATTTATTTATTTATTTATTTATTTATTTAGATTTGTATGCCGCCCCTCTCCGCAATGTTCATAGCAACATTTTTTGGAAGTGGTTTGCCATTGCCTCCTTTCTAGGGCTGACTGACAGAAATTCACCTAAGTCATGTAGGTGACTCATGGGCTCTTTATCAGCCTAGCCATCATCAATTTCCTTCAAGTTTGCTGCCAGTTGCCATGGAAACAGGAAGAGAAGGAGCAATGGGTATTTGGGAGGGGAAGTGTGCAGGTCATATGAAAGTAGAATTGCTGAGAACTGATGGGGAGGTTTGGACTAAGAGGAACCAACTTGAGTTTTAATATCCCAAGGCAAGTGTTCTGGGAACGGGATGCCCAAGGGTGGTGCAAAGCACTTGTACCAGACATGTTCCCAAAACAACTTCCTGGCTGATGACTGGATTCTGTCTGACTGACTACCAGGAAGGGGGAGGCTGTGGATTAATGTTCAATTTGTCCTTGCATTTGCTTCAGACCTTACCTGACTTTTGCTGCATTCTGTTCATTCTTAATAAAAGTACTGTATTTTTGGGACTGTAAGAAGCATTGGTGCATAAGATACACCAAGATTTCAAAGAGAAAGGAAGAAAAAAAAGGTTTTTGTCCTCCCTGGCTCACAGAAGGACTCTGCAGGCCCTATAAGCCCTCTGTACGCCCAATTATTTTTCAAAAACAGGTCTGTTTTTCACCATTTTTTCACAAAAATGGAGCACCCGGAGGGATTGGGAAGCCTGCAGAGTGTTTCTGGGGGCTGAGGGAAGGCAAAAAGCTCTCATTTTTGTAAAATGGCCCATTTTCTGCCCATGTTCCACAACAATGGAGGCATTTCTGCCTTCCCCCAGCCCCCTGAAATACTCTGCAGGGCTCCCAAACCCTCTGCGCACCCCTGGCCATTTTTTCTCAAAAATGGGATATGGGGGCAGGGCTTTGGGAGGCCAAAAATGCCTGTATTTGGTGTATAAATGCACCAACATTTCCAGTTTCCACCCTCTTTTTTGGGGGGGGAGTGTGTCTTATACTCCGGAAAATATGGTACCTTTCCTCTGAATCTATGGAGTCAAGGGTCCCGCCGCCAGGAAAGAGCCGAGGTGGCACAGCAGGTACAGTGCTGAACTGCAGGCCACTGAAGCTGACTGTAGATCTACAGGTCAGCAATTCAAATCTCATCACCGGCTCAAGGTTGACTCAGCCTTCCATCCTTCCGAGGCGGGTAAAATGAGGACCCGGGTTGTGGGGGCAATATGCTGGCTCTGTTTTAAAAAAAGTGCTATTGCTAACATGTTGTAAGCCCCCCTGAGTTTAAGGAGAAGGGCGGCATAAAAATCGAATAAATAAAGCAGCCCTGACACTGCATTTCTAATATGCTAGTTTAACTACTACGTCAAACCAGATCTGAATTTGACGTAAGAAGTCTTATGTACAATTTTGCTTTGTATTAGTGGAAATTATAAAAACATTACAGAAATACTACCCTAAGATTCATTGGCTAAGATATTTCCCCCCCAAGAAATAACTGACTGGTAGTTTTCAACTTACAGTCATTCATTTAGTGATCGTCTGACATTTGAATGGCTCTGTAAAAAAGTAACTTATAACTGTTTTTTACACTTATGACCATTGCAACCTCCCCCAGTCACATGATCAAAATTTGTATGCTTGGCACCTTGTGTGTATTTATGATGGTTGCAATATCCTCACGTCATGTGATCACTTTTTGCTACTTTTGACAAAGTGAATGGGGAAGCCAGATACAACCCTGTTACAGCTGTGGTGAGTCATTTATAGCTACCATGACAAGAACAGTCATTAAATGGGGGCAAAACTCAACAACTGTCTTCCTTAGGAGTGGAAATGTTTGCCTCGGTGATCATAAATTGAGGATCACATGTATTTCTTAGAAATACCTTTTTCAAAATCTAGCTAAGATAGATGAATTAATTTCAAGTTTCAAATTTCTATCAAATTACAGATTTAAGAGACAAATAACAAATTAGTTTCCGTTTCAAAGCTGAACCATCTTATAAAAGATTAAAAATACAGTGATATGATATTAATATTCTAAATATACACGGAATTTATGCTGCGTACATATTATCTTAACATATTAGCCAAGAGATTGGCTGCATTTTGGAAACATTTAGCTATTGTTTCTGGATCCATTTATATAAGTTTAGCACTGTGTTAAGCTTTATGTTGATATCCATATTCCATTGAAGAAAGTGGTGAAGAAAACCATTTATAAACATGAAAGGCAATGAACAAACTAAACTAAGTAATCATAAGGATAGAGAAATGATAATCTATTTATTTTATTTTATTTATTTATTTTATTTGTCATACAAAAATAGTAGTATGTATTGTAGTATGTTTAACATAATATAAGTATAGAGATAGAAAAGATAAAAAGACATTAGGACAGGAATGGTAGGCACAAAGGTGCACTTATGCGCACCACTTACAGACCTCTTAGAAAAGGGGAGAGGTCTATTGTAGATAATGTAAGGTTGAAGATTTTGGGATTTGGGAAAGAAATAACAGAGTCTGGTAGTAAATTCCAGGCGTTGACCACTCTATTGCTGAAATCGTATTTTCTGCAGTCTAGTTTGGAGCGATTTACATTTCGTTTGTATCTATTGCATGCTCTTGTGTTGTTGTTGTTAAAGGTGAAGTAGTCGCTAACAAGGAGTACATTGTGATGTATGATTTTATGAACAACAGTTAAATCAGTTCGGAGGCAGCGTAGTTATAAATTTTCTAAACATAGTAATTGAAGTCTGGAGGAGTAAGGTAATTTGTTGCGTGAGGAGGAGTGGAGGACTTTTCTTGTGAAGTATTTCTGGACTCCTTCAATTGTATTAAATGTCTGTTATGCAGTGTGGATTCCATACAGGTGAGCTGTATTCAAGAATTGGTCTGACAAATGTTTTCACTAAACTGTTATGCTACCTGGAACATACTTTGGTTGCAAAAACGTGACTCTGATTTGAATATGACTCCTGACATTATGTGAAATATAACAGTGGCATAATGGCTTGAAACTTTACCTTAGCCAAGTTTTCAATGGTTTATCAGTATCACTTTTATTATTAAGTATAATATTTATGATTTACCACAGTAGTATATAAATACTTCAGTTTGAAGTACAACTAATCATTTTGAACTTTGGAAAATTACCTTCTGTGCCAAGCCTCTGATGTTCCACCAGCTTTTCTCAGTATCAGTATTCTCATCTTCATGAATTATAGCTAATAAAGAGGCAGGTTCATTTTATTGAATGACAGTCACTCTATTACTCTGTCTAGAAAGTGGCATTGGTGACTAGATAAAATGCACATCTTTTTAGCAAACATTATTACAGTATTATTATTATTATTATTGTTGTTGTTGTTGTTGTTATTTGGATTTGTATGCCGCCCCTCTCCGCAGACTCGGGGCGGCTAACAACAGTGGTAAAAACAACATGCGACAATCCAATACTAAAGCAGCTAAAACCCTTATTTTAAAACCAATCATACATACAAACATACCATACATAAATTGTAAAAGCCTAGGGGGAAAGAATATCTCAGTTCCCCCATGCCTGACAACAGAGGTGGGTTTTAAGAAGCTTACGAAAGGCAAGAAGAGTGGGGGCTATTCTAATCTCTGGGTTCCAGAGGGCCGGGGCCGCCACAGAGAAGGCTCTTCCCCTGGGTCCTGCCAAACGACATTATTTAGTTGACGGGACCCGGAGAAGGCCCACTCTGTGGGACCTAATTGGTCGCTGGGGTTCGTGCGGCAGAAGGCGGTCCCGGAGATAACCTGGCCCGGTGCCATGAAGGGCTTTATAGGTCATAACCAACACCAATAATTGCTCCAGTATCTGCTGTATATCCTGCAAGGTCTGTGGGGCCTCTCTAGGAATCTCCTGGGAGGAAATCGGACCAAAAAAGGTGGGGAGAAGCCTCTGTGGGGCCTCTCTAGGAATCTCTTGGGAGGAAACAGGGCCGGAAAAGGTGGGGAGAAGCCTCCATGGGGTCTCTCTGGGAATCTCCTGGGAGGAAATAGGACCACCTCTTGTGGTTTCCCCAATCGCACATATTATTTGCTTTTACATTGATTCCTATGGGAAAAATTGCTTCTTCTTACAGACTTTTCTACTTAAGAACCTGGTCACGTAACGAATTAAGTTCGTAAGTAGACGTACCACTGTAATTCTCAGTTTATTTACTAGTGACAGCAGCATGTTTCTGGAATGGCTGACAAATGGAGTTGAGAGTAGGTGGGTTTTAAAACATTATTTTGGGCTTCCTGAAACAGGCATCTTAATCAGAAAGCTTTTAATATTCTAATGGCTATTGCCAAATTGTATGGGGTCATGTATGGGTCATTCTTGGCTCTACAGGCAAGAGGGGAAATGCAAATCTTGTGTGTTTTGTTTGTCTGAGCTAATCTTGTCAGTTTGGACTTCTTGCCTAATGTGTTACTTATTTAGGATTTCTGGCTGCTCTTTGCTTATGAATAGATTGACCCAGTCTTTCTGAATGGATACAAAAACTTAATTCCTAAAGACCAGGTTCTTCAAGCTTCGTCTTGAGGTGGTTTTCCTATGGCAGAAAGATTGGGGCTGCTTTCTGTCTTTGTTAAGATTTTTCTCCTCTTCTCCTGTAGGGAAAATATTCTACCCTGACTCTTTTAATATTAATATTAGGAATAAAGAATATTTTAATCTGAGGCGGGGAACTTCATACAAAGGAAAAAGGAAAAATATTTTTTATTCACAATAATGCTTTGGGTCTTCCAAGATTCTTAGAAAATGAAAATTTGTGCTTAATTCACCTAACCATAAATCAGAGAGAAGCTCACTCATATACTTGTGATCGTGAGGCAAAAGTGGGGAGAGGAAGAATATGATATTCATTACAAATATATAGGCAAATATACAAATTGCACATATAGTACTAGCCATGATATAGTTTCCTTTTCATTTCCCTTGAGGAATTGTCCAAGATGAGCTATCATCTTGTTAAACAAACCATGTTTAAATTAATCTTGATTTAGTATTATATATTAATGTTTCCACTAATAGTATCCCTGAACACTATTGCTTCTTTCTCTTCTTATATTGTTTAAATTTATTTTTGTGCAAACGTTAATGAAGCTTTATTATTCAAAATCTACTTCATAAAAATAGTTTAAATATGAATTGTGTTTATACACAGACACTCTATCAAATAATTATTATTTATTTTTTAGATTTTTGATATACCCATCTCCCTCAAAGAGAGACTGGGTGATATACAATTAAAGTAGTTTATTAAAAAGAATGAGATTTAAAATAACAGTGGTGATGTAAATTACATTCTAGTTGAAACTATGTCCATATTGTTTAGGAAAGAAAATAGCATTTATGCTTGATATATATTTGATGCATAAAGCAATCTTTCACTAATAAGTTTTTTTTTTAAGGCATAGCACTAGGTTTCAGTTTAATCTATCATTGTATCTAATGGGAAAATATATTTCAAAGAAGGAAATCTTCGGAGGAAGTCTGGTTTTTTGTGTGAAAAATATATTAATAATACGGAAAAGAGATATAACATTTTTTCTGATCTGGACAAATTTTGAAGCTAGTATTTACTTTAGGAAGAATTTTTCTTTTTGTAAGTGGACCTATTTATTAAACTATTATAGGTGGTCCTCAACTTACAACCACAATTGAGCCCAAAATTTCTAAGCAAGACAGTTGCTAAGTGAATCACTACAGTTCTTAAGTTAATAATACAATGGGAAATTAGCTTCCCCATTGACTTTGCTCATCAGAAATTCGCTGGATCTGACACAGGGCAAAATCTCACATGCCCTTCAATATGGCTCCATGTGCCACCGGTTCGCCATAACAAGCATAGACTTTCAATTCGTCCCTCAAATGAATTGCTCAGGACCTTCTTGTAAACAACGTTCCTGGTTTTGCTGTCTATCTGGAGTATGACCAGACTGTCATGACAACCAACTCTGGAACATGCCACATAGAACTGGCCATGGGAGAAACAGGTAGCTTCCCTTACTTGTGTTTTTCTAATCACATTTGTAAATCTTTTCCTGGTTTTTTTGCCTCTGTTCCTTCTTGTGGTACAGTAGAACAGAGGCATTTGAACTGAGAAGGAAAATAAGGGTGTGTGTGTGGAAACTGCCTACCAGCATCCACTGGTATTCATCTGGCTAGTGTCCTGTTAGTGTGTGAGAGAGTTGAAGGGTGTCCGGAAACTCAAACAGTATTTGCTGTGTGAGCAAGAAGGACACAGGAAGGAGTCTATGTGTGGCTTAGCTCAACTGTTCTGTAGTAAAGCTTCTTCCTGCTGTGAATGCAAAAGCAAAACTGAAACTCTTCTATTTGTGTTTTGCATTTGGATCAGATTTCTTTTCAGGTTGGGAGGGAGGAGTAGAATGCCATAGCATCAGAGCTTGTTAATAATAATATAAAAAACACTCATGCTCTAATGGTCTTTTTGAAAAATCCTTTCTTAATGAGCACCTTGAAGCCAAAAGGAACATACATGTCAAATTTCAAATTTATAGGCTTTATGGTTCTAGAGATTTCATAATTAATGTGTGAGTGGTTTTTGCTTTTATATATACAGTATATAGATTTGAATCTGTAGTTGTATAGGCACTTTTAAAGAACTTGTAATTCACATTAAAAGAAAAAGGTGTGATCTATTTCTATATTTGCTTTCCAAAGAAAATGTTCAAGAAGACACTGATGTATTGTTCTATAGCATATTCTTTATATGAAGAAAAACGTGGAAATGCTGTTAGTAGTTCTCAAAACCATTAAAAGAAACAGCAAATAGATTAACTCAGGGGTCGACAAAGTTGTTCAGAATCTAGGAGCCAGCCAAAAAATTTAGGAGCCAGAATTTTTTTTAAGCAAATTTGGTTTTTAATTTAACAAAAAAAACATTACAAACGTTATAAACAACATTTTACTTTTAAAGATAATAAATATTATATTTTGATATTTTAGATTTTAGGCAACATTCTAGTGTTTTTCACTTTGCGTTTTGTGGCCATGAACATGCCTTGTGATTTTAGAGCTGAAGTACCAGTGGTCCACAGCCTTGGCAGGATCAAACGCCTTCACAGATGGCCCATTCATGGTGATCATAAACAAGTCACTTAAACTTTCTTCTTGCATCCTTGATCTGAATTTATTTTTGACCATGTTCATCAAACTAAATCCTCTTTCACAACATGAGGTTGAGACAGGGAGCACCGCTACAATCGACAACAGGTTTCCCAGAACTGGAAATCTCTCGGTGTTGGAGAGTGCCAAATCCAGAAGCTCACACAGTTTCTTTCCTTTTCCAAGGACCTTAAACTCATACCACTCATTGAGGAGTGAGTGAATGCATTGGTCATCACTTTCAGGTGGAGATAGCTGTTTACGAAAATGATGAGCCAATGCAGTAATCTCAACCACACCGTAGTCTTGCAATGTTGTTCCTGCTGGCCAGGCAAAGGTGTCAAACACTGCGGTGGATCTTTCAATATTTATATCACTTAGAAATCGCACTGTCAAGTATTTAACTGCATGATTAATTAAATTAGCTTTTTCCTGCTGAATTGATGCAGCTACAGTGTTGCTCAGTCCATGTAGCTGTACATTTTGAAACAGTCCTTGAAGAGATGTTCCTGAGACAAATCTGGCCTCATGTTGTTTTGGTGCATCTCTAAGTGAATTGATTGTTGAAATTGTGCTTTTCACATGCAACTCAATTGTGCTTAAAAAAAGCTCTTCCCTTTGAAATATAAGTGACAAGTTTTTAAGAATTTCCAGATAGTCCAGTAGAAAATGGAGCATGTGAACAAATTTAAAATCTGTGAGCTTTCTCAGTAAACCATGGGCAGCTGCAGAGGCACTGTCTTTTTCCGCAGCCACACTTTCTAGGTGGATTGTCACGCATTTCCAGTCTTTGACAAGTGCAGACAGAGCACCGACTTTGCTTGCTACCCATCTGACATTATGCAAGTATTGGAATTTCAGAATTGTAAGCTGCAGGTTTTCTGCTACTTGCTTCAGCTGTCGCATTCTCTTAGGTGAGTATTGATAAAATTGGTAGAGTTTCTTTAAAATAGAGTCAAGGTCATCAATTAATTTAGCTTGTTTTACTGAACTTAATACACTTAAGTTCAATCGGTGTGCAACACAGTGAATGCCAATTAAATGACTGATGTTTTGGCGTATTTTCTGCACCAAGCCATTTTCGGTCCCAATCATGCTGGCAGCACCATCTGTACCAATGGCAATCAAGTGACTTGAAGAAAGCCAGCCTACAAGACCAAGTGTTCTAAGTTCTTCTGTGAGCGCTTCTAAATATCCATCTGCAGTAGCCATTTCAAGAGGAGAAACAGAAAGAAATACTTCTTTGACCCTGTTGTCCTTGATGTACCTGACATACAGAATCAGTTGTTCAACCCCTGCTTTGTCAGTTGAGCCATCTAGCATCAAGCTGACATATTTTGCCTCTTTGAGCTCACTGATTAGGTTTTTCCTGATTATTTCTGCAATATGGGAAATTAATTCTTTGCATCTTTTATCGTTTGCATATTCCTGTCGCACAGCACTCCCTAATTTCTCCGTCAACTCTAGCAACCCTTCAAAATCTGTGAAAGGTCTGTTGTTTTTGGCAATATAATAGGCCACATTAAATAGAATGGTCATATGTTTAAACATGTCTTCATCCATTTTCCTTATACAAGCAGCCAATGGAGTAGCTTCTGGAGCCAACGCTGCATGTGTAGCCTCCACACAATTTAGATGCTGGAGAGACTTTGCGTGCTTTTTGAAGGTTTCAAGTTTAAAGGGTCCTGAAAATCCTTTTACGATCCTAGATGCTTGGTCAGCAATGCCAGGGAAGGAAGCACAAATCTCGCATATAGCTATACCAGTTGTATGGTCAAATTTAAGCCATGCGAGTTCTTTACACCACTCTTGCCTAAATCTCCTGGGTCCAGCAGTTTGACAACGGCTTGTTGATGGGGACTCCTCTGCTGGTGGGTCTTCTCTTGTTTCTTCAGTTACCTGTTGCCCGGCACTTTCTACCTGTTGCACTGCGCTTTCAAGAGAGGTCTTTGTAAAGAACTGTGTCATTTTCAGTTGCTTTTCATTTTCTGGTATTCTCTCTGTTGCTCTGCGCTTCATTTTTTTCCTGAACCCAGAAAAGAAAAAAAAAAGTGCACTTTGCTCTGCTATGCCAATTATAACTTACACATGAACTCTTTACCCTTCTTTGTCCGAGTGGACGAGGCAGTACTCCGGCTTCGTTCTCCTGGCGGCACCCGACTTTGTTCTTCCAGCAGCACTCCGCAGTCCGCCATATAGTACTGGTAATGGGATACACTGTGAATATACTGCCATATAGTAACCATATAATTACAGCATATACTGTGTATATACTGCTATACCCTACTTACAAAAAGATTTAGCAATGTAGGAAACTCCATTCAGTGGTGGTCCAGCAGGATAGGGTCTCTCAGCACTTCTAGAGAAGATTAAAAATCAATCTGCCTTATTATCCATGTATTTTATTTTCTAACCATAAGAAGTTTCAAATCCTTTTTTGTAGGAACAACACTTTTCTAAATCAATGAAACAACATACTCACCTACTCAGCGGTGAGCTGCGATGTCCAGCGACGTCTTGCAAGATTCCCTGCACATCCTGGTTCAGCTCTGGGAGGTGAATGAATGAACTGCCTGCGATGCGCGCTCACAGAAGCCGCGCATGCGCAGTAGGGTGCAGAGGCTGCGGTCGCAATCTTTCCGGCGCTTATCTGCTCTGGAAAGATGACGTCAGTGCAGGGGGCAGGGAACAGCTGCGGTCATGCGCGCTAGGCGCGCATGACCGTTCCACACAGTGCTTAAAGGGAACCTGTCACCTGCAAAAATCATGTTAAAGTGGGTGCAGTAGCGTGTTAGTGATGCGCTATGCATCACTAACACGCTAGTCCTAGGAAAATCCGTGCAGTAGATCCCCCCAAAACAGTACTGCGGCCTCATTGAACGCGGCCGGGGAGGGGGGATGGTGGGGCACACACTGTATGTACATATAGACCCCCTCACACACGGCGTCTCCCCGGGGAGCACGGCCTTTGTATGTACTTACACAGGTAGCGGGAGATGAGAACGGGCCCCCGGCCACAGCGATCCTTCCCCCGTAACCCAACTCTCCCTGTCCAGTCCCGGAGCATAAGGGGGGCGGAGCAAAGTGGGGAAGGCGGCCTGAGCGATACTGTCCCTGCTTCCTCCGATTGGATGACTCCGTGCAGGAGGTGGGATTGGATTGAGAGTAATATTTTTTCTTCTCAACTCCTCAAGCACCAGGCAACATTTTCTAGGCGCCAGACAACATTTTCTAGGCGCCACTGGCGACCAGGCGCCTGGGTTTGTCGATCCCAGGATTAACTTATTTTAAGGCAGGTCTGCCTTGATGTGTAAAATAGAACAAAAAGGTCATCTAAATAAGACAGCTGGATAACAGATGTATTGAAAATGAATTGTGAGTGGAGAGAATTCAGCTTAACTTTCTTTGCTCCCAACATTGCTTCCCTCTTTTAAATATACCGTAATTGTGTCTAAATTTGGGTTTCTACTGGAGGAATGCGGGTTCAACACTCTGAGTTTAGAAAGGTTAAGTTTGTCCATAAATCAATAAAAACATATTACTCTTCATAAATGAAATGTATTTAGAAGCTATGGGGGGAATAATTACTATTTAAAAGAATGAAAGAAATTTTTTATAAAAATCTGAAATAGCATTTCTGAGAACTTCCTTTAAAATGATCAACTGAGAGGATTTTCATGACTTGAGAAACTGACACTAGAAGAATCCTGGCCAAATAAATGGGCAAGAGTACAACTTTTGTAGATTCCTAAAAACAATCCCAAGAGGGTAACTTCCAAAAATAGTATTGCAGGCTCCAGAAATCTAGCATGGGTCAGAAAAAGAAGTTTTGGGAGGATAAAAATGAAAGGATTTGCATTCCTGTTCTTAAAGTAACAGATTGCAATGGAAGCTGTTGTTTTCTTATTAATCCATTATTTATAAATAATAGTTCATGAAGAACTGTAACTGGCACACCAGCCAAATCTGGGTTTCTTTAACCTCAGCTGACAGTTTAGTGTTCTTTTATAAAAAGTGTGACCAGTTTTAACAATCATTGGAACTTTATTAATATGTTTTTGAACAGCACAAGCTGCAGATCATTAGGTTTACTCTGAGCTTGTTTTTTTCATCCAGTGTTTGAAGCATCTCTACAGACACTCTGGGATGGTAATATGTGACTGATTATCACAGGCATACTGATTAACTATACTGATTATTTTTTTCAGAATGTTATGTAGTTGTTAAGCAGCATGGGGGAAAGGCCAGGCCCTGGTACTTGAATGGCCAAAAGATCAACTGAACCTTCTCCAGGGCTGTCAACTGGGCCACCATAAACCAGTGCTTCTATGATCTCTTATAGGTGGTCCAAAAGAATTCCTTTTATAGATTGAATCAAATATGGCTGAGAAGTCCAAAGCAGCAGTGGGTTGCTCCTGGTTTGGACCAGTTCTTCAAACCGTTATGGCAGTGGTGGGAGGCTCCCCCTAGCCATCCAGGATGCTTCTTCACATGCGCAGAAGTGTTGTGCACATGAGCATGTGTATGAACCAGTAACAAACTAACTCGGCACCCATACTGGTCCAAAGGGATAAAAAGGTGTAAATACCAGCATCCAGATAATAATTGATTGATTTAATTTGACTTCTATGCTGCCCAATCCCAAAGGACTCAGGGTGGCTTACAATAACACAAAAATTCAAATAGAATAAAAAGAAGTCAAATATAAAAGTCTAAAACTATAAAACCCCAGTTAAAACCTTCAGCTCAAATATTCAATCAACATACGTGCATGCCATTCAACACAATTTGGCCATGATAGATGTCAATTCATGTTCCCCAGGCCTGCCGGCAAAGCCAGGTCTTTACAGCCTTGCGGAAGGCCAATAGGGTGGGAGTGGTACGGATGTCGGGAGGGAGTTGATTCCATAGAGCTGGGGTGACAACAGAGAAGGCCCTCCCCCACGGCCCCACCAACCTGCATTGCTTAGTCCAGTGATTTTCAACCTTTTTTGAGCCGCGGCACATTTTTTACATTTATGAAACCCTGGGGCACATTGAGCGGGGGTGGGGGTGGGGGTGGGAGGGGGGCTAAAAAAAGTTTGGGCAAAAATATTATCTCTCTCTCTTCCTCCCCTTTGCTGTTTCTTTCTCCCTCCCTCTTTCTCTCCCTTCCTTCCTCTTTCTTTCTCTCTCCATCCCTCTTTCTTTATCTTCCTTCCTTCCTCTCTATTTTGCTCTTTCTCTCTCCCTCCCTACTTCCCTCTATATCTTTCTCTCTCCCTCCTTCCCTCTCTCTCTTTCTCTCTCTCTCTTGTTTTCTTTCTCTCTCTTGCTCTCTCTGTCTTTCTCTCTTTCTCTCTCTTGTTCTCTTTCTCTCACACTCTTTCTCTCTCTCTCTCTCTCTCTTTCTTTCTCTTTCTTTCTTTCTCTCTTTCTTTCTCTCTCTCTTGCTTTCTCTCTCTCTTGCTTTCTCTCTCTCTTGCTTTCTTTCTCTCTGAGCTTCGCGGCACACTTGACCATGTCTCGCGGCACACTAGGGTGCCACGGCACACTGGTTGAAAAACACTGGCTTAGTCGACGGGACTTGGAGGCCACCTCTGTATGTTCTTATTGGTTTCTGGGAGGTGTGTGGCAGGAGGCGGTTCTGTAAATAGTCTGGCCCTGAGCCATATAGGGCCTAATACCTTCCCCATACATATGGATACTGCTGTCTTAGCCCTTGTCCAGATCTGCATTGCAACTGAAATGATTTAGTAAATGACTATAAATGACTATGATTCCTCTGTAGCTGATGTATCGCTCTCTTCTCCAGAAACTTCTCAATATGGGAAAGCAATAAATAATCTCTTCAAGAAGGATGCACTATTACTTCATTCAAGTTTAAAGGTGCTAGAAAATATGAAAATAAAGAGAAAGTGGGAATGTTTATTTGAAATAAAAATATATAATACAGTGATTGATTGATTGATTTATTGGATTTATATGCCGCCCCTCTCCGCAGACTCGTCTTAATTCATTCCGTGATGAGGTTCATAAGTAGAAAAGTTCATAAGATGAAACAATGTTTCCCATAGGAATCAATGTAAAAGCAAATAATGCATGCAAATCCAAATTTTAAGGCTTTAAAAAAAAGCGGTGGGCGGACAAAGTGAAGGCTAATGGAGTGGAGACGGACAGTGAGAAGAAGCAAGGAATGGAGGTCCTAACAAAGGCCAACACCACCCCAAATTGCTCCCAAAATCACCCCTCCAGACGCTTCCTGCGCCATCCCAAATCGCTCCCCAAATCACCCCTCCAGATGCTTCCTATGCCACCCCAAATTGCCTCCAAAATCACCTCTTCAAAAGCTTCCTACGCTGCCCCAAATCGCTCCCAAAATCATCCCTCCAAAACTTTCCTATGCCGCCCCAAATTGTTCATAAAATCACCTCTCTAAAACCTTCCTATGCTGCCCCAAATCACTCCAAAAATCACCCCTTCAAATACTTCCTATGCCACCCCAAATCACTCCAAAAATCACCCCTTCAAATGCTTCCTACACCACCCCAAATCGCTCCCAAAATCACCCTCCCAAAACCTTCCTATGCCACTCCAAATCACTCCAAAAATCACCCCTCCAAAAGCTTCCTATGCCACCCCAAATCAAGGTCCTAACAAAGGCAAATGGAGTGAAGAAAGGCAGTAAGGAGAAATGAGGCAAACACTTACTATGCCACCCCAAATCGAGGTCCTAACAAAGGCAAATAGAGTGAAGAAAGGCAGCAAGGAGAAACGAGGCATTTTGAAAGGAGAGGTGATTTTGGAAGACTTTGGAAGCAATTTGGGGCGGCGTAGGAAGCTTTTAGAGGGGTGATTTTGGGAGCGATTTGAGGCAGCATAGGAAGCTTTTGGAGAGGTGATTTTGGGAGCGATTTGAGGCAATGTAGGAAGCTTTTGGAGAGGTGATTTTGGGAGCAATTTGGGGCAGCATAGGAAGCTTTTGGAGAGGTGATTTTGGGAGCGATTTGAGGCAATGTAGGAAGCTTTTGGAGAGGTGATTTTGGGAGCAATTTGGGGCGGTGTAGGAAGCTTTTGGAGGAGTGATTTTGGCAGCGAGATGGAGCAAAGGAAGCGGTAGGCTAGGGGGGATTTTGGCAGCGGGATGGGGCAGCTGTGGGGAGCAGAGAAAGCGGAGGGCTAGAGGGGAAAGTGGCAGGGAAATGGGGCAGCTCCGGCATTCTCCTCCTCGGGACTGCAGGTGCAAGCAAAAGGAGGCGGGGAATCTCGGTGGGGGCGGCAAGCAAATGGGAAATCCCGGCGGTGGCAGTCACAAGGGAGGGGAATCCCTGCAGCAGTAAGTAAGTAAGTAAGTAAGTAAGTAAGTAAGTAAGTAAGTAAGTATTTTCTAGCACCTTCAAACTTGAATGAAGTAATAGTGTATCCTTCTTGAAGAGATTATTTATTGCTTTCCCATATTGAGAAGTTTCTGGAGAAGAGAGCACCCGGGCTCGGATTTGTAAGGTGAAAATGGTTCTTAAGAAGAGGCAAACAAATCTTAAACACCAGGTTCGTATCTCAAAATGTTCATATGAAGAGGCGTTTGTAAGACGAGGTATCACTGTACTTGAAACTATAAAAAATAATAGTATACACTACTATTGATGTGGAACTTGTCATCACTGCTTGCCTTCCAAATAGAAAATGCAACCAATCTCACAAAGTTCTTTGTACTACTTGAGCCAGATTCTAGAGAGACCTGTGCTAGACTATGCCTCCTGTAGCCTAGGACTTTTACTATTGCATCTACACAGTCAACAAGAATTTTGGCATTGCTTATTGTATTATAATGTGTACAGTTATTGAATGCTCTTTGCATGGGAAAGCATTTTAAGGATGATGTTCACCATAACGTTAGCTTATTGAGAGCATTTTTAATTCATTCAGAAACTTCAATGACTGATCAGCCTTGAGCTTCGAGAAACATCTTATCTGACAAATCATCCTGATGGTCTGATCCTTTCTGTTTGGATTTGGATTTGTTTTTGCCCTCTAGCATCTCAAGTATCAGCTCTTTGGATATACTGTATATATGTATGAATATTTAAGTTATACATTTGCTACTTTGTCTATCTTAATTTATTATTACTGTAATATAATTAATTGCATACTTCTGTCAAAGTTTGGCACCTGAATCTAATCTGTGGTCTGTAGAACGTACAGATGGGGTCATAACTGTACGCATTATAATACAATAAGTGATGCCACAAAGGACAAAAACATGACAACCTGTCATGTCACCTGGATAAAAGAAAGTAGAAACTTGTGAGAAAATTAGTTTGTCTGATTTTCATTTCATTTTTCATATCAATTAGCGCAGTTCTCAGATGCCCTCAAGTGGAAATCAGATGTACTACATATATGCCTTAAAAGCAATCATGAAATGTTTCTCCATGCATCTTGAAACTGAAATAAACAGCAAACAAATGTTTAACAAAAGAAACAAGTGCTCCTTAATTTCTTTTGTTCTCAGTAAGCCTATAATACACTCAGGATTATAAATATTTTTAAAAAAATATTTCTTCTCATAGCAGCTGTTGCTTTGCATGAAATATATATCTGTAGCTCGTACACTTTCTGAACTAATATTCTCTCTCTCCCTCCCTCTCCTTCTCTCTCTCCCTCTCCCACTCTCTCTCTCACTGTATTGCTGCTTTTTTATTCTTTATTAATCATTTGTTTTTAATTTGCTTGACGCAATTCTGAGCATTTTTCTGTACGAAGGATTATTCTATCAATCTTATCTAAATAGAAATATGTAGACTGTGACACAGTAGGCTATGTTTGCATGGTGAGCTCTCTTCATCTTCTGGATAAAGATGTGTCCCTGATGTGATTATGAGTATAGAGTTCAACATGAAATCAGTAGAAAAGCCTGATGTTTGGGGACTACTTTGGCTGAAATGATATGGACCATGGCTGTTTGGGACTAAAGCTAACCCATTCTAACTCCAATGCTGTTTGAATTGGTTCTTATCATGACATAACTCTCCACTAGATGCAATTAAGTGTGTGTGTGTGTGCATGTCTGTGAGGGAGAGAAAGGTGCTGATTACATACACTTGTAGACAGGGCCGCCAATAGACCGGTACTACTGGGAGTGGTGTAACGGGCCCGGCAAAATTGAACAATTAGGGGGGGCCGCAGTCGCATGACCCCCCCTCGTCTCAGTGGGAAGGGGCTGGCTGGGTGGAAAAGCAGTGAGCCATTCCCTCCCGACATTCCCTTCCCTCACTCACTTGGCTGCCTTTTCATTCTACTATTCCCACGACCAACTCTGCGGGCGCCCGCCCTCTTCGCCCACACTTCCCTCTTGGGAGTTGTAGTCTTTTCGAGGAGGCGGGCTCAGCCGCTCTGCCTAGTAAAAATAACAATTTCTTTCGTTGCTTTTTCTTTCTTTCTCTATTTCTCTCTTACTCTTTCATTCTTTTTTCTTTATCTTTCTTTCTTTCTTTCTCTTTCTTTCTCTCCTTCCTTCCCTCTTTCCATTTCTTTCATTCTCCCTCTCTTTTTATTTCTCTTTCATTCTCTTTCTTTCCTCTTTCTTTCTTTCGTTTCTTTTTCTCTCTTTCTCTCTTGCTCTTTCATTCTTTTTTCTTTCTCTTGCTTTCTTTCTTCCTCTTTCTTTCTCTCCTTCCTTCCCTCCTTCCATTTCTTTCATTCCCCCCCTCTCTTTTTATTTCTCTTTCATTCTCTTTCTTTCTCTTTCTTGCTCTTTTTCTTCCCTTCCTCTATTTCTTCTTTTCTTTCTCCTTCCTACCTTCTTCCCCCCCTCCCTTCCTTCAGTCCTTCCTCTCTTACTCTCCCCTTTCATAAGTTTCCTTCCTTCCTCCCTCTGTTCCTTTCCCTCCCCCCTTTCTTTCTTTCTTTCCTTCCCTCCCTCCATTTCTTGCTTTCCTTCTCCTTCCTCCCTTCTTTCCTCCCTCACTCCCTTCTTTCACTCCTTCCTCTCTTACTCTCTCCTTTCACACCTTTCCTTGCTTGCTTTGCACCCTTCCTCTGTTCCTGTCCCTTCCCTCTTTCCTTCCTTCCTTCCTTCCCACCCTCCGTCCATTCATTCACCCATTCCTCTCTTGCTCGCCCCTTTTACCATTCCTTCCTTCCTTCCACCCTCCCTCCTTCCTTCATAGCTTGCCCTCGCCTTTCTTCCCTTCCTTCCAGATGGGAGTGCCCCCTCAAGACACCCACCCGACTGCTGGTACCCTGCTTTTTCTCTCCCCTCGTCCTTTCCAGCTCCTCGCCGGTGGCTGCCGGGTGTGGGATCCCCCTCCCCCCTCCCCTCGCTAGAAAGCACATGGTTTTGTCAACAAGAAGGGAGAAGTGCCAAGGAGCCGTAAATAAGCCTCGCTCTGCCTGACCGATGCCAGGAGGATCTTTCTTTCCCTTGTCACTCCCGCTTCTTTCTTTCTCCTGGACGAGTCCACACAATCGGCTTAACCCAGTTCCTGAAATAGCCTATGGCAGTGCTTCCCAACCTTGACAACTTGAAGATATCTGGACTTCAACTCCCAGAATTCCCCAGCCAGCATTCGCTGGCTGGGGAATTCTGGGAGTTAAAGTCCAGATATCTTCAAGTTGCCAAGGTTGGGAAACACTGGCCTATGGGACCGCCTCGCTTGGCGTGAAGTGGGAAATGATCCCCGGGGGATGGAGTGGCTTGGCGACTTAAAATAGTTTTAAAATGGCGGGGGGCCCCCAGACACTTAGGCTGTATGGGGCCCCAAAATTCCTGATGGTGGCCCTGCTTGTAGACATTGCAAAAGCTCCCGCTCATATATAGTCATATCATTTTAAATTTAGGGCAGTTTCATTTTGAAAGTTCCTGAACAAATGCTAGTATACCCTTCCATTTCCCATGCAATTCTTACATCATGTAATTATTCACAAAAATCACAGAGAGATGGTTACTTTAAATATTAATTTATTTTACACCATTTATATATTATAAACTATAAAATATGGCTTATTTCTAAAATCTATCTCTCTATCCATCCATCCATCCATCCATCCATCCATCCATCCATCCATCTATCTATCTATCTATCTATCTATCTATCTATACAACCATCCAATACATAATAATACACAATGAAGGTTATAGAGGTTATATACGAGTAGACTGTATAGAAGAGAAAATATAGGAGTAAATATAGCTAGAGAGAATAGCAGAAGAGATAGAAGAGACACTGTATAATGGATAGAAGAGAAGATATAGGAGATATAGGAGAGGCTATAGGACAGGGGATGGTAGGCACTCTGGTGCACTTATGTACACCCCTTACTGACCTCTTAGGAACCTGGTGAGGTCGACCGTAGATAGTCTAAGGGTAAAGTGTTGGTGGTTAGGGGATGATACTACGGAGTCCGGTAGTGAGTTCCATGCTTCGACAACTCGATTGTTAAAGTCATATTTTTTACAGTCAAGTTTGCCGCGGTTAATATTAAGCTTGAATCTGTTGTGTGCTCTTGTGTTGTTGCAGTTGAAACTGAAGTAATCATTGACAGGCAGGGTATTGCAGCATATAATCTTGTGGGCAATACTTAGATCATGTTTGAGGCGTTGTAGTTCTAAGGTTTCAAGATCCAGGATTGTAAGTCTTGATTCGTAGGGTATTCTGTTTCGAGTGGAGGAGTTAAGGGCTCTTCTGGTGAAGTATCTTTGGACATTTTCAATGGTGTTAATGTCCGAGATGCGGTATGGGTTCTAAACAGATGAGCTATATTGGAGGATGGGTCTAGCGAAAGTTTTGTAGGCTCTGGTAATTAGTGTGAGATTGCCAGAGCAAAAGCTGCGTAGGATTAGGTTGACTACACTTAAAGCCTTTTTGGCAATGTTGTTGCAGTGGGCTTTGGCATTTAGGTCATTTGATATTAGTATTCCGAGGTCTTTTACTGAGTGGAGGTTATCTGCAAAATTTTGTTTGTTCAGTTTATATTTGAAGTTCTGATTCTTTTTACCAATGTGGAGGACAGAGCATTTGTTGGTTGAGATTTGGAGCTGCCAGGTGTTAGACCAATCAGAGACAGAGTCTAGGTCTTTTTGGAGAATAGCTGTTTTATCGGTGGTGTTGAACCTAAAACCAAACTTTATAACAACATTACAATAATAATATAGTTATAATATAGTGTGGTGATAAAGTATGTTTCTACTGGATCAGCTCACCTATATGATCTGAGAGTCTATATCAGAGAGTCAAACTCAAGGCCCACAGAGTGCTTAGATCTGGCCCACGGAAACAGCAAAGGACTGACCTGTGGTCTCTCTGACAGCAAAAACGGAACCCAGGACCCTCCCCCAAGCTCATTTTCATTGTCAGGGGGCTGCAGTAAGCTTCACAGCTGAAAATGTGGCCTGGGTGTAGTCCCCTGAGGGCTAGCAAAACAAACAAAAAACAAAACAAAAGGAGAAATATTTCCCCTTTTGCATTTGAGCATGAAAGAAGGGACAAAAAAGGAAACAGAGAAAGAGGAAAGACAAAGAAAAAGAAGGGAAGATGGGAAGAGACCAAGGAGGGAAAAATATGGAAAGAGAGAAGGAAGAAGAAAGGAGAATGAAGAGGAAGGATAAAGAAGAGAAGGAAGGAAGGAAGGAAGGAAGGAAGGAAGGAAAACAAGGACAGTGGGAAGGAAGGAAGGAAGGAAGGAAGGAAGGAAGGAAGGAAGGAAGGAAGGAAGGAAGGAAGGAAGGAAGGAAGGAGATTATAATGAGAAAAGGAGGGTCTGATGGAAGTCCTGCTTTAGCACTTGGCCACCACAGGTGTCTCTCAACACAAATGATATTGAGTTGGCAATGCCCACCTTAGTCATTCCCACTCCAGCTATGCCCCCTTCCTCCCTCCCCTAAGTAAGACACAACCCTGATATGGCCCTCAATGAAATTGAATTTGACACCCCTGGTCTATTGCAAGCCCTCCTGAAAAATTATACTTGAATCAGATGGTCTCTCACTTATTTGACATCCAAGTCATTACAAGCTTAATATGTAATAATCTACAATTAAATAGTATTCAGAACTCTTCTTCGAGGTACAGTGCAACCCAGTCTCAAACCCATGTTGGAACTATTATGACACTATTTCTGAATAGGCCACTGTCTCTCATTAATCCCTTTTAGAACTGCATAGTCTATAGGCCTCAGGTTAGGCTTTCCACTGTACTTTCTATAAAATTCTGTGTAGGTGTGGGGTGGAATTTTATAACTAGGTGTTATCAGCATATTGATTCCAAATTGATAGTAATCTATTCCACCAGCTTCATCTAAATTTAAATAAGTTGCTGGCATGTTTGAGTCATAGTACAAAGTAATCTGGGTCTTAATCTATCATGTTTTACAACTATCCACATCCTAAATAAATCTTTTTATATGTACTAAGTTTTAAAACACAAAGTGGAATAATTACAAGAAATGGTTTTTCTTTTATGTTGAATCATATATAACCATTGAGTTTATGAAATAACATATTATATATTTAACTTCCTCATCCTTTCCTATTTTATTGCCATATAATATATAAAGCCCTTCATGGCACCGGACCAGATTATCTCCGGAACTGCCTTCTGCTGCACGAATCCCAGCGACCAGTTAGGTCCCACAGAGTGGGCCTTCTTCGAGTCCAGTCAACTAAACCAGTGTTTCCCAACCAGTGTGCCACGGCACACTAGTGTGCCACGAGACATGGTCAGGTGTGCCGCGAAGAAGGAAGCTCAGCTTCTGGTCTCGCAACTTTTTGCTGAGAGTGCGAAGAGCAAAAAGTTGTGAGACCGGAAGCTGAGCTTCCTTCTTTGCGCCTTCCAAGTTTTCCGGCAGCTGCAGCGCCCCGCCCGGCTGGAGCTTCCCTGGCAGCGGCAGCAGGTGAGCTTTGGGGCCTGGTGGGAGGGCGGCGGCAGCGGGAGTGTGGCAGCAGCGGCACCGGGCAGTAGCTGTGGGGCGGCAGCAGGGTGGTCGGCTGCGAGCCAGAACTCCAGGACAGAGGCACCGACGGCGGCGGCTGGACATGTTGCTGTACGCCATACATGCTGGCATTGCATGGCTGGCACTTGCCTGCTGGCTGGACCGGGACAGAGGCTCCAGCCCCACGCCTATGCCCAGCGCAACGCCAGCATGTATGGCGTCTAGCAACACGTCCAGCCGCCACTGTCGGTGCCTCCGTTCCGGAGCTCCGCCTCACAGCTGACCACCCCGCCGCCGCCCCACGGCTACTGCCCAATGCTGCTGCTGCGGCATGGTGTATGAGAAAGAGAGAGAGAAAGAGAGAGATAGCAAGAGAGAGAAAGATAGCAAGAGAGGGAGAGAGAGAAAGAGAGGGGGAAAGAGAGAAAGAGAGAGAAAGCAAAAGAGAGAGAGAGAAAGAGAGATAGCAAGAAAGAGAGAGAGAAAGAGAGAGGGGGAAAGAGAGAAAGAGAGAAAGAGAGAGGGGGAAAGAGAGAAAGAGAGAAAGCAAAAAAGAGAGAGAGAAAGAGAGAGAAAAAGAAAGACAGCAAGAGAGAGAGAGAGAAAGCAAGAGAGAGAGAAAGAGGGGGAAGGAAGGTGAGGGAAAGACATAGAGGGAGGGAAGGAGGGAGAGAGAAAGAGAGCAAAAAAGAGAGGAAGGAAGGGAGAAACAAAGGGATGGAGAGAGGGAAAGAAAGAGGAAGGAAGGAAGAAAGAGAAAAGGGAGAGAGAGAGAAATAGAGCGAAAGCGGGGAAGAGAGAGATTTTTTTTGTCCAAACTTTTTGTAGCCCCCTCCCCAATGTTCCCCAGGATTTTGTAAAGGTGAATAATGTGCCACGGCTCAAAAAAGGTTGGGAAACACTGAACTAAACAATGTCGTTTGGCGGGACCCAGGGGAAGAGCCTTCTTTGTGGCGGCCCCGGCCCTCTGGAACCAGCTCCCCCCAGAGATTAGAATTGCCCCCACTCTCCTCGCCTTTCGCAAGCTCCTTAAAACCCACCTCTGCCGTCAGGCATGGGGGAACTGAGATATTCCTTCCCCCTAGGCCTTTACAATTTATGCATGGTATGTTTGGTTTTATAATAAGGGTTTTTAGTTGTTTTAGTATTGGATTGTTACATGCTGTTTTTATCATTGTTGTTAGCTGCCCCGAGTCTACGGAGAGGGGCGGCATACAAATCCAATTAATAATAATAATAATAATAATAATAATAATAATAATAATAACAACAACAGCTACCTGCAATTCTGTAAGGTTATTTAGAGACACAAACATCCGTTGTATTTCTGTACATACTCTACATATTCTTAGAGACTTGTACTGTAGTTTAAAACAACAACATTGTTGTGTCCTGGCATGAAAAATAATACTTTATGACTTTGCCCTCCAGGGCCATTGTTAAATGACTATATTTGCTAAATGATTATTAAGAAGTAATAATAAGCAGGTATCCAAATCTGTGTGTTGATATGGGAAAACAAATGAACACATGCTTTTAAAATCTACTGCTCACAAAAATAAAGGGAATACTTAAACAATACAATATAACTCCAAGTAAATCAAACTTCCGTGAAATGAAACTGTCCACTTAGGAAGCAGCACTGATTGACAATCAATTTCACATACTGTTTTGCACATTCAGCTTTGTACAGAACAAAAGTATTCAATGAGAATATTTCATTCATTCAGTTCTAGGATGTGTTATTTGAGTATTCCCTTTATTTTTTTGAGCAGTATATTTGAAGGATTGCAATTTATGTTAACAGTCTTCTGAAACACCCAAAGTCAGAAAAATCACTGATAATAATAATTTATAATAATAATAATAATAATAATAATAATAATAATAATTTATTAGATTTGTATGCCGCCCCTCTCCGGAGAATTTTTGTGAATGAACCATTTAGAATGACTTTGCATTTATATGTCTTTAGTTTATTCCCTTCCCTCTCCTCACAATCCCTCTGGTGAATCATTGCAAAAATGATTTTTTAGGAAAAAAAGACAAATATACATAGGCAATTAAGGGTATTACTTAATTGGGAAAAAATGATTTTTCTCCCTCTCTGTTTCTCAGTGAATTACAGGAGCATGTTCTGACATTAGCATTATAAGCCAACATAACAATCAGAGACAATTTCCTGTTTGCTGAGATGACCAGTAATCTGATACATTTGGCTGGTTCTTCAGCCAAATATGTTGCATTCAAATATTTCCTAACCTCAGAGAATCAGCTTGCCCTTTTCTTCCTGCAGCTTTCTGTGTGACTCATTGTGTAGCCTATATTGCATTTTTAAAATGTCTAATTGTACTTTGGAAATGCTACTATTATTCATCATAAAGCTTCTAAAACTTTCTAGATGTGGGAAAAAAGAACATGGGAAAGAACAGGAAAAAATCACTGGAGCAATTGTTGCTTCACTGCCAATACTGACAAGATTGCTCACTCTTGCCTTGTTTTTCTTCACTGAAGGTAAAGGATGCAGTCTTCTAATGGCTCTTAGTCATTGTGTCAGACCTGCCCCAATCTGATCCCTTAAGAAGCAAAGGACCTTAACTCTGTTTGGTTAAAGCAAATGATTCATTTACAAAATGTGTTGGATACAAAAGGTGAGAGGAAGGGGCACTGATCTCTGGGGTGGCAGAGGGTCGGAATATTCCAGTGTTGCTGGGGAGAGGCAGATATGGTGGGGGCCACAGAGTTAGCCGTTCCAGGGGAACGAGGGATCGTTGCTTAATAACGATCCCTTGTTCTCGCTCTGTGAGCCCAATCTTGGGTACTGGTGATGAGTGTAACTCTGGCCCTGGGCTCAGGTTGCTGCTGCTCAATGCCAGGTCGGTGGTAAATAAAGCTCTCCTCATCCGGGATTTGATCCTGGATGAGGAGGCCGACCTGGCATGTATTACTGAAACCTGGCTGGGCCCAGAGGGGGGTGTTCCTCTCTCTGAAATCTGCCCAGCTGGGTTTCAGATATGGCATCAACCTCGACCCCAGGGAAGGGGGGGAGGAGTGGCTATTATAGCCAGGGAGAGCCTTTGCCTACGTAGACTCATTGCTCCGGAAATTGCGGGTTGCGAGTCTCTCTTGATGAAGTTGGACTTAGGGGTTCAGGTGGGCTTATTTCTCACGTACCTGCCTCCCAGCTGCGTGTCAAAAGCCCTGCCTGTGCTACTCGAGGAGGTAGCCGGGTTGGCGGTGGAGTTCCCCGGACTTATTGTCCTGGGGGACTTCAACCTGCCGTCACTCGACGAAACCTCTGGGTTGGCACAGGAGTTCATGGCCACCATGACAGCCATGGACCTGACTCAAGTAGTACAGGGTCCGACTCACGAGGGAGGGCACGCACCTGACATGGTATTCCTTTCCGAGCAATTGAGTAATGGTCTGAGACTAAGGGGCTTAGAAACATTGCCTTTGTCATGGTCAGACCATTTCCTACTACGGCTTGACTTCCTGGCTCCAATCCTTCCCCGCAGGGAGGCGGAACCAATTAAGATGTTCCGCCCCAGACGCCTGATGGACCCAGAGGGCTTTCAGACGGCGCTTGGGGTTATTCCAGAGGCACTCGTCCACAGTTCGGCGGAGTCTCTTGCGGAGGCCTGGAATACAGCTGCAGCGGAGGCTCTCGACCGGATTGCGCCTTTGCGACCTCTCCGCAGCGCTAGACCCCGTAGAGCCCCATGGTTCAACGAGGAGCTCCGGGAGTTGAAACGCCAAAAGAGACGTCTAGAGAAGCGATGGAGGAAGAGTAGGTCTGAATCCGATCGAACACTTGTAAGAGCTTTTATTAAGACTTACAAAGTGGCGCTCAAGGCGGAAAGATGCGCGTACCATGCCGCCTTGATTGCATCAGCGGAATCCCGCCCGGCCGCTCCCGGGTTTAGGGTGACCCGCTCCCTTCTTAACCAGGGGGGAGTTGGGGAGCCCTTGCAGAGTAGTGCCGAGGATTTTAACACGTTTTTCGCTGATAAAGTCGCTCAGATCCGGGCCAACCTCGACTCCAATTGTAAGACAGAGTCGACTGACAACGAGTCAGTCGAGGTGACTGGGGCACGTACTTGTCCACCTGTCTGGGAAGAGTTTGATCTTGTGACACCTGATGAAGTGGACAAGGCCATTGGAGCTGTGAGTTTACTGGATCCGTGTCCCTCCTGGTTGGTTTCGGCCAGCAGGGAGGTGACATGGAGCTGGGCCCAGGAGATTACCAACGCTTCCTTGGGGAGGGGAGCTTTTCCATCACTCTATAAAGAAGCGCTCGTGCGCCCCCTCCTCAAGAAGCCCTCCCTGGACCCAGCCATACTTAATAACTATCGTCCAGTCTCCAACCTTCCCTTTATGGGGAAGGTTGTTGAGAAGGTGGTGGCACTCCAGCTCCAGCGGTCCTTGGAAGAAGCCGATTATCTAGGTCCCCAACAGTCGGGTTTCAGGCCCGGCTACAGCACGGAAACCGCTTTGGTCGCGTTGATGGATGATCTCTGGCGGGCCCGGGACAGGGGTTTATCCTCTGTCCTGGTGCTCCTTGACCTCTCAGCGGCTTTCGATACCATCGACCAAGGTATCCTTCTGCACCGGCTGGAGGGGTTGGGGGTGGGAGGCACTGGTCTCCAGTGGTTCTCCTCCTACCTCTCTGGCCGGTCGCAGTCGGTGTTTGTGGGGGGTCAGAGGTCGGCTCCTAGGTTTCTCCCTTGTGGGGTGCCTCAGGGGTCGGTCCTCTCCCCCCTGCTATTCAACATCTACATGAAACCGCTGGGTGAGATCATCCAAGGACATGGGGTGAGGTATCATCAATATGCGGATGATACCCAGCTTTACATCTCCACCCCATGCCCAGTCAACGAAGCGGTGGAAGTGATGTGCCGGTGCCTGAAGGCTGTTGGGGCCTGGATGGGTGTCAACAGACTCAAGCTCAACCCAGATAAGACGGAGTGGCTGTGGGTTTTGCCTCCCAAGGACAATTCCATCTGTCCGTCCATTACCCTGGGGGGGAATTATTGACCCCCTCAGAGAGGGTCCGCAACTTGGGCGTCCTCCTCGATCCACAGCTCACATTAGAAAACCATCTCTCAGCTGTGGCGAGGGGGGCGTTTGCCCAGGTTCGCCTGGTGCACCAGTTGCGGCCCTATCTGGACCAGGACTCATTGCTCACAGTCACTCATGCCCTCATCACCTCGAGGTTCGACTACTGTAATGCTCTCTGCATGGGGCTACCTTTGAAAAGTGTTCGGAAACTTCAGATCGTGCAGAATGCAGCTGCGAGAGCAGTCATGGGCTTACCCAGGTATGCCCATGTTTCACCATCACTCCACAGTCTGCATTGGCTGCCGATCAGTTTCCGGTCACAATTCAAAGTGTTGGTTATGACCTTTAAAACCCTTCATGGCATCGGACCAGAATATCTCCGAGACCGCCTTCTGCCGCACGAATCCCAGCGACCGATTAGGTGCCACAGAGTGGGCCTCCTCCGGGTTCCGTCAACTAAACAATGTCGGTTGGCGGGCCCCAGGGGGAGAGCCTTCTCTGTGGCGGCACCAACTCTCTGGAACCAACTCCCCCCGGAGATCAGAACTGCCCCTACTCTTCCTGCCTTCCGTAAACTTCTCAAAACCCACCTTTGCCGTCAGGCATGGCGAAACTAAACATCTCCCCCTGGGCCCGCTGAATTTATACATGGTATGTTTGTGTGTGTGTATGTTAGTATAGGGTTTTTTAAAAAAACTTTTAATATTTTAATTAATTGGATTATGTATTGGATTGTTTTTTCACTTGTTGTGAGCCGCCCCGAGTCTTCAGAGAGGGGCGGCATACAAATCCAAATAATAAAATAAAATAATAAATAATAAGTGCCATAAAGTCAAGACAACTTTGAAATCTCCCACATTCAATAGATACAGACAATGTTTGTCCATAGTCCACTGCACCCCCCCGTGACCCATGCGGGGTAATACAGATATTGCTTAGGATGCCTTGAGTGCAATGTTGGTACAAACAGGATCCAGTTTGCTCTGGCCCTTAACACCTGTCATTCCCCCCTCCCTATTCCCCATCACATACACACAAAACTTTATTGCCCTTTCATTCCCCCATTTTTCTTTTTCATCTCCGCTCTTTCTCTTTGATGGCAGGATCACCTGAGGAACTAAACTGATCCAAGCAGAACTGATGCTTTGCCTTGACTTCTAAGTTGTATCTCTTTTCAGTTTTAGGTGTGCAGCAATAAAAGTGCATTTACTTTTTCATTTTTTTTATTTGAGCATTAGTTTTATGGCCACATGATGATGCTATAGCCTGTTTAATTGAATTGGTGGTATTTGCATGTATGTTACATACCATAGCACAGTAAGGTTTGCGTTTAGGATATCTCGACACTTCTGTATAATTTTTTTAGATTGATAATGCAGTAAACTTTAGTCTTATGATTAGCTGTATTGGGAAATCATAGAACAAAGAATTAAGGTTGACTTTCTGCATCAGTGAGAACCCAGAATGATAATTTTTTATAGTTTTACTATTTTTTAAAAAAATACAAAGTTAAAAGATAAACAGAAATAGAAAATTACAAAAGGAAAAGGCTCAGAAAGGAATATATGTGAAAGTAGATAAAAGAAAAAGGTAAGAAAAATAGAAAATAAATTGCTTCCAACTATTTTTGGTACAGATGTAGATATAAGAACACATCACATTGTTACTGTAAGTTTAAAATTTGTGTACGTTATTTTAATAATTCCATATAATACTAATCATCATATCCCCAAATCAATTTTTTTAATTTCTTGTCAGTTTGTCATAAAAACAATGGTTTCCAAGCAGAAATAAAATTTGGCAAAGTTCTTTCATGAAGGATACCAATTTTACCATCTCCTCTAATTGCATCAGCTTCATCACCCATTCTTCCATTACAAGTATTTGTAAGTCCTTCGGCGTACCTTTGAGTATATAAAAGTTTGCCTGCCATTATCATTTGTAAAAATGATAATGCAAATTTCAACCCATTCTTCTTCATAATCTCCCATTGGTGCAATTATATACAATATCCAAAGCTTTTTGCCCATTTCACTATACAGTCTTTCATTTGTTCATCCTGTTTCCATTTTCAATAAAATTGTATGCATCTTAGCAATAATATGATTATCATTTGTACAGAGCTCTACATCAAAGTCAGTCTCACCCTTTTTAAATTGACAATTCTTCTTTTTCAACTTAATTTTTTTTTTAGCTGTATTTAGGAAACCAATGACATGTAAAATCTAACTCCCACGTTTTTCTCAAATTTTCATTATACCTATTCCATATTCTCAACATGGCAGACCTACCAACATGATTTTTAAAGTCCACATTCACCTTAAGTTTATCCTGCCACAAATAACTACCCAAATCTAAAGTCATGCTCTTCCAATTCTAATATTTTTCTATTACTTAAGGTCACCAATTCCAGAGTAGCAGCAAGCTGCAAAATACAATTTCAGGTTAGTAACCCTAACCTCTTTCTTTAATATCTTATAAAAGCTTAAATTTATTTTTTCCCCCTTTCCAAATAAATTTGGAAATTTCTTTTAGCCATTGCATACTGTTGGTAATATCATATTACCTATAACATTCTAAGTAAAATATACATCTTGATCACAGAAATTCTTCCCAACAATGTCAGTTATAACCCATTATCTTCTCATTTTTTCTAATGTCCCTATTCAGACAAGAACCAAAATAAACACAAGTGAAAAGTCCAGAGACAAAGGCTAAGTAAAGACGGTTCCTTTATTCAGCTCTTAAAAAGGGAAGTGACAATCAGCGGAACATGTCTGCTCTACCTGGAGAGAAACCGCTCTTTTTATACATTTGCGGCTCCCGCCAAAAGAGAGCAGCCCGCGTCTGAGCCAATCAGGCGCGACTTCCTGTTTCCCGCTCAGACAGCTTTTCTCATGGAACCAACTATTTACAAGGATACAACACCCCTCCCTCCTTAGTCAGAATACATCAATCAAGAAAGCCACGTGACGAAATCCTCCAATCTGCTCGGTCTTCGCAGGGCTCGCTCCGACCTGCGCAGTTCATTTGAGTCCTCGCTTCCAACGGTGGAGGTCGGTTCGCCTGCACTTCCCCAGTGCGGCTGGGGCCTAGTTTGGGCTCCGGCCCGCTGAGTCGATTGGGCAGGCACAACATCGACCTCTGAGGATGAAGATGGCTCGGCGTCGCTGGAGGACCCTTCCTGACTCGATAAGTCCATTTGAATGTCCATTAAGGCAGGTTGCGCGTTACAGTCTATTAGAGTGGGAGAGTCTGTTTTAGCGGTTTGCTCAGGGGAGGTTTCAATGCGCTTTCGTACATGGTCAATGTGCCGCTTCCACATTCGACCATCATCCAATTTTACAATGTATGTTTTAGGAGCAGTTTGTTGTACAATTGTTCCCTTCATCCAATTCAAACCCCCATCAAAATTCTTTGCAAAAACACTTTGACCCAAGTACAATTGTCTTTCAGGGTTCACATACATAGGATTATGAGTACAAAACCTTGGGTGTAACCTATCCAGTGGGGATCTAAGTTTCCTTCCCATTAGTATTTCAGCAGGGCTTACGTGTGTGTGGGAATTTGGTGTAATATGTTGTGTTAACAAAAATTGGTCCAGATGCTGTTGTACATCTCCAGTGCCTGACCTGTGCAATGCCTCTTTTGCCACCCGAACGTATCGTTCTGCCAATCCGTTAGCCCAGGGCGAGTAAGGCGAGATGAGAGCATGTCTGACCCCCAAGTTATCCAAAAACAATTCAAATTATCTGGCTGTCAATTGGGGTCCATTGTCTGACACTAAGATGTCAGGACAGCCATGGGTGGCAAACAAATGGCGCAGGACCTTAATTGTGGCACTCGTGGTTATATTATTCATAGCAATGATTTCCACCCACTTGGAAAATGCATCTACTACTATTAAGAAATATTGTGATCCCACTGGCCCTGCAAAATCAATATGGACCCTGGACCAAGGCCCTGCAGGTTGTTCCCACTCTGCTGGAGTTGTTTTGGGGGGGTTAGGCCGAGACTCTTGGCATGGATCACACTTGGCTACCCACTTTTCAATATCAGTATCCAGACCTGGCCACCATAAGTGCCCCCTAGCTAGGCCCTTCATCCTGACAATACCAGGGTGGCCCACATGTAACATTGTGAGTACTTTGGTCTTTAGACTTTCAGGAATGATTACTCTATCACCCCACAACAGGCAACCTTTAACATATGACAATTCCAATCTTTTGGTTTTAAAATCACTGAAATTAGTTTCTACAGAATCATTCTGCCACCCCTTAAGTACACAGTTTACCACCTTTTTCAAAATTGGGTCTTGCTGCGTGTGCGCAGCCACATCCCTTGCTGTTGTTAGTGGGTTATCTTCGAGCTCTATCATTAACACATCAGCAGATGGGGCAGGGTCCTCTACTAACTCTGCCATTGGGCACCTACTGAGACCATCTGCGTGGTTGATGGTTTTACCCCCTTTGTGAATGAGCTCATACTGGTATCCTGAGAGAAACAAGGCCCACCTGATTAATCTTGAAGACATAAATGGGGGAGTTGGTTTGTTGGGGGCTAAGAGGCCTAGTAAAGGCTTGTGGTCAGTAACCAATTCAAAACTCCTGCCAAAAAGATAATTATGAAACTTCTTCACCCCAGCCACTAACGCTAGAGCCTCCTTATCTAGTTGGCTGTAATTTCTCTCCGTATTGGTCATTGTCCTTGAAAAGAAAGCAATCGGGGCCTCTGTATTATTTGGCAACACATGTGCCAAGACCCCTCCCACGCCATATGGGGACGCATCGCACGTAAGCCTAACGGGTAGTAAAGTGCTATACTGGACTACTACACTTGCGGAAGTTAACAACTGCTTTATTTGTAAAAAGGCTTTGTGCTCAGTTCTCCCCCAAGTCCAAAGGGTTCCTTTCTGAAGTAGCCGGTGTAGAGGCTCTGCTGCTGTTGCCTTCTGTTTTAAAAAGACAGAGTAAAGGTTTAGAAGGCCTAAGAATGCCTGCAATTCTGTTTTATTCTGTGGCTCTGGGGCTTCCCTGATGGCTTTTAATTTCTCAGTAGTGGGGTGGATGCCTTCCCCATCGATTCTATATCCTAAGAATTCTACACTGTTGGTTCCCCACACACATTTGTCAGGTTTGATCCTTAAACCTTTATCTTGTAGTCTATGTAATACTTCTCTTATTCTTTCGTTGAGTTGAGATTGGTTTTCTCCTGAAATTAAAATGTCATCAAAATAGGGAATGGTCCCTTTAATTCCTGACAACAAACGTTCCATTATGCTCTGAAAAATCCCGGGAGCTATGCTTACCCCAAATTGTAATCTGGTACATTTAAATGCACCCCTGTGGGTGACAATTGTCTGTGCAAGTGCTGTCGGTTCATCGACAGGGAGTTGCTGGTAAGCTTGGGCTAAATCGATTTTTGCGAATACTTTCCCTTCCCCCAGGGAGTGAAGGAGCTGTTGTACCACTGGAATGGGGTAAGGGTGATGTTGGAGGGCTTTGTTGAGCGTAGACTTATAGTCAGCGCAAACCCTCAAAGAGCCATCCGGTTTAAGAGGCGTGACTATGGGTGTTTCCCATGGCCCCTGCTCTACAGGAACTAAAATGCCCTGGCTTATGAGCTTATCTAGCTGTAGGTCAAGCTTGGGGAGGAGCGGGAGGGGTACCCTGCGTGGTTTGAGCCGGACAGGAGGGACCTTGGGGTCAATAGAAAAGGAGATAGGGGGGCCTTTATACGATCCCAAGGTGGGGCTAAACACTTCTGGGAATTCCTGTAAGAAGTTAGGCATGCTATCAGAGTTAACAGTACAGATACCAGAAATTTCAATTCCCAATGGTTCCATCCAAGCCAAACCCAGGAGAGCGTGTCTAGCCTCTGCAACAACAATCATAGGAAGGGTACATTTAACAGTCTTAAACATAATAGGTACATTCACTTGGCCTAGAACAGGTATTATTCCCCCTTGAAAATCTCTAATTACCAATGAGGTTTGTAAAAGGTCAGACTTTGAGAGGCTAGGCATGTACATTATAAGCTTTTCCCACGGCATAATGGTGTATTTCGACCCCGTATCAAGTTCCATTGAGCATGGCTTGTTGTTTAGGAGCAGTGAGATTACAATCTTGCCCCCATTTTTTGTTGCCGTGCTATTCACGGAAAATTGATTGTTACCTCTTGAGTAGTCGCGGTTAGCGGTTGAGTAGTTCTTGCGGCCGGAAAACCGGGGAAACCGGTTTTCGCGCGGTTGAGGTGTTTGGGTCTGGAAACGAGGAGGACGAGGAGTGGAGAAAGATTCCTCAGGCAAAGGAGCTCTGCAGGCTTCGGTGATATGGTTGCAGTGGCGGCAAATGGCATCCCGGAAGGGGCAGCGTTGGCGCGGATGGTTTCCTCGGCAGCCGGCGCAGGGGGCGACGGGGCGAGGGTATCTGGGTTGTCTCGGTTGGTCCTGTTGCAGCAGAAAACAGCTGTCCTCGTTGAGGCCTGGTGGGCTGAGGTCGTCTGGGGCTTCTGCGCGGGAAAACGTGGAGTCGATCTTGGCGATGACTTCCCGCTTGTCGTGCTCCTTCAGCTCCTTGGCAGCAGCGTCGGCGACCTCTGCGGTTTGTGCCAGCTTGATTACTGCCTGGAGAGACGGCTCGTCTTCGGTGAGGAGCTTGTTTTGGACCATGGCATTTCTCATGCCGAAGATTAGGGCGTCAGTGAGGCGAGCTTCCGGGCTATCAAACTTACATTTTGAAAGCACCGTTTGAAGACGCGTAGCGAACTGATTAATGGATTCGGATTCGAGCTGGGCCATTCTTGAAAACTGGTGCCGGAAAACGACGGCTGGTTTCGTAGGGTTGAAATGGCTCGCGAGCTTGGTTTGCAGGACGTCCCAAGCGACGGATTTGGTTGGGAGCGGATCGGTGAGAGTCTGGGCGAGATCGAATATTTCTGGGCCGCAGTAGTTCAGGAAGATTGCCCGCTTTCGTTCGGCGTCGGCGTCCCTTATTCCGGCAGCTTCGAGGAAGATCTCGAACTTGGCCAGTCATCTTCTAAAACAGCCGGGGGGGCTTCCCTGCGTCCTCCTGAACCCGAACGCCAAACCCGAACTTCTGGGTTCGGCATTCGGGAGGCCGCTGAGAAGCCCCCCGGCTGTTTTAAAAGGTGACAGCCAGGCGGCGGGGCTTCCCAGCGGCCTCCCGAACCCGAACTTTTGCCGAACTTCTGGGTTCGGGGTTTGGGAGGCCGCTGGGAAGCCCCGCCACCCGGCTGTCACCTTTTAAAACAGCCGGGGGGCTTCTTGGCGGCCTCCTGAACGCCGAACCCAGAAGTTCGGGTTTGGCGTTCGGGTTCAGGAGGACGCAGGGAAGCCCCCCCGGCTGTTTTAGAAGATGACAGCCGGGCTGCGGGGCTTCTCAGCGGCCTCCCGAACCTGAACGTTTGCCGAACTTCCGGGTTCGGGGTTCAGGAGGACGCTGGGAATCCCTGCCACCCGGCTGTCACCTTTTAAAACAGCCGGGGGGCTTCTCGGCGGCCTCCTGAACGCCGAACCCGGAAGTTCGGGTTTGGCGTTCGGGTTCAGGAGGCTGCTGGGAAGCCCCCCGGCTGTTTTAGAAGACGATAGCCGGGCTGCGGGGCTTCTCAGCGGCTTCCCGAACCCGAACTTTTGCCGAACCTCCGGGTTCAGCGTTTGGGAGGCCGCCGAGAAGCCCCGCAGCTCGGCTGTCACCTTTTAAAACACCCGGGGGGGCTTCCCGCCGCCACTGGCGGCGGGTTCATAAGAAGAAAAAAGTTCGTAAGAAGAGGCAAAAATTTTCTGAACCCCGGGTTCGTATCTCGGGTTGTTCGTAAGACAACGGGTTCGTATCATGAGGTACCACTGTATTTAGGAAAGTTAACCTCATGAGGTTACTCAGCTATAGTGCTTGTGAATAAATATTCTAAACTTTCAACTCCTACAAATCTTGGAAAAGGTTTACCAGTGTTAATCATCTCAGCTATTTCAGATGAACATTCATACATAGATACATTCATTCATTCATTCATTCTCCAATGCACTTGCAAGGAGAGTCCAAGATGGGTTATTCTTCAGTCTGATTGGTAGGGACTGAGTTTAATTTAAATAATTTAAATATTAGGCAGGCACTGAAGTAACTCGAGACAGCACGTAACGAGACGGTTCGCTTTATTTCTCAGCTCTTTAGAAGTGACTACCAGCTGGAACGCGTCTCAGCTGGCGCCGGAAAAACCGGCTCTATTTATACACAAATTTTCCCGCTCAAACGCGAGCTGTCAGCGCCATAGCCAATCAGGCGCAACCTATTTACATAGTCTGCCTAGAGACAGTTTACATAGCAATACACTGAGTATTCAACACCCCTCCCTTCCTAGACAAAAAAAACCCATACAGATTATACAGAAAGCCATGTGACATATTCATCCAATCGGTGAGGTCTTTGGGTGTTTCTTGTGGACCTGCGCAATTCAGTTAGTCCTTCGTCGCAGGCATGGAAGGAGGTCGGTTCGCTAGTACCTCCTCTGGATTCCGAAGGCCCTGGTTGCACTCCGGGCCCCAGAGTTGAGCTGGCTGGCACATCTCCGACCTCCGCTGACGAGGATGACTCCGGGGTGCTGGCCGAGCGGCTTCGGATGGGTGAGTCCAAATTTAAGTCCATCCATGTTGGCGTTGCGTTGTTTCCCATCGGTGGGCCTGCGTGTGCAATCAGCGGGTTAACGGTAGCAGTAGCCCCAGTTTCTGGGCACCTTCTCAAATGATCGATGTGCCTAGTCCATACTCGGCCATCGTTCAAAGATATCAAATAAGTTTTTGGTGCTTTTTGTTGAATAACAGTGCCCTTAAGCCACTTTAGGCCCCCATCAAAATTCCTTGCGAATACACATTGCCCCATAAACATATGCCTCTCAACATTATTATTTATATAATTCTTTGTACAATACACAGGATGTAGTCTGTCCAAGGTTGATCTGAGCTTCCTACCCATTAGAATTTCTGCTGGGCTTCTATTTGTTTTTGAATTGGGAGTCATATGTTGTGCCAATAAAAATTCATCTAGGTGCTCTTGCACCTCCCCAGGGCCAGCCCTTTTCAATGCTTCCTTGGCAACCCGTACGTATCTCTCTGCCAATCCGTTCGCCCATGGCGAAAAAGGAGATATGAGGGCATGCCTTACCCCTAACTGATCCAGGAAGAGTTCAAACTGTCTGGCTGTCAGTTGGGGCCCATTGTCTGAAACCAACACATCTGGGCAGCCATGCGTGGCAAAAAGGTGGCGTAAAGCTTTAATAGTTGAGCATGTGGTGATGTTATGCATCAGTATTATCTCGACCCACTTAGAATATGCGTCTACCACAATTAGAAAATATTTAGAATCAATGGGACCAGCGAAATCTATATGCAATCTAGACCACGGGCCCTGGGGTGGCTCCCAGTCCATAGGTGTTGTTTTTGGGGGTCTTGGCCGTGACTCCTGACAAGGGTCACACTTTGACACCCAACTCTCAATGTGGCCATCTAGCCCTGGCCACCAGAAATGGCCCCTTGCTAGTCCCTTCATCCTCACGATTCCTGGGTGGCCCACATGGAGCATGGTTAAAACCTTAGATTTCAGAGTCTCAGGAATCACAACCCGGTCACCCCATAACAGACATCCTTTAACAACAGAGAGTTCTAACCTCTTACTTTTAAAATCAGACAAGTCTGTACCCAAGTTTTCATTGTTCCACCCTTTTAGAACACAATTGACAACTTTCATGAGAATGGGGTCTTTAGCTGTATGCTCGGCTACCTCCTTGGCAGTAGTCAGGGGGTTATCAGCTAATTCTATTAATAAGACATCAGCGGATGGGGCAGGATCCTCTACTAAGTCAGGAATGGGGCATCTGCTAAGGCCATCCGCATGGTTGATGGTTGTCCCTCCCTTATGAATCAGTTCATATTGATATCCTGCCAAGAAGATTCCCCATCTTAACAAGCGGGGGGACATAAAAGGTGGAGTTGGTCTGTCTGGGGCTAGAAGGCCTAACAAGGGTTTGTGATCGGTTACTAATTGGAATTTCCGACCAAAAATGTAATTGTGGAATTTCTTTACTCCTGAGACTAATGCTAACGCCTCCTTGTCCAGCTGACTGTAGTTTCTTTCTGTGCTGGACAGGGTTCTGGAGAAAAATGCGATAGGGCCTCTGTACCGTTAGGCAGTACATGAGCCAGTACACTACCCACCCTGTAAGGGGAAGCATCGCACGTAAGTCGTAGGGGAAGTAATGAACTGTACTGTACCACTACACTTTTGGACGTTAATAGACTCTTTATTCGGGTAAATGCTTCACTCTCAATTTTCCCCCATTGCCAGGGAACTTCCTTCTGAAGCAGCCGGTGGAGGGGTTCCGCTGCTGTGGCCTTCTGCCTCAAAAAAACAGAGTAGAAATTAAGTAATCCCAAAAAAGCTTGTAGTTCAGATTTATTTTTGGGCTCGGGAGCGTGTTGTATTGCCCTAACTTTCTCGCTAGTGGGATGGATCCCTTCGCCATCAATAGTGTATCCCAGAAAATTAACGCTGCTGGTCCCCCATACACATTTGCCTGGTTTAACTCTTAGGCCTTTGTCCTGTAGCCTAGTTAGAACTTGTCTTATTCTTGCATTTAATTGGGCCTGATCCCTTCCTGAAATTAGAATGTCATCAAAGTAAGGTATAGTTCCTCCTATTCCAGTGAGGAGGCGTTCCATCAAACTCTGGAATATCCCCGGGGCTACACTGACTCCAAATTGCAATCGGGTGCAACGGAATGCTCCCCTATGGGTGACAATGGTTTGGAAATATGATGTAGGTTCGTCTACGGGAAGCTGTAGGTAAGCCTGGGCTAGGTCGATTTTCGCAAATACCTTCCCCTCCCCCAGGGAATGCAGTAAGTGTTGTACAACCGGTATGGGGTATGGGTGATGTTGTAAGGCTCTGTTCAGGGTTGACTTGTAATCTGCGCAAACTCGCAAAGAGCCGTCTGGTTTGAGGGGAGTGACAATTGGGGTTTCCCATGGCGCTTGATCTATTGGAACTAGAATACCTTGATGGATGAGTTTGTCTAACTCAATATCTAGTTTGGGTAGTAGAGGCAAAGGAACTCTCCGTGCTTTGAGACGGATTGGAGGCACCTTAGGGTCTAGTGAGAAAGATATAGGTGGCCCTTTATACGTACCCAGAGTTGGACTGAATACATTTGGAAACTCTTTGACAAAATCAGGAATGTCAGAATGTGTAATTGTGTGTATGCCAGAAATCCCTATCCCCAATGGGTTCATCCATTCTAAGCCTAAAAGGGAATGAGTTTGCCCAGACACCACTAGCAGTGGAAGGTCACCCTTAAAACATTTGTATACAATTGGTACATTTACAATGCCTAAAACAGGAATTAATTGCCCTTGAAAATCCTTAATACTTAAATCAGAATGCATTAAATTATGTTTGTTAACATGAGGCATATAAAGTTTAACCTTTGTCCAAGGCATAATGCTATAACGAGAACCAGTGTCCAGTTCCATCTGGCATGGTTTAGCATTTAACAGCAAAGAAATGTTAATTTTTGTTTTGTTGGTTGTTACCGTATTAATAGTAATGTTCCGAGTACCTCTTATGTAGTCGCGGTTATAGTTTGAGTGCTTGTTTCGGCCGAAGGAGCGGAATCCTCTGTTCCCTCGGGTTTGGTTGTTGAATCTGGCAGCCCTTGGAGAGGAGAAGGTGTCCTCTGGAGTTGGGGCTCTGCAAGCGGCGGCAATGTGCCCACGGCGGCCGCAACGGTGGCAATCGGCGTCCCGGAAGGGGCATTGATGACGGGGATGGTTTCCGCGGCAACCGGAACAGGGAAGAATTTGACGTGGCGGTCTTGAGGCTTGGAGGTGGTCTTGTCGAATTAGGAAGCAGTCGTCTTCGGGGTGTGGAGGTGTAATTGCTTCGGAAGGAGAGTGGGCTCTTTGAGGAGGCGAATGGATGTGAGCCACGACTTCCTGTTTATCGTTTTGCTTGAGTTCTCGTGCAGCTGCTTCAGCTACTTCAGCGGTCTGGGCGAGTTTGATCACGTTTTGAAGTGAAGGCTCCTCTTCGGTCAGGAGCTTGTTTCTCACCGTAGAGTTTTTCATTCCAAAGATGAGGGCATCAATTAAACGCGCTTCCGGATTTTCAAACCGGCATTTTGACAGCACGGCTCTGAGGCGCGTCGCGTATTGGTTGATAGATTCTCCCTCAAGTTGTCCCATTCTGGAGAACTGGTGTCGATAGACGATTGGCGGCTTTGTCGGTTTGAAATGGTCGGAGAGCTTCGTCTTCAGGGAGTCCCAGGAAATGGAATTCACCGGAGTTGGGTCGGTCAACGTCTGGGCGAGATCGAACATTTCGGTGCCGCAGTAGTTTAAAAAAATCGCTCGCTTCCGATCGGCATCGGCGTTTCTCATGCCCTTAGCCCTCTAGTCTAAAAAACTCAGTCGCAGTAAAGGGACTTTGAGTTTGTTCTCTCTTATAAACTTTGGTTTATTTTGTAAGTTCTAGGTTTGTACTAATCTATTTTCTCTTTTCTTTTCTTTTAGGTGCAGTTGGGGGTAAAATGCCTCGGGCAGCTCTGGGTTCAAACCTCCAGTGGGTTTAACCCAGTAGTCTGCAGCTCCTCCCTTTAAGAACCCTCTCATAGGCGGCCGTTGTCGGTTCTGGAGCGAGCTCCCAGGTAGCCTACCTCCGCGGTAGCGCCCGTAAGGCAAGGAGGTGGTTGACGCCTCGGGGGGTCCGCCCCCCCGGTGGATATACCACAGGGCCAAGAAGCCAAACGGTTGCGAGTGGCCCGTGAGGGAGGCTGCTGCCTCCCGCCCCCAAGACGAACGGATGGTTGAAGAGGGGCTGATTTGGAGGTCCTTGGAAGCAGCCGCAGCGATCGTTCTCTGTAGATCGGCTGACGACTGCGGAGCGGCCGTTCTCAATAAGGGCCGATTTAGGAAGGCAGGGAGAACCTTCCCGCCCATTGCCTCGGCTACGATCGACGGCCATCTTGTGCCCAAACAGACGTGTTACTAGGGAAACCGGCCAGCGGCCATATTGGTGAGGTCGCCTTGGTAATGATTGGCGGCCATTTTTGGAAGGCCCTGAATCGCCCTGGAACAGGTTTCGCGCCTAAATAGGTCGCGTTACCAGGGAAACCGGCCGGCGGCCATTTTGGTGAGGTCGCCTGCCCAGGAGATATGTTTAAAGTACAGCCTTTATGGAATCTGCCCTGGAGACATGCAGGCACAGAAGGAAGGCTTAACTACGCAAGTCGTTTTAGCTGCCTCAGCTGTTTGGAGCGTTACAACGAGGAGCAGTTTGGCTGATCTGCAGCAGTCTTCCTGGCTATTGAGCTTGTTCGTGAGTCATTACTATTCTTGCCATGGCAGAACAGGCCGTTCAAGTGGAGGATGAGGCCACTATCACCAGGCCTAGCACCCCCAAAGAAAAGGCCCCAAAGGTAAAGACTTCTCAAGGGGCCTCACTGAGGGAGGCGGAGAAGTGCATCAGAGTGCTTGAGAAGCAGTTAGAGGCCTCTCAGAAAACAGTGGGGTCAGCTCTTCCTCCCATTCAGCCTCCAGTTGCCAACCCTTCGATGGCCTTGCCCATGTTCACCCCGGGGGTAGCAGGCTCGGCCTCAGAGAGGGATTGGTCCCCAGAGAGGGTCATTCATCCATTGGCAACACCCAGAGCTGAGTCATACAGCCTAGGGATGCAATCTTCAGGGTGGCCTACCAACTATCCACCCTCTCAGTCCTCGCAATATGGACAGACACAGTCAGCTACCTTCACCCCAACTGCTGCGGGCCTGCGCAGCTCTCAGGACACCTGGCAAAGCATGCCCCAGGCCCTACAGGACTTAATTGCTAACACATATACTCAGGGTCTGGCCACTGGGGCACAACAACAACAACAGGTTCCGGTGGGACTCCCTCAAATGAGGTTTAGAGACCTCTGGACGGCTCCAGCTACTCACTCTTTGACAGGTTCCATGGATGAGGAGAGCTCCTCCAGGGACAACTTCAGCGCAGCAGAGGATGAATTGTCTGGAGATGACCAACCACCAGAACAACCCAGCTTCACAGGCCTTTTTAAGAGTTCCCTCTTCAGGGTCCTTCTTAATAAAGCGAAGCTAACCATTGATCAGGCGGGGGAAGGAGGCCAGGTGGCCACCTCTGAGGCAACTCAGCCTGTAGGAAGCCTGTTTGTCTTTCCCAAACAGGAAACAGTGAACATCCCATCCTCCCAGCTGTTCCTGGAGACGATTCAGTGATCGTGGGAGAACCCTGCAGCGGCCCAGGGTCCGTCCAATCTGGACCATAGGTTTTATACTTTCGATCAACAGATGGAGGATTTGCTAGAATTCCCATCTGTAGATAAGCCTGTGACGAGTTTGATGTCCAACACCCTCGTTCCGTCCGAATCCCAAGAAGGACTGAGAGCTGAGGACAAGAGGGCAGAGAACGTGGTTCGCAGAACCCACCACATGGCAGCTTGGGCCGTGTGAGCCGCTTCAGCGGCCTCGTTTTTCAACAGAGCCACGATCCTCTGGATTCAGGAGATACAGTCCAGAGTAGACCCAGAAGATGGAAGACTTCGCCAGGACCTCAATAAACTGTTGGCAGCCACGAAGTTCTCAGCGGACGCCATGGTCAATGCCGCAAAGTTTGCATCACGGGCAATGGCCTCTTCTGTGGCCTCCCGCAGACTCATTTGGCTCCGAAATTGGCAAGCAGATGTCAAATCTAAGTGGAGTCTAGCCTCCTCTCCCTTCAAAGGCAAAAAGTTATTTGGGGAGGTCCTAGATGATGTCCTGATAGAAGACAAGGACAAGAAAAAAGTTATGCCCAGAGCAAGCAAGAAACAGGATAGGCGTTTTACTCTCTATCAGCGGCGACAGCCCTTTTGAGCAGAGCCCTCCTCGACCACCGCCCAGTCGTCGAGAGCTTTCTTCCAGGGATCCTTCAACCAGGGATCCTTCAGGTCAGATAGGTCATCCCAGACCGACCGAAATAAGTCATACCAGGGCCGTCGCCCTTTCAGAGGAGCCAACAGGGGCTCCAGGAAAACCAAGTGACTCCCTGGACAATGCCCCCTTAGGTGGCAGGCTGCTGCACTTCCCGGACATCTGGGAAGCCACGTCCTCGGACGCCTGGGCTGTCGCCACAGTATCTCAAGGCCTGAGGATAGAATTTTTTTGTCCTCCTCCTCAACGCTTCCTGCCTTGCCGTATCCCATTGGACCCGCAAAAGAGAAAACTCCTATACCAGGAGGTGTCTCACCAAATCGAGATAGGGGCCTTAGAGGAGGTGCCCCTAGAACAACAGGGCAGAGGCTTCTACTTGGTGATTTTTCTCGTCCCGAAGTCGTCGGGAGGAGTTCGGCTGATTCTAAACTTAAGACAGTTGAATCTCTATGTCAAGTACAGGAGGTTCAAAATGCATTCACTCAGAACCATCCTTGCAGCCATAAGACAAAATGACTTTATGACCTCTATAGATCTGAAAGAGGCCTATCTCCATGTCCCCATTTTTCCACCACACAGACAGTTCCTGAGATTCAGTTTGGATGGCGCCCATTTCCAGTACAAAGCGATGCCTTTCGGGCTCTCCTCTGCCCCAAGGACATTCACGAAGCTTCTGGACGTCCTCACTGCCAACCTCAGGCATCAGTCGGTACGCCTGATGGTGTACCTCAACGACATCGTCATTCTGTCAAGGGCAAGGGAGCAGGAATACAGAGACTCACAGCTGACAATTCAGACGCTTCAAGAACATGGCTTTACTGTCAATTGGGACAAAAGCCACCTAACACCTACGACATGCCTTGCCCACCTGGGTACAACTATAGATTCCAGCCTGGGCATGGTGTTTCTGTCCCAGGAGAGACAGTCTACAATCAGGAGATTGGTACGGGAGCTGGGCCTTCAACAATACCCCAGACTTTCCTTCCTATCAAAGGTTTTGGGTACTCTAGTCTCATGCATCGACATCATTCCATGGGCAAGACATCATTTGTGCCCACTACAGTGGTTCCTGTTGCCATTTCAGAGGCGAAAGTCCAGTCACTCTCACAAGAGAGTTTTCCTCAGCACCAGGATACGCAGCTCACTGCAATGGTGGGTGTCTCCTGCGTTGAGCAAGGGTTCCCTATTCCTGGAAAGGAACTCAATCACGGTAACAATGGACGCAAGCTTGACCGGGTGGGGAGCACACCTCTCCTCACACATGGTCCAAGGCCTATGGGAACCCAAGGATTTACAAGAGATCAATATAAACTTCCTGGAACTGAAGGCGGTTTCATTGGCCCTCCACAGCTTTGCCCATCTAGTAAGGGGTCAACATGTGCTAATTCTGACCGACAACGTCTCTACGCGTTCCCATATCAACAGGAAAGGGGGAACAAGGAGACTGATGAAGGAGTCGGAGTTGTTACTCAGATGGGCAGAGACAAATTTAGCCTCCTTGTCAGCGGAACACATTTCGGGAGTGGAAAACGTGTGGGCGGACTGGCTCAGCCGGGAGACCCTCGATCCTGGGGAATGGAGCCTGGACCCCAGGATTTTCCAGGAGATTGTGTGGAGATTTGGGAATCCAGTAGTGGACTTGTTCACAACCTGTCTCAACACTCAGCTCCCTCGCTTCATCTCCCGCTTCCCTTCCCCGGAAGCGGAGGGAGTGGATGCGCTACGAATTCAGTGGCCTCGAGGTCTCCTATACGTGTTTCCGCCACTCTCCATCATCCCCAGGGTGATTCGGAAGGTCCTGGAGGAGAGAGCAGAGATACTGCTGCTGGCACCCTTCTGGCCCCGTCACATCTGGTTTGCAGACCTGATGCAGCTCTCGATTTCACCCCATTGGAGAATCCCAGATCGGCGGATCTCTCTCAGCCAGGGGTCAATGTCGCACCCGGAGCCACAGTGGTGGCAACTGACCGTGTGGCACATGAGCGGGAACATCTGAAACGCCAAGCTCTGCCGGACACGGTCATTGACACTATTCAGGCAGCCCGCAGACCATCTACCAGAAGGGTCTACCAGGTCACTTGGGCGGCTTTCTGCAACTTCTGTGCACAGAGGGAGATAAACCCTCAGGGGGCATCACCTCTCATTGTCCTAATGTTTTTGCAGACGGGTCTGGGGAAGGGCCTCGCCCCTAATACACTACATCGTCATGTTGCCGCCCTATCCACCATCATTATGAAAGACAGCTACCAGACATCCATGGATCAGAGACTTCCTGAAAGGGGCCGCCAACATCAAACCACCCACGGTACATCGGTTTCCTTCTTGGGACCTGTCTTTGATGTTACACGCACTGATAGGCTCTCCCTTCGAACCTATACGTCAGGTTTCGTTAAGGATATTAACTCTCAAAACTGCCTTTCTGGTTGCTATCACCTCAGCCAGACTGAATCAAACACAATCACCTCAGCCAGACACCATCAAACACAATAGCACAACACCCACTGCTTTCAACTACTTTCAAGCTCCTAGTTATCTTCTTATGAGCACGGTCTGTCTCCAGCTGTCAGCAAATGCTAGCTTTCCACAGTTTATTGCAATATTTTCTTTTAACCAGCAGATGGTGATGCCGGTTTCTTAATATAACAAAACAACTCTTTTACAAAAGTCTCCAAAGTACAGTAATACCTCGTATTATGAACTTAATTGGTTCCGGGACGAGGTTCGTAAGGTGAAAAGTTCATAAGATGAAATAATGTTTCCCATAGGAATCAATGGAAAAGCGAATAATGTGAGCAAGCCCAAAACTCACCCCTTTTGCCCCTTACTGCCGGCATTCGGATCCTTGTTCAGGGGCAGGTGACAGCGGTGTGTGTGTGTGTGGACATGACATTCCTGGCGCTGCTGCTGCTTCTCAAAGGGAAACCATTGCCACCACTATCTTCTTGTCCTGGCCAGAGGGATGGAATCCTCCGGGACATGGCAGCTCCACCCTTTGGGAGGGCGGGTCTGGAGCAGAGGGGTGGCTGCGAAAGGGCTGGCTCGGCAAAAGCGCTCCCAGCGAAGGGGCTGTGAGACGGTTTTCTCTGAGCACTTTGGGAACGCCTGTCCCGCCTCTCTCGCAGCCCCTTCGCTGGGAGCACTTTTGTCCAGGGATGTCAGCGAAGGGACTGCAGGAGAGGCAGGGCAGGTGTTCCCAAAGCGCTTGGAGAAAGCGCTCGCACAGCAGCTTCGTAGGAGTGCTTTTGCCGAGCGCTTCCAGAATGCCCGCCCCACCTCTCCTGCAGCCTTTTCGCTGACAGCCCTGGACGAAAGTGCTCCCAGTGAAGGGGCTGCAGGAGAGGTGGGGCAGGCATTCCCAAAGCGCTCGGAGAAAGCGCTCTCGCAGCCGCTTTGCTGGGAGCGCTTTCGCCGAGCGCTTCTGGGACGCCTGCCCCACCTCTCCTGCAGCCCCTTCACTGACAGCCCTAGACGAAACGCTCCCAGCGAAGAGGCTGCAAGAGGGGCAGGGCGGGTGGGCCGGAAGCGCTCAGGGAAAGCACTCCCAGTGAAGCAGCTGCTAGAGCGCTTTCTTCGAGCACTTTGGGAATGCCTGCCCTACCTCTTAGGCAGGGGTGAAATTCAAATTTTTTCCCTACAGGTTCGGTGGGCGTTGGGAGAGCATTGCAGGCGAAGGATATTCCAATAACCCCATTCCCTCCCCACTCCTGGGGGAAGGATATTGAAAAATCTCACCATCTCACTCTGGGGCCAGCCAGAGCAGGTATTTGCTGGTTCTCCAAACTTCTCAAAATTTCCATTTCTGTTTTTCTAGAACCTGTCAGAACCTGCTGAATTTTACCCCTGATCTTAGGGCTGGAAGGCACATTGCATATCTTCTGGTTCACCACTATACGTCAACCTTGTGGGTCTGTAAAGTCCATACTTTGGATACTTCATTTGTTCTGATTTTTTTAAAAAAAATTCTAAACCCAAGTTCAGTTTGGGTCTTTCCTGCCAAGTTTGGTGTCTTCTTAGATTTCATAATGATTTTTATATCTTTTCAGCGTTAAGGCACAACCTTTTGTAAGAATCACTTGAGAAAAGGGCATGATATGAAGACTCCTTTTCTAAACAAGTGCTAAAATAACAAGAGTCATGATTTCTCATTTTGTAAATTGACTCCCAAAAAAGGCACTATGTTCTATGCTTGCAGTTCATGCATTGCTGCTGGTTAATCTTGTAAATGGCCTGGAACAAAGTTTCCTTGTGGGCTTTCTACTCTATTTGCATCTAATTTCTGCTCCTTCATTTGGATTCAGTGATTATAATGTTTTAGAGGATTTACATTTTTCATTTTACATTTAAATATCCAATAACCTAGGCTTTATAAATGTAATTAACTCCAGAAAAATGTTCCAATAAAGCACACTGGGTATTAAAACTATATTTCTAAAAAAAAAAAAGTTGACCACTCTGGAAACATACAGGAGTTGATTTTCAGATATTTCGTGATAATGCTGTGTGGCCATTAGTGTTTGATATATTTGTGTTAAACTCTTATTTTGCAGTGATTAACATTATTTAAAATTTGTAATTGAGAACTGCAATATTCAGAATATGTAGTACAAAATTCATAGAAGTAGGATTGATGCAAAACCTTTGTAGTCTATACTATTGATACCAAAATACACTGCTCAAAAAAATAAAGGGAACACTTAAAAAACACACTATAACTCCAAGTAAATCAAACTTCTGTGAAATCAAACTGTCCACTTAGGAAGCAACACTGTTTCACATGTTGTCAGCACATTCAACTTTCTACAGAACAAAGTATTCAATGAGACTATTTTATTCATTCAGATCTAGGATGTGTTATTTAAGTGTTCCATTTATTTTTTGAGCAGTATATTTTAAAAAACACGTGTGAATTTTGGTTATTGGAAATTTATATAATAAGATTCCTGAAAATGTCTACATCCAAATAGTAAATTAATTATGTCAGCATATTTCTTCAGGCTTTTCTAATCCTGATCAATCTTCATTCTTACAACACAGGACATATGGATAAACTATATTTTGTAGATGTTACATTCTGAATGATTATTACTTTTGTTAGAGAAACTAATAAATAAAAATCCATAAACATAAATTAGTTTCCATTAAGAACTCTAATAATTTTTGTACATGAAGATAGTATGTCTACTGATAGATATTTTTAGGTCTTACCAAATTATACTTATTGCTTTCTCCTGATTATTTCCTCATGTTACCTGCATGCTTATTTTTCTTACATAATCCCAGGACCTATTTTTTAAAAAAATTTGTTTGGACATACTGGAAAATACTTCTGCATAGTTTTGTCTTTAACACCAAGTATACTGATTTCCACTGAATATTTGACTTCAATAGATTCATATTCTTCACCGAGAAATACGAGACGGTAAAAGAAATGGTTCAGGAAAAGAAAAAATTACATGTTGGAAAAGAAGAAGTCTTAGCCAATCTCGGTTTTGCTTATACAGTGTTCCCTCGATTTTCGCCGGTTCGAACTTCGCAAATAGCCCATACCATGGGGGAGGGGGCACACACCCGACATGGTATTCCTCTCTGAGCAACTGAGTAATGGTCTGAGATTAAGGGGTTTAGAAGTGTTACCTTTGTCATGCTCAGACCATTTTCTGCTGCGGCTTGACTTCCTGGCTCCAATCCTCCCTCGCAGGGAGGCGGAACCGATTAAGTTGTTCCGCCCAGGCGCCTGATGGATCCAGAAGGCTTTCAGAGGGCGCTTGGGGCTCTTCCAGATGCACTCGTCCACAGTTTGGCAGAGTCTCTGGCTGAGGCCTAGAACAAGGCTGTAGCAGAAGCCCTTGACCGAATTGCGCCGCTGCGACCTCTCCGCAGCACTAGACCCCGTAGAGCTCCATGGTTCAACAAGGAGCTCTGGGAGTTGAAACGCAAGAAGAGACGTTTAGAGAAGCGATGGAGGAAGAGTAAGTCCGAATCCAATCAAACACTTGTAAGAGCTCATATTATGACTTACAAAGTGGCACTCAAGGCGGCAAGATGCGCGTATCATGCCACCTTGATTGCATCAGCAGAATCCCACCCGGCCGTTCTGTTTAGGGTAACCCGCTCCCTTCTTAACCAGGGGGGAGTTGGAGAGCCTTTGCAGAGTAGTGCCAAGGATTTTAACACGTTTTTTGCTGATAAAATTGCTCGGATTCAAGTGGACCTCGACTCCAATTGTAAAACAGAGTCAACTGACAACGAGTCAGTCGAGGTGACTGGGGCTAAACATCTTTGTCCATCTGTCTGGGAGGAGTTTGACTTGGTAACACCTAAGGAAGTGGACAGGGCCATTGGAGCTGTGTGTTCCGCCACCTGTCTACTGGATCCGTGTCCCTCTTGGTTGGTTTCGGCCAGTCGAGAGGTGACGTGGAGCTGGGTCCAGGAGATTGTCAATGCCTCTTTGGGGAGTGGGTCTTTTCTGGCTCCTTATAAGGAGGCACTTGTGCGCCCCCTCCTCAAGAAGCCTTCCCTGGACCCAGCTGTACTCAATAACTACCGTCCAGCAGTCCTTGGAAGAAGCTGATTATCTAGGTCCTCAACAGTCTGGATTCAGGCCCGGCTACAGCACGGAAACTGCTTTGGTCGCGTTGATGGATGATCTCTGGCAGGCCCAAGACAGGGGCTTGTCCTCTGTCCTGGTGCTTCTTGACCTCTCAGCGACTTTCGATACCATCGACCATGATATCCTTCTGCACCGGCTGGAGGGGTTGGGAGTGGGAGGCACTGTTCTTCAGTGGTTCTCCTCATACCTGTCTGGTCGGTCGCAGTCGGTGTTAGTGGGGGGTCAGAGGTCGACCTCTAGGTCTCTCCTTTGTGGGGTGCCTCAGGGTTCGGTCCTCTCCCCCCTACTATTTAATATCTACATGAAACCGCTGGGTGAGATCATCCAAGGGCATGGTGTGAGGTATCATCAATACGCCAATGATACCCAGTTATACTTCTCCACCCCATGTCCAGCCAACGAAGTGGTGGAAGTGATGTGCCGGTGCCTGGAGGATGTTGGGGCTTGGATGAGTGTCAACAAACTCAAGCTCAACCCAGACAAGACGGAGTGGCTGTGGGTCTTACCTCCCAAGGACAATTCCATCTGTCCGTCCATTACACTAGGGGGAGAATCACTGGCCCCCTCAGAGAAGGTTCGCAACTTGGGCATCCTCCTCGACCCACAGCTCACATTAGAGAAACATCTTTCAGCTGTGGCAAGGGGGGCGTTTGCCCAGGTTCGCTTTGTGTACCAGTTGCGTCCCTACTTGGATCGGGAGTCACTGCTCACAGTCACTCATGCCCTCATCACCTCGAAACTCGACTACTGCAATGCTCTCTACATGGGGCTACCTTTGAAAAATGTTCGGAAACTTCAGATCGTGCAGAATGCAGCTGTGAGAGCAATCATGGGCTTTCCCAAATATGCCCATGTTACACCAACACTCCGCAGTCTGCATTGGTTGCCGAACAGTTGCCGAACACAATTCAAAGTGTTGGTTATGACCTATAAAGCCCTTCATGGCACCGGACCAGATTATCTCAGGGACTGCCTTCTGCTGCACGAATCCCAGCGACCAGTTAGGTCCCACAGAGTGGATCTTCTCCGGGTCCCGTCAACTAAAGAATGTCGCTTGGCGGGACCCAGGGGAAGAGCCTTCTCTGTGGCGGCCCCGGCCCTCTGGAACCAACTCCCCCCAGAGATTAGAATTGCCCCCAACCTCCTTGCCTTTCGTAAGCTGCTTAAAACCCACCTCTGCCGTCAGGCATGGGGGAATTGAGACTCTCTTCCCCCTAGGCCTTACAATTCTATGCATGGTACGTATGTATGTATGTTTGGTTTTTTTATATTAATGGGCTTTTAATTACTTCTAACATCAGACTACTATTGTACACTGCTTTATTGTTGCTGTTAGCTGCCCCGAGTCTCCGGAGAGGGGCGGCATACAAATCCAATCAATCAATCAATCAATCAATCAATCAATCAATCAATCAATCAATCAATAAAATGTTCTCATGTTCTCATGCTCACTAGTGAAACTGAGTTTTGGAACAATCAGGAGTCTACGGAGAGGGGCAGCATACAAATCTAAATAATAATAATAATAATAATAATAATAATAATAATAATAATAATAATAATAATGTGGAGGAAGATTTGATATTGCAACCTATCTCTTAATTGCCTTAGGCAATTATGAAGGCAGTCTTTGAAGATCAACAACTACATTTTAAATATGATTTTAAAAAGACATATATATTCTTTTTTTACTTTTAAAATAATTTAAATAGCTTTATTTTCAAGAATGTTTATACATAAATATTTTAAAGTAATATTCCGGGATAGCTGAACAACTTTCCTAATGATATTGGTAGTAAACTGATTTTAGGATTTATGTATTTATAAAGATCTGCCTTGAATCTGTTTAATTCCTTATTTAGAAAGGGTTATTTGAGAAGATATGAACATATTTTAGATTCCTCTGGTTTTTTTTAGGAAGCTCTGGAGTACTGAAGGCTGTATTTATTGACATAGCCTACATAGCAGTCTATTCCTCAATTAAACATGTTAATAACATATAATAGCTATGAGAAAATGGGGTTTTTATGTGTAAATGTGGATTTTAATTATTATTTAAAATTCAGTCTAGATACATATTCAGGAATAAAAATTAAAATTCAGTGTATGGATTTCTTGTCTTGTCTAGATTCCCCAGGTTTTTTGCCAACTATAAGTTTTTGTCACAGAGCAATTTCCCCTGACAGCTTGAAATTGCTTTTTCCCCTATATTGGAGACACGCTGGAAATTGCTGATCAACTGGCAAAGATACTGGCCCAGTTTTCTGACCAGACATTGACTATCATGGACTATTGAATTCCTCAATTTCTTTCCATCCTTATTAGAAAAGCAAGTGCCATTCATCTTTCTTTTAGTGGGCATGTCATTAAGAACATTTGATTTCCATTTGTGTAGTCATAGAATGATGACTGTTGACATCAACTAATCAAATCCCTGCTCACTATAGAAGTTCACCAGTTCATCATTTCATTGTTCTTGTCCTCATTTAGCTAGAAAAGAAAACTGGCATGGTTTGTTCCATTTCAACCCTGCCTTTCCTTTCATTTTAAGAAATGCTAGAAGATCTTTCTATTCCCTGTCTTGTCTCTGCCATTTCCCTTTTCTTAAAGTAATTTCCACGAGAATGAAAAGGCAGCATCAAAACACAAAATGAAAGGTCCACTGTTTCACTGGTTTAGCCATGACCTGGATAAAATGAAGACAGCAATTAAAAATACACCCCCACCATTATTTCATTCATTCAGTGGCCAAACAAATGACCTTGGTGACCAGTGATTAGAGCAAAAAGTCATGTGCATACTAGATACTACCTACAATGAAATGCAGCAGTGCAGACAGCCTATACAGCACAGAGTGCCACTTGTGCAAGAAAGAAGTTGGAAAACATTCTGAGTAATCTATGGGGGTCAGGTGGGGATGGAATTCCCTTCATAGAAAAGGTGAAAAGGAACAAGCACGATGTACAGGGGAGCTCTTAGCAGAACAAAGTTTTAAATTTAATTAGTGTAAATGGTAAAGTCCTTCCCCACAGGGAGGTGGAACCAATTAGGAGGTTCCGCCCCAGACGCCTGATGGATCCAGAAAGTTTTCAAAGGGCGCTTGGGGTTTTCCCGGATTCACTTGTCCACAGTTTGGCGGAGTCGCTAGCTGCAGCCTGGAATACAGCTGCGACGGAGGCTCTAGACCGAATTGTGCCTTTGCGACTTCTCTCTGGCAACAGACCCTGGAGGTCTCCTTGGTTTATTGAGGAGCTCCGGTGAATGAAACACCAGAAGAGAAGTCTAGAAAAGCGTTGGAGAAAGAACAGATCCGAATCTGACTGAACACTTGTAAAAACTCATATTAAGATTTACAAAGTGGTGATCAGGTCAACAAGGCGTGCATACAATGTCAGTCTGATTGCGTCTGCGGAATCTCGCCCGGCCGCCCTGTTTAGGGTGACTCGCTCCCTTCTTAATCAGGGGAGAGTTGGGGAACCCTTGCAGGGTAGTGCCGAGGCTTTTAATAAATTTTTCGCAGACAAAATTGCTCAGATTCGGACTGACCTTGACTCCAATTGGAGTGCAGAATCGGCTGACAACGAGTCAGTCGAGGTGACAAGCGCCCGTCTTAGTCTATCTGTTTGGAGCGAGTTTGACCTGGTGACACCTGATGAAGTGGACAAGGTCATTGGAGCGGTGAGTTCTGCCACCTGCTTGCTGGACCCGTGTCCCTCCTGGCTGGTCTCGGCCACCAGGGAGGTGACACGGAGCTGGGTCCAGGAGATTACCAACACTTCTCTGAGGGAGGGGTCCTTTCTGGCTCCGTACAAGGAGGCACTTGCGCGCCCCCTCCTCAAGAAGCCTTCCCTGGACCCAGCCATATTTAATAACTATCCTCCTGTCTCCAACCTTCCCTTTATGGGGAAGGTTATTGAGAAGGTGGTGTCGCTCCAGCGGTCCTTGGAAGAAGCCGATTATCTAGGCCCTCAGCAGTCAGGATTCAGACCCGGCTACAGCACGGAAACAGCTTTGGTTGCGCTGATGGATGATCTCTGGCGGGCCTAGGACAGGGGTTTATCTTCTGTCCTGGTGCTTCTTGACCTCTCAGCGGCTTTTGATACCATCGATCATGGTATCCTTCTGCGCCGACTGGAGGGGCTGAGAGTGGGAGGCACCATTTTACAGTGGTTCTCCACTTACCTCTGGTTGGTCGCAGTGGGGGGGGGCAGAGATCAACTCCTAGATCCCTACCTTGTGGGGTTCCTCAGGGGTCAGTTCTCCCCCCTCTGCTGTTTAATATCTACATGAAACCACTGGGTGAGATCATCCAAGGGCATGGGGTGAGTTACCATCAGTACACTGACGACACTCAGCTGTACATCTCTACCCCATGTCCACTCACCGAAGCAGTGGAAGTAATGTGCCAGTGTCTGGAGGCTGTCAGGGTCTGGATGGGTGCCAACAGGCTCAGACTCAATCCAGACAAGATGGAGTGGCTGTGGGTACTGCCTCCCAAGGACACATCCATCTGTCCGTCCATCACCCTGGGGGGGAACTATTGACCCTCTCAGAGAAGGGTTCGCAACTTGGGCATCCTCCTCGATCCACAGCTAACTTTAGAACACCATCTTTCAGCTGTGGCGAGGGGGGCGTTTGCCCTGGTTCGCCTGGTGCACCAGTTGCGGCCTTATTTGGACAGGTAGTCTTTGCTCATGGTCACTCATGCCCTTATCACCTCAAGGTTTGACTACTGCAATGCTCTCTACATGGGGCTACCTTTGAAGAGTGTTCAGAAACTTGAACTTCCAAGAAATGCCCAAATCTTGCCATCATTCCGTGGACTGCATTGGCTACCGATCTGTTTCCGGGCACAATTCAAACTGTTGGTTATGACCTATAAAGCTCTACATGGCATAGGACCAGATTATCTCCGAGACCGCCTTCTGCCGCAGGAATCCCAGCGACTAGTGAGGTCCCACAGAGTTGACCAAACAATGTCGACTGGCAGGACCTAAGGGAAGAGCCTTCTCTGACCCTTTGGAATCAGCTCCCCACAGAGACTGCCCCTACCCTCCTTGCCTTTCGAAAGAGCCTAAAAACCCATCTCTGCCGCTAGGCTTGGGACTTTTAGATCTTCCCCCTGACCAATGAATGTTTAAGTATGATTATAGAATGATTGGTTGATAGGTTTTTCTTTTTTAATTGAATTTAAATGGTTGTTTTTTAATGTAAGCATTAATTGGATTCATATTATTGTTCTGTTTTTTATATATGCTGGGAGCCGCCCCGAGTCCTTGGAGAGGGGCGGAATCCAAATCCAAATCCAAATCCAAACAAACAAACAAACAAAGAAATAAAGTCTAAATTACTTTGGCATTCATTCCGTTTTTATTTTAACTTGGGAGTCTGGGGTGGAAGTGTGGCTTAAAACTTAGGACTTTTCATTAAAATGAATGAGCTTCTAACTGAACTTTTAGGTATTAAAAAGAAAAACCTAGTTAGTTACTATCTTAGTAGAATGAACAGAAATGTCATATATGAGAATTAGCATGCTATTGCTTTAAAAATGCGGTGGAATTACATATATGAAGCTACAGTAGTCTTGAATAGCATTAAAGCTAGCATTAAAGACATTTGAATAATGTTACTAAGATGTGTTAATGAGTTATTTAAATATTATATATTGGGGAAAATATCAAATTCTGTAACATATAGTAAAGAATATAGACCAACCAGATCACACATCAACAAATAATACAACCAGGGTGCATATTGTATGTTACCTTATAGGGCAGTGATGGTGAACCTTTTTTCCCTCAGGTGCTGAAAGAGTGTTGGCGTGTGCTATCACACATTCATGAGTGCCCACGCCCATAATTCAATGCCTGGGGAGAACTCAGGGCTGCTTACAACAATAAAAACAATACAATAGTACAATAATAAAAAGAAATTGAACAGCAACAGTAACTAAAACCCCATGACCTTAACAAACCCATTATAAAACCCTCCCACCAAAAAAAAGCACCAACCTAACAAACATACATACCAGTCAAACATAATTTGGGCATGTCTGATGTTAAAGTTCACGGCCCTCACTGCCCCAGTTATTCACTTCCCAACAAAATAAACTATTGCAATCAGTCTCTGGGTGCACTGGATGACACAAACTTAAACTAGATACATTAAAGAAGCAAATAAATTTGATAGTATCATAAACTGCAAAACCAGTGGTACATATGACAAATTATTGTACAACTTATGAATGCGTGTGATGATTAAATTAATTTAGCATTTGGGAAACTTGGGACATTTACTACTTCACTATTTCTTATATCTGAAGAGAACAAAAATAAATACTTACCGGTATTTTCAAAGTTGTGTCACTTCCTCTAACTTGGCATTAAATTTTAAGCAACATGTGTGCAGCATGAGTCAAGATTCTATACTGTGATTCTGTGTTGTGATTAATGTGGATTGCCATATGTTTAAAATGACTATTATGAAGAATTATGGGAAATTTAATTGTGATAGAAGTGATTGACTTAAAGCTTTTAGTCCATTGAATATGGAGGTTTAGAAAATATATCCATGGTTTCGTATGTATTCAGGATCAGGCAGTAATTGTAAAGGAGATGAGCGACACAGGTGTCTAGAGGTGAAGATGCTTCCCTCTCACTTGGAAAATTGAGAGTTTAATCCTAGGCAGTGAAGATGTTTTTCCATCAGGGTGCAAAGAGAAAATATCTGCTGCAAACTCTGCGTAGGCATCAGGAAGAGCATCCAGCCAGTAAACACTCAGCTTCATTCAGTTGCCCCAACTCCACCCAATAAAAGGGATTACAGAGTCATAAAAAGAAAAAGATATTGCAAAAGAGATCATAACTGTCTGAAATGCTGATATTGTTTGTATATATGCATTCCAGGTAAAAGCAGAATTAAAAAATGTTTTGATGAGTGGACCATGTACTTGAGTTGCTAAAGCTCCACTTAACATGTGATATGGATAACTCATTTTTTTACATAAATGCTCTTCTGCCTAGTTGAACCAAATTCATATGTAGCCAATTAGTGTTGCTGACAAGGGTTATGCTATCCTCTTAGGTAACTAGCACTAGTCATCAGTTTCGATTCCTGGAAGTCAAAATGAAAACAATATGCTTCTAAGTTAATAATGAATCTAGTTCAGTATTTTTTGTAAGAGGGATTTGAACAGCATGTCAACACTAGGGAGAAAACCCAGATGTTTTATAATATCTTCTCGCTGTAAAACTTTTCCCCTCTCCCCTGGAGAAAGAGCTTATAAACTTTTTTCTTAGAAATATTTTGTCATTACATGTCTCAAAGGTGCTTTTTCAGGAGGCAATTGGACTTTCTTGTTGTTTTTTTAAATTTGTTTTTATTGTTTTCTTAGATACATATATCACATGTTGTTTGTTCAGTTTACAGATCTTGTCCAACTTTTTTACCTGTTACAATCGTTCTTAGTTAAGTTAGGTCTTATAAGTAACACTATCTTAATACTATGCAATAAAGAACAGAATAAAAACATTCAAAAGGTATTTGTTGTTTACAGTTTGTACTGCAATTTTATATCATATTATACAAGAAATTTCTTCTGAATCCATTCGTGCCAATTACACCACATACTTTTAAATTCGTTAATTCTATTTCCCTTAAGTAAGTTTGTCATCTCGTACATTTCTGCACATGAGTATATCTTGTCTATTATTAAGTTTGCATTGGGAGTCTGTTCATTTCTCCATGTTTGCACTATCGCAATTCTAGTAGCTGTGTTTATATGTGTCAATAAGAAAAGTGTTTGCTTTGAGTATGATCTTTTCCAAATTCCAAGAAGCATGCCCTCGGGTGAATACTCTATTTCTTCCTTTGTAATTTCCTTGAGCCAGTTGTGAATAGTTTTCCAGATTTTTTGAATTTTCGGGCAGGACCACCACATATGGAAAAAAGTGCCTTTTTATTTTTTACATTTCCAGCATACGTTTTGTAATGCTGGGTAAATCTTGGCTAATCTCGCCGACGGTAAGTACCATCTGTAGAAGAGCTTGTAATAATTTTCTTTATATGCTGATGATAGGGTAATTTTAGTTATTGCATTCCATGTTTTTTCCCATTCTGCTATATGAATTTCTCTTTGTATATTTTTCTCCCAGGCTACCATGGGGTTTTTGATCACTTCTTTTTCTTTATCCTGTTCTAATAGAATCTGATATAATTTGGTTATCTGTTTATCCTCACATCCTGTTAGGATCTTATCTAGAATTTGGGTGGAGATTGCTATGCCTGGTGTTTGTTTGTCCTTGTTGTATCTAGATTTGATTTGTATGTATGTCCACCAGTCAATCTTGTAATTTTGTAACTCCAGTTCTTGTCTAGTTTTTAGGTCTCCATTTGGGTGTAAGATTTCTTTGTAACTGATAATCTTAGTTGAGTCTATTAAATTTGGGTGTGTTATAGCTTCCATAGTGGATAGCCATCTGGGAATTTTGTTGTAAATTTTTTAAAAATCTCGTACCATGTTTTTAAGAGCGATTTTCTTATCAGATGTTTATTGAAGGTAGTTTGCTTTTGTTTTTCATCCTTCCATAAATAGGCATGCCAGCCCATCTGTAAATCGTGACCTTTCAGTACCAGTATTTTTTAATTTGTAAGGTTAATCCACTCTTTTATCCATGTTAGGCTCGCTGCACTGTAGTATTGTTTTAGATCAGGGAGTCCTAATCCTCCTCTGCTTTTGGAATCTTGGAGATATCTAAGTTTGATTCTTGGCTTTTTATTGTGCCAAATAAATTTTGAGAAAATTTTATTAATCTCCTTGAAGAATTTTTGTTCAATATTGATGGGGGCAACTTGAAAAAGGTAGAGAAATTTTGGCAAAATGTCCATTTTTATCACGGCAATTCTGCCTAACATGGATAATTGCAGGTCTTTCCATTTTTCTAGATTTTTATTTGTTTCTTGTAAAAGTTTATTGTAATTGCCTTTTTTGAGGGATGTAATTTTATTTGATATTATTAATCCTAAATATTTAATTCTTTTTGTAGTTTGTAGATTTGTGATTTCTTCCAATTTCTTAATTTGTTTTATGGTCATATTTTTTGTCATAAGCATTGTTTTTTGTTTGTTGATTTTTAATCCTGAAAGTTCACCACATTTTTCTATTTCTTTAATTAGTTCTGGACCAGATCTTATAGGATCTTCTATGAAAAATACAATATCATCTGCATACGCCTGCAGTTTGTACTCTTCATCTTTTATCTTAATTCCTTTTATTTCTTTATTATGTCGGATTTTATTTAATAGTATTTCCTGAGTTAATATGTATAATAGAGGGGACATTGGGCATCCCTGCCTTACACCTTTTTCTATCGGAATTAATTTGGTCATATCATTATTAATTATCGCTCTGGCTGATTGTGTTGTATAAATATTTCTAATGATATTCTCAAATTTAGTGCCCAATTTTAATTCTTTGATTACTTCCTGTAAGTATTGCCAGTTGACGCTATCGAAGGCTTTTTGCGCATCCAAAAAGGCAAGAGCTACCTGTTCTCCTGGATGAGCTTCACAGTATTCTATAATATCTAACACTGTCCTTGTACAATTTGAGATTTGTCTGTTTGGTAAAAAGCCGTTTTGGTCTGAGTTAATTATTTTATTTAGAGTATTTTTTAGTCTTTCTGATAAAATCCTCATAAAGATCTTATAATCCGCGTTTAATAGGGATATTGGTCTGTAATTTCTTATTTTTTGTTTATCTAAACCTTCTTTGGGTATCATTGTGATATATGATTCTCTCCAAGTGTTTGGAATTTGGGCTTGTTCCAGGATTTCATTATATGTTTCCAGCAATATGGGTTCAAATAATTCTCTATTATGTTTGTAAAATTCTCCTGGTAGTCCTTCTGGACCTGGGGTTTTGTTATTTTTTTGTTTTTTTTAAGGCCATTTGAATTTCCTGAATGGTTATTTTCAAATTTAAGAGTTGTTTATCTGGCTCTTCTATTTTTAATATATTATTTTCATTTATATATTTGACGATTTTTATACCTTCTACTAATTCCTCCTTGTATAGATTTTGATAATAGTCCTGTATTATTTCTTTTTTCTGCTGTTCATCGTATTGTAATATTCCATTTTTGTCTTCTAATTGGTAGATTAGTTTATCACTTCTCGCTTTTTTAATTTTTTGTGACAGCCATCTACCTGGTTTGTTGGCCATTTCAAAGTGTTTTTGTTTTAGACATTTAATGTTTCTGGCAAGTTCTTGTTGTTCTATGGAATTTATTTTGTATTTGGCTTCTCTTAGTGAGTTTATTGTTTGGTTATTTGTGGGGTCTTGTTGGAGAGTTTTTTCCAAACTGACTATTCTGTTTGTGTAGTGATTATATTCTGCCTTTTCTTCTTTTAATTTTTTGGCTGCGTATGATATTGTTATTCCCCTCGTGTATGCCTTTAATGTGTCCCAGAATGTTTGTATTGTGGTAGGTTGTTTTCTATTTTCTTCCAAGAATAATTTTATTTCTTTATTAATCATCTTTGTATATTTCTCATCTTGGAGTAAATTTGTGTTCAATGACCATCTCCTATATTCTTTTTTTGTTCCTTGCTAGGTTATTGTTATTGGATTATGGTCAGCCAATGTGTTTGGTTCTAGTTCTAAAGATTTTATTGATTTATGTAGTCTCTTGCTTAACCAGACCATATCTATTCTTGATAGTGAATTGTGTGGTACTGAATGGAAGGTAAATTGTTTGTCTTTTGGGTGTCTCAATCTCCACATATCTTTTAGATCTAATTCTTCTGTCATTTTATTGAACGTATTAGGTAGTGTAGGTCTTTTCAGTTTGCTTTTATTTCCTGCTTTGTGATCTATATTTGGATCTACAATTCCATTGTAGTCTCCTACCCCACAGATATTCGTGTAGTTGATGTGAAGCAGAGTTTGATGTATTTTTTTATAAAATTGTTTTAATTCTTGGTTTGGAGCGTATATATTCACCAGTAATATTTTCTCTCCTACAATTTCAATTTCTGTCATTGTGTATCTTCATTTGGGATCAGTTTTTATTTCTTTTGGTTTTAATTCTTTTTTCACATATGTGGCCACTCCTCTTTTTTTTCATTTTCGTCTAGTGATGCATGTAGTTCTCCCAATTTGGTGTATTCTAGGAATTTCTTATGAGCTAATTTAATGTGTACTTCTTGTAAACATATTATTTGTGTTTTCTGGCCTAGGAGTTTGGAAAAGACCTTTATTCTCTTACAGTTGTTATTAAGACCATTTATATTTATTGAGATCAGTTTGATATCTGAAAGCATTTAATTAAATCCCCCCCCCGAGAGAGAGAAAAGTTAGTATAACAAGCAGGAAGAGGGAGATTATGATCCCACTATATAGAATGCTGGTGAGACCACATTTGGAATACTGTGTTCAGTTCTGGAGACCTCACCTACAAAAAGATATTGACAAAATTGAACGGGTCCAAAGACGGGCTACAAGAATGGTGGAAGGTCTTAAGCATAAAACGTATCAGGAAAGACTTAATGAACTCAATTTGTATAGTCTGGAGGACAGAAGGAAAAGGGGGGACATGATCGAAACATTTAAATATATTAAAGGGTTAAATAAGGTCCAGGAGGGAAGTGTTTTTAATAGGAAAGTGAACACAAGAACAAGGGGACACAATCTGAAGTTAGTTGGGGGAAAGATCAAAAGGAACATGAGAAAATATTATTTTACTGAAAGAGTAGTAGATCCTTGGAACAAACTTCCAGCAGATGTGGTAGATAAATCCACAGTAACTGAATTTAAACATGCCTGGGATAAACATATATCCATCCTAAGATAAAATACAGAAAATAGTATAAGGGCAGACTAGATGGACCAGGAGGTCTTTTTCTGCCGTCAGACTTCTATGTTTCTATGTTTCTATGTTTGTCTGCTGCAGCTGCCGCTTATGATCTAGTCTTGGTTCCTTCTTCTTTCCCTTTCTCCTTCCCTATTTCCTCTGGTCTTATTTGGTCTTGTTTCCTTTCTATTTGTCCGTCTATTTCTATTTCTTCTTCTTTGCTTGATTCTAATCTGTCTCCGCTCTCTATTTCTGAGTCTAGGGTAGTTATACGTTCATATATCTCTTGTGCCTATTCTGCATTGTCGACTTTCACTCTTCTTCCTTCTATTTTTATCATCATTCCCTCCAGTGTTATCCATCTAAATGTTATTTCTTTTTTATTCAGGAGGGAGGCTAGGTTTTTGTACTCTCTTCTTCATTCTCTGATCTTTCTGGGGATTTGTTTCAGGATATTTAGTTCTCTACCTTTATATGTCATTTTCCCCTCTCTGGAAGCTGCGTATACCCTATCTCTTGTGATCTTTCTAGCGAATCTTAGGTGTATTTCCCTCGGTAATCTATATCTTCTTGCGTAATTCGTGTTGATTCTGTATATTTCGTCCAATTCGTTTACAACCTCCTCTCTATTAGTCTGTAATATCCCTGAAATTATTGTTGTCATAATCTCCCCCAAGTTTTCATTTTCTGCTTCTACTACGTTTTGGAATATTAAGAAATACAATGATCTCTCTAATTCCAATTGGATCAGGGAATTTTCCAGTTCTCTGTGTGAGTCTATAAGTTTTTGGTCTACCTGTTCCAATTTTTTTTCATTTTGTTCAGTCTTTTTTTCTACTAATGTTATTTTTTTCTTCATTTTTTGTGTTTCCGCTTGGGCAGATTCCAATCGATTTTCTAATCTCTGTATGTCAGTTTTTGATTCTACATGATTATTTGTAATCAATTCCTGCAGTTTCAGCATTGTCTCTTGCATTACTGTTAAAGTTTTGTTCATATTTTGCATCAATAGTGAGGTCTCTTTTTCTTTCTCTAAGTTTAACATCTCATCGATTTGCCTTTGAGAGGCAGGAGAAGCTGTATTTGTTGTTGTTGTCATAGGTGTCGTTTTTTTACCCCCTCTAGGTTGGTATGATCTGGTTTTGCTTTTCTAAGATGGCGTATATTCTATTCCAAATAACCATAAAAATATTTATACAAATTAATAATTCTTACTATGTTTCGTTCACCAATTAATTCTTTAAGGTCAGATTTCTAAATTTATCTATATGAATTAATTAAATAATTAATGAATGATAAGTTGATTAATGTTGTTAATTTGAGTAACTAGTTTGTTAAACAGTTAATTTTAGTTTCTATAAATTCTAAATTCCTTAACAGATAGCAATATAAATATTCTATATTCTATATATAATATAAAGTAATGAAACAATTGAAAAATGCTTACTTTAACTATTGATGTCACAGTTCAATTCTAGTTCTTGTCTATACTCTATATACTCTATATTTATCTATCTTATCTATGTAAGGTACTAAAGAAAACAATTGAAATATTCTTAAGGATATTAAACAGTAAGAGGGGAAAAAATATATTAAAGAAATACTGTAAGATTCAGTTCTAGTTCTAAATCTTATTGTCTATTTTATATGTCTATATCTATATCATATACAGTGATCCCCCGGTTATTGCGTCCCCGACCATTGCGAACAGGGTAATTTGCGATTTTTGAACCCGTACGTCAAAACACCATCTGCGCATGCATGCCCTTTTTTTCTATGGGCACGCATGCGTAGATGGCGCTGGGCAGATCAGCTGCTGGGCGGCTTCCCTGGGTCTTCCCCCTCTTGCTGGCGGGAGGGCGAAGCCCCCCCAGCACCCGCTCGCCCGCCCTTCGCCCTTCGCCCGGGAAGTTCGCCAGGAGTCAGCGGAGAACGGCGCACCTGTTTTAAAACGATCGGAGCCCCTGGCTCCGATCGTTTTAAAACAGGTGCGCCGTTCTCCGCTGACTCCTAAAGCGGGGAAGTTCGCCAGGAGTCAGCGGAGAACGGCGCGCCTGTTTTAAAACGATCGGAGCCGGCCTGGGGGGGCTTTCCAGCAACCCCCGAGCCCCCAACCCGGGCTCGGGGGTTGCTGGAAAGCCCCCCCAGGCCGGCTGCGACGTTTTAAAACACGCGCGCCGCTTCGCAGCTGTCTCCTGAAGCCGAACGCTAACTTCCGCGTTCGGCTTCAGGAGACAGCTGCGAAGCGGCACGGGTGTTTTAAAACGTCACAGCCGGCCTGGGGGGCTTGCCAGCACCCCCCGAGCCCCCCAGGCCGGCTGCAACCTTTTAAAACACGCGCGCCGCTTCGCAGCTGTCTCCTGAAGCCGAACGCTAACTTCCGCGTTCGGCTTCAGGAGACAGCTGCGAAGCGGCGCGGGTGTTTTAAAACGTCGCCGCCGACATGGGGGGCTCGCTAGCACCCCCCCAAACCTGGGTTGGGGGTTCAGGGGGGTGCTAGCGAGCCCCCCATGTCGGCGGCGACGTTTTAAAACACCCGCGCGGCTTTCCAATGAGTCCCGAAGACAAACGCGGAAGTTTGACGTTTGTCTTCGGGACTCATTGGAAAGCCGCGCGGGTGTTTTAAAATGTCACCGCCGACATGGAGGGCTCGCTAGCACCCCCCGAACCCCCAACCCAGGTTAGGGGGGGTGCTAGCGAGCCCCCCATGTCGGCGGCGACGTTTTAAAACAGCCGCGCTGCCCCCAATCTTCGGCTCCTCGCTAGCGCTGCGGAAGTAAAAACACCATCTGCACATGCGTAGATGGTGTTTTTACTTCCGCAGCGCTACTTCGCGAAAACCCGCTCGTTGCGGGGGGTCCTGGAACGGAACCCTCGCAACGAGCGGGGGATCATGTATATCTTTATATCAAATAGTTAGGAAAATGAGAAAAAGACAGGAAAATTATAGGCAAACGTGTAAAATACGGGAAGCGTTGTATCTTCTTTCTCCTTATTACTTGTTGCTTAGGCAGTTAGAGGTTGTTTAATCCAAGGCTTTTCCAGGGTTTTAAATGTTCTAAAGAGTGGTTTTGTTTTGAAAGTTAATTGTGTATCAAGTTCATTGGATACAATGTCTTTTCTTTCACTTTTACTCCCCGCCGCTTTCACCACTTTTGTTATCAGGAGTGGAGAAAGTGCAAGGTCCTTTGCCGCGTAATAGTCTGTGCTGACGTCTCTGTTCCGGCTCTCCCCCGGGCTCCTCTGCTCCTTGTTTCAAGGTCTCTCACATTATTTCTCCTCAATGTCTGCTTTCCGTTCTAGAAGTCACAAATCTCGGCGCTCCCTCTCCTTCTGTCAGCTCTCTCACCTGTCTTTCAGGTTTTTGGACGTTCTGATGTTCAGTAATAAACAATCCCCACAAATTCCTTCTTTCTCAACTTCCACAGTTGTCAGCAAACGGGGAAAAGGTGTGAGGAGGGTAAAGGAAATTTTCCTCTGCTCACTCTGTTTTATTGGGATCTTTGAGTCCAATTCCTGACTCCACATACAAAAACAAAAATCAATGTCTATGCGCTTCAATGTTATGCAGTTCTATGGTTCCAAAAATCTAAATTAAACACTGTCTTTGGGAAGAATTTTTTTTTTTTAAACTCCCTTCCGAGATCAGTACATTCTGGTTATCCAGCCTCCAATCGTAATGGGTTGCTGGCTTTCGACGCTTCATCGTTGCCGCTTTTTACTGATTTCTACTTGATCTCCTATCAGGGCAGTCTATTTTAAAAATTAAAGTAATTTTATGCTTTTTGTACTAAAAAAAGATGTTCTAATAAATTCTTCAATATGCAGTACATAGTATAATCTTAAAGAAATTTTCGGAAAGATCTGTATCTCTCACTTGCTTCCCTCTGCAGTGGCTCCTTGGAGTTTCAGACCCGCCATACTGGTGACAGCTGAGACGGGTGCCTCCAATCTCCGATAGAGAGGGTGTCCTTCGCACCGATTACGAAACGCCTTTAGCAATCGGTACCCGAATAATCCCTCATCCTCCACGTCGCCCTCCAAGCAAACTGTGCCCCCAAAGGTCTCGCAGATCGGAGGAAAAAGCAAACCCAGGGAGGAGATCCTCCTTGCAGCTGCTTCACTCCGTGTCGCCAACCCGGAAGTCCTGGACTTTCTTGTTTTTCTTTTGAAGATGTTTTGTTTCTCTCTTTTTTCTATTTACATACATCTCCAATGTTTCATCATTAATCATTTTATCATTAATAATATTTTTTCGTGTTTATTTTTCTTTTCTTTTTTAATATTTTTTTTACAAACATTAAAAAAGAATATTTAAAACATTAAAACGTTAAACAAAATCTTACAAATAAAACAAACAAAACCAAAAAAAGGAAAAAAAACCAGACAAACCGAAACAATACATTGAACCCTTTTACGGTAAATTGTAAATAAATTTTACCTTTTTTACGGTAAACTGTATTGATGTTGTATTTCCATTTATATACTGTAAGTTAAACTATATTCCCTCTACAGTTTTCAATAAACAATCTATATATCCAGCTTTTTAAAAAAATCACAACTTGTCTTGCCATCTAGCCCACTGTGGATGCAATTAATCTAAACTTCAGCTTTTTGGAAGTAAATTAATCTTAAATTTTGGTTTATGAAGTAATGTAAACTGTTCACAACTGAGTTTAATCACAGTTAAGGATTTGAAAGTTGTTTTACATTTTACATTTACATGGTAGTTCTAAAAAAGCAAGTGGAAATCAGGAAAAAGTCCAAGGGAGGAAAGAGTCATTCCATGGGAGTGCCATTTTTCTGTGGGGGCCATAGGGGACAATAATGACAGACCCAAGAGTATTTGGAGGAACTGGAGGAGAATTGAGTGCATATGAGCTGAAGCAAATGGACTGGATGCTAGAGCAACTCAGAAAGTTCCTGAAGGAGGGCTTTTGGTTGTTTCAAAGCTGGAGAAGTCCTAGCCTTGGCGGCACATCCCATTAACCAGCCAAGTCCATCTACAGCAAGAGAGGGAAACTACCTCTGCCATCGTAGTGGCAGCAGCAGTGAGTCCCTTGGCAACCGCAACAACCCCAGCACCTGGCCCTGCAGTCATTCTTCATTGGCCACAGTAGCAGTGCCAACAAGGTGGAAAGGACTCAATTCTTTAAAGTCTATCTCTCTACAAAATTCCTCCAATCTAGACAACCATCATAACAATTGGGGCTGAAATATATTGGACTTTTCCCCATCAAAAGGATTATTAACACAGTAATTGTAGAATGTAAGCTAATAAAAACTCTCAGAAATGTACACCCAGCATTTCATTGTATCCTACCAAAACCAGAAATCACATTTTTATTGCTTCCCAAATTGCAACCACTTTCCAACCCTATTATGATCGAGGGAGAGCAGCACTCAGCAATCAAAGACATTTTGGGCTCTCACATACATTGTATTTTGTAGCCTGGAATTACATTACATTACATTACCCCACTCAGAAACTGAATGGGTCAATTCCCAACATATTAAAACCCCCAAACTGCTTTAAAAATTTCATGACTGATACACAGATAAGCCACATTTTAACTGTTTGCTAATTGAGAAATGTTGTGTATCTTTCCCTCTCCTCTCTTTTTTCTTTTGCAAGACTAATGTCCTCTCAATGGGGGCAGAATGTCAGCTCGGCCTGGGGGCCTCATAGGCATCCTGCCATCTAAAGAAGAAGGGTGGAGGATTAAAGGGCAATACAGCTGTGTATACCGGATAAGAAAACAGGAGTGGGGGGATGAAAATTGAGAAGGACCAGACTTCTGGGGGCGGGGCGAGGCCGGCGCGATGTGCAGACTTGGGGCTCCAGAGCTGCACTCGAAATTTTCCGTTTGTTAATCGTGCTAATGAGATAGTTCCTCACGGTTGAGCGACCTGAAGAGAGGGTAAGTCTCAAGCGGAGGGTGGACGCGCAACACCCCCCCTGACGAGAGGCCAAAGCCCTGTGAACAGACAGAGGAAAAAGCTGAGGTTCTCCCTCAGCCCAAAGGCCCAGCACGCTGAGCAATCATCGGGGAAGTCAAAAATACAAATGGTGGTATCAGCGAAAATGGTGAAGTATGACTGCAACTCATTTACTTACCCAAACTAGAGGTGTGATTTCGGTGAGCTTTTTTTTTTCCTGAGCATTGTGAGTCTCCTGGAGTGTGGAAAAGCGGCGAGCGTTGAGGGCAGAGCAAAGGCAAGAGAAAGTAAAAGGAAGTCGAAGTTGGTGAGCGGAAGTGAATGGCGGGTGGTGTATTGTGAGAAAAGGAGAGCAGAGAACGGTGAGCGGAGAACGGAGAGTGCTGAGAGAGGTTCATGGGTGAACGGAGCCTCCCGAGGCGTTTCCTGAGTGTCTGCTGGGGTGTGGTACAGCAGAACTGCCGGGATTTCGATCATCCACAGAAGGAAGGAGACAGAGCGAAGGAGACGACCAATGGAGAGACGGAGCTCGGAGTGACGGAGAGTGGCTAGAGGTTACTACATCACGGTGGTGTGAAAGAAAAAGAAGAAGAAGATACTGTCAGCTTGTTTTGCCTTTTTGGGGGTTTGGAAAGAAAGTCGGGGTGTGTGAAACAGTGAGGAGATGGCGCGGAGGGACAACAACGAGCCGACTGAACGGGGGCGCTTGACGACAAGAGAACAGCCAGAAACAGGAAGAGCGGAGACACCAGCTCCACATGGAAAGTTGGAATTGTTCATCTTTTTTTGTTTTTTATAATCCTAAACTGAACTGAGCTTGTTTGCCTATTAGAGAGTTATCCCAAATTAAGTTATCTCAAATTAAGTTACAACTGATTAATATTATAATATCTTATACGTTAATTTACTAGTAGAACTCCTTACTGTTTGATTATTTGTCTATCCGATAAGTTTATTCATTCAACTGTAGCATTTATTAGAATTATTGTGTTGAATTATTAGATAAGAAGACAATATTTATTGATATCTATTTACATTTAAATTGACAAATTGATTTATTTATATAAGCGATTTAACTATTTAATTGATTGATTTATTGGACATTTTAATTACTTGATGAATTGAAATTTGACAAAGATTTAATTTGAGTAGTGGCCAAAGTGATTGTTAAATAGTGAATTATTTAAGGAATTGAAATTTTAGCCTGTGAAATTAATAGTGGTAATATAGGTTTGCATAACTAGTATTATTTATGGTATTCTGTGATAGACACTATAATATGAGGAAATAGGGGAAAAAAAGAAATGGTTTGAGACAAGACTGAGGGATGGTGCAAACATATAGATATATACAATCTACACAATTTAAATACAATCATAACTAAATAAACGTAGAAATACTTAATATACCTGATATTTAAGATTTAATAATAGAAACAGTTAAGAGGAATTTGTGAATATTATGTGATATATGTGATTGCATTGTTAGTATAACTGATAATTTGTATGAACAATTTTATTAGATTTATAGTAATTTATTTTTATAGATAATATTTATTTATAAAATATTTATTACTTACCATTTACTACTTAAAAATATTAATTATACTAAATATTAACTATACTGTAGAGAATTTTGAGAATATTGTGTAGTCAGTGGATAAGAGAAAAATATTACCAAAATAATTGATTTAAAATACTTATACCTTATCAACTGATAATTAACTAAACTCAATGTAGATACTTCACTTATCCTACACTTCTAAACATTAACCAACAAGGAAAGACGTGGAATATCCCTTCAAGTATGTCAACAACCTTCACCAAAACACTAAAAAAAACAACTCCAGCAGGAAGTCCAAACGTTTCAAGCTCAAAACTGAATATGGAGATGACCTCTACTGACAAACAGAGTCAGCTACCAACTCTCCATTCAATACAGGCCTCACTTGAACTTATACAAGAATTTATGGCAAGAAGCCAAGAATCATCAACTACAAAACAGGAAACAATGAAAAGAAACTAGGAAGAAACTAACAAGAACTTTGACAAAATGGCAGGGAAGATTGAGGGATTAGAGGCAAGAATGGAAGGTGTCCAGGATGCAATCAACAATCATGAACAAAGGATTAGAAGTATGGAAGCTAATATAATCAAAACTGATGACAACATTGTAAACACTGAAGGAAGACTGAAAGCGGCAAATAAAAGAGCTAGAGGGCGCTATTGCGGTGTTAGAGATGGAAAAACCCTCGTATTATCTCCATTTCCAAAACGTACCTGAGCAAGCAGAAGAAGATCTACCAAGTAAAATGTTGAAGATATTAACAGATAATTTACAACTAGATGAAGATGAAGTGAGAAACCATATAGATGAGGTCTACAGAATTCAGACTAACTACGCAAAGAAAAACAGAGTCCCAAGAGAGGTATACATACGCTTTACAAAAAAACCAGCGAGAGACGCAATCTACAGAGACACCAGAAATGAACAAACAATGTGTAATGACAAAGAGATAATCATACTAAAACAGGTTCCTAAAAGAATCAGAGAGAGGCGTAGAGAATTTCATTTTTTGACAGCAAAATTGATGAGAAAAGAGATACCATTTTGGTGGTTAATTCCAGAGGGACTGTTAATAACCTGGAAAGGCAAAAAAAATCTAGATAGACTCATTTGAAAAGGCGGACAACTTCATATTTCAATACTTGGAAGGAGAGAATGTAACCGGTTCCTAAGAAAGATCTCAGACCAGATGGGAAGAAAGAGAACAGAGGCAACTAAGTGAAGAAAGAGAGAAAGATCTTAGTCCAAGAAAAGAAGATAGAGTGACAACAAGAGCGGCAGCGAAAAAACAATAAGAATAAGAAACAAAAATAACGATAAGAAGGAAAGGGAACATCAATGAATAAATAAAGAAACAAACAAACAAACAGTTTAAAAGGGGGGAAAAGGGAAAAAAATGAAATCTCTCAAAATATTTTCAGTCAATATAAACGGGTTAAACGGTATTATTAAAAGAAAACAAATGATGAATAAACTACAGAAAGAAGAGACAGATATAATATGTATGCAGGAAACCCACATTAGAAATCAAGATCGAAATCTACTTCAAAATAAGAAACTAGGAAAACTATTTACTGCTCTAGCAGACACACACAAAAAAGAGGTATAGCAATTTATGCAAAAGAGAGACTACAACCTGAATTAATATATGCAGATCCGGAAGGAAGAATCCTTAATTTGAAAAGTAAAATTGGACAGAAACCTGCAGTCTTGATGATGATATATGCCCCAAATTCAAACCAGACAGAATTTTATCAAAAAATACTTGACCAAATAACACAATTAGGAGGAAAAAATATTTGTATTATAGGAGATTTTAATGCAATCCACAACACACAAAAGGATTATAAAACAGTAAATAGGAAAACCCAAGACAGGAAAACCTTACCAAACAAATTTCTTGAAATGGTGAGAGAATTTAATTTATTAGATTTATGGAGAGAACGACACCTGGGAAAAATGGAATACACTTTCTTTTCACCACCACAAAAATCGTGGTCAAGGATAGACATGGCTTGGGGAGATTTGGGTTTGGACAAGTGTATAGAACAAGTTGAAATCGGACCTAATATATGGGCGGATCATCATCCAATTACAGTAGAACCTCGACATACGAGCTGCTCTATATACGAGCATTTCGAGATGCGAGCTAAGAGGGGAGAGATATTTCTGTTCTACTTACGAGCCCAAATTCGGGTTACGAGCGCTTACCGCCTGTCCCTGTCAGCGGCCCAGCCACCTTCACCCGCCCGGAGAACTGCCAGAGGGGCTCCTCCGATTGCCGAGCGGGGACGGGGCGCGGGAGGAGGCGAAGGCGCCGCCGCACCGGCCCCCTCAGGCCGCTCCGCCCGGGATGGGGCTCCTCTGGAGCCCCCGTGCGTCCCTCCGGAGGAGCCCCATCCCGGACGGAGCGGCCTGAAGGGGCCAGTGCGGCGCCGCCTCCGCCTCCTTCCGCGCCCCGCCCCCGCTCGGCAATCGGCCCGGCGGCATTGCTGGCGTTCCAGGCGGGCCTCCCGGCATGAGCACCGGTTTCGTGCCTCTCAGGCCGGGCAGACAAGAGGTGTGGCGCTCCCACGGGGAAAGGAGAAGGTGGCGGCTCAAGCCCTTCCCCGTGCACCCCTCCGGAAGAGCCCCTCCAGAGGAGCCCCTCTGGCGGTTGTCCGGGCGGGTGAAGGTGGCTGGGCCGCTGACAGGGACAGGCGGTGAGCGCTCGGAGGGGGCACAGCCCGGAGCGAGACTTGGCCTCCGCTGCAGCTGCTACCCGTCTGCTTCTCTCTCCCTCCTTTCCCGCGGTGCTTGGCGAACGGAGAGGCGGTCGCCTCGCATGCCGCCCCACTCTGCTTCCCTCCCTCCCTCCGCAGCCTTTGTGTTTTTGGCTGGGGGGGAGCAGGATGACCTTCCTGACTGCATGGCATCCTGCATGCAGGATGACATGCATGGCAAAGGGGCGGGGAGGATCGGGAGGCTCAAGCCTCCTTCGGTGGTGGCGGCCGGTTTCTGATTTTTGGGCTTGCACGCATTAATCGCTTTTCTATTGATTCCTATGGGAAACAATGTTTCGTCATACGAGCTTTTCGACTTACGAGCATCCTTCCCGCACCAATTAAATTCATAAGTCGAGGTACTACTGTATAATTAAAATAAAAGAACCCAAAAAAGATTTCCTAAAATGGTCTCTAAACCAGTCATTACTCAAAGAAAAAGATTATATTGACCACATAAAAAAGGAATTAAATTTTTATCTTAATGATAATTGGAATGAAGAAACCTCCATACAGAACCTATGGGACACCATGAAAGCGTACATAGGGGGGGTTTGTTTCACAATTTCACATTCGGCCAAAGTAAAGAAAATTAAAAACCAACAAATTAAAGAATATCAAACAAAAATCAAACAATTAGAAATAGATTTGCAATAAGACATATCAAATGAGGAATTAAAAGAGGAAAAAGATAAACTTAGACATCAAATCAATTTAATAACACAGGATGAAATAGCGTGGAAATTAAAAAGGGCTAAGCAATACTATTTTGAAAACGCAAACAAACCCGGTAAATGGCTAGCTTATAAACTCAAAAAAGGAGAAGAAGAATGATATATTCAATTTCTAGAAGATAGCAAAGGATGCAAACACGCCGCGATAGAGGAGAAAAAACAAATTGCTATCAGTTATTATAAAGAATTATATAAAAAAGAAGTTAAATTAATAGAAGATCAAAAGATATATATAACAAAAACGGAGATGGGGGAATTAACAGATAGTGAAAGAAGAACACTAAACAAGGAAATTACGATGATAGAACTAGAAGATATAATAAGGAACTTGAAAAATAACAAATCTCCAGGCCCTGATGGTATTCCCTGTGAATTCTATAAAGAATTCATCATTAATTTAGGAGAACTTCTACTGGTGGTATACAATGAGGTGTTAGAAAAAGGATTAATACCCAACTCATGGACAGAAGCAACTATGAGCCTAATACCAAAAAGTGAAACAGATAAACATAAAATACAAAATTACAGACCCATATCGCTACTGAATGTAGATTACAAAATATTCATGAGTATCATGGCAAATAGATTAAAACCAATTCTAAACAACAGGATATACCCCGACCAAAATAGTTTCCTACCCGGCAGATTTATCAGAAACAATACAAGGACAATCTTGGACGTCTTAGAATTTTACGAAAAGCACTCTGAAAAACAAATGGCCCTCATCTTTTTAGTCGCTCAAAAAGCGTTTGATAATTTGAATTGGGAATTTATGAAGGAATTAACAAAACAAATGAAATTTGGCTCTAAATTTATTACAATTATTGAGATTATTTATCAAAAGCAATACACAAGAATTTCAATTAATGGGGACACAACTGAAAAATTCCAAATTGAAAAAGGGGTCCGACAAGGATGTCCACTATCCTTTATTGTATATCTTAGCTACTGAGACATTGTTAAAACAGATTAGATCTAACCCAATAATACGAGGGCTGAAAATTAAAATCCAGGAATTCAAATTGCAAGCATATGCAGATGACTTAGTCTTCATATTAGAAAATCCAATGGAATCAAGGAAACATATAATGCAGGAGGTAGAGGAATTTGGTAATGAAGCAGGACTAAAAATAAACAGTCAAAAAACCAAAATTATAACAAAAAACATGAATAAAGAACAAGAAAATTTTTTAGAGGATATGTTGGAAATTAAAATTGCTAAAAAAGTTAAATACTTAGGGATCATATTAACAAAAAAATGTAGTACAATCAAAGAAAACAATTATGAAGCACTGTTGAAAACAACAGAGAAGCAGCTAATCGGTTGGAATAAACTTCAAATTCCTTTATTAGGAAGAGTAGCAATGATAAAAATGACAATTCTACCAAAATTCCTCTACCTCTTCCAAATGATACTGGTAAAACTAGATAACCATTTCTTCACCAAATTAAATAAAAATATCTCCAAATTTATATGGAACAGTAAAAAGCCTAGAATTAGATTGAAATGGCTACAGGATAAAACTAGACAAGGAGGTCTGGGCTTACCAGATTTTAAAATCTACTATCATGCAGCCACCCTTCTCTGGATCAAAGACTGGATAGAAATTAAACGTGAAAGACTTTTAGCATTAGAAGGCCATGATATGCTAACCAGTTGGCATAATATTTTGTGGAATCAAAATAAAAAAATTCCAACATATTTTAAAAATCAAATGATTAGAGATGCCCTAATAGCAACATGGCTAAAAATAAAAAAACATTACACAAGAATTCCCAGATGGTATTCCGGCATGGAAGCCTTGACACACCCGAATACTACAGAACTAAAAAAACCGGTAACTTATAATCAAATATTAAACTCAGAAGGTAATATCAAATCAAGAGAAGCTTTAGCAGAACAAAATATCAAAATTGATTGGTGGCCCTACACGTTAATATATTCCAAATGGCAAACTGATTTAAAAAAAGAAGGGATACAGGAAAAAGATACAGACTTCGACAAATTGATATTAGGAGGAGAAAAAAACATCATAACAAAAATATACAACTATTTAATACACTATGAAATGGAAACAGAATTAGTGAAAGGATCTATGACTAGTTGGGCAAGAAATATTGGATATAACATTTACATTGACCAATGGGAGACAGTATGGAAAAAGAATTATAACATAACCAAATCAGCAGCATACAAAGAAAATATTCACAGTCTATGAACACAATGATCTGTTAATGTGTGTCTTTTATATATGTATATAATTTAATAAACTATATTTTAAAAAAAAAGAAAATTGAGAAGGACCAGAGTACCCAGATCTTGTTTGTACCAGCATCCCATGACCAGGCAGCCCAAGAATTATACAAATTACCCCCAAGCTTCTCAGAGTTCTCAAAACACCTTGGTGATTTCCACTTGGCAGGAAATGGACTGTTCATGGGGGGAAGAATTGGTTGGGACAAACCCACACCTTATTTTTGTATCCAGCAAGCATAGTAATTTCAGAGCTGGCTTGAATTTACTGCAACCAACATTCTAGTAAAATAATCTGTTACTTTAACCAAATAGAGTTGACAACTTTTCTTTCCTAAGGGATTAGATTGAAGCAGGTCTGGCAATAACGTTATTATTATTCTCCTTCATGGTGGATATAGCAGCCATGCATGGGTTAATCCTGTCTGCTCGATGATTGGACTGACCCTGCCTAAGCTTCTGTTTATGTTGTTGGCATCCTTCCTTGCTCCAGTTCATTTTCTCAGTCACTCAACTAGGGGAGTACAGCTCCTGTAGTACAGCTCCTCTTAGTTGAAGTTTACTTTTGAGAAAAAATGCTGAAAGAAAGAGATGTTTTGAGTGAATTGTTCTTCCCTGTGTGAGTTTGTTCCACTCTCAATACATGGGAGAGATTGCTGGAACACGAGCGTCTGCTCGTGCCTCACGAGAGGAAGGGGGACCCTGGAAGCTCCCAGGGACTCCATAAAGCATCTAGCTTTCCCTTAAGTTCCTTTTACCCAGCCTGGGCTAGAAATACTGGCAGCAGTCTCTTTCAGCAGGCAGCAAAATTCATTGTGGATTTTGCTGACAGCAGGATGGCAAAAGTAACACCGAGCAAATTGTCAGGCCTAGTTTCTTTGAAGAGCTGGGGTGACATAGTGGTTAGAGTGCAGCACTTCAGGCTACTTCAGCTAACTGCTGTCCCGAGTCCTCGAAGAGGGGCAGCATAGAAATCCAATAAATAAATAATAAATAAACTGCTAGCTGTAGTTCAGCAGTTCAAATGTCAACTCATCCTTCCATCCTTCCGAGGTGGGTAAAATATGGACCCAGATTGTTTGGGGCAATATGCTGATTCTGTAAACTGCTTAGAAAGGGATGTAAAAGCATTATGAAGTACAGTGATCTCTCGGTTAGCGCGGGGGTTACGTTCCAAGACCTCCCGCGCTAACCGATTTCCGCGTTATACTGGATGCGGAAGTAAAAACCACCATCTGCGCATGTGCGCCATTTTTTTCATGGCCGCACATGCGCAGATGGTGGAGTTTGCGTGTGGGCGGCGGGGAAGACCAAGGGAGGGTTCCTTCAGCCGCCCAACAGCTGATCTGCTCCGCAGCGTGGAAGCAGCGAGGAGCCGAAGATGGGGTAAAGGCAAAGGGGAAACCCCATCTTCGGCTCCTCGCTGCTGCCGCGCTGCGGAGCGGATCAGGTGTTGGGCGGCTGAAGGAACCTTCCCTTGGTCTTCCTGCCGCCCAGGCAAAGGGGAAACTCCAAGATCACTTGCCGCTTGCCGCTTTGCAGCTTGGAGCCTTGCTTCGCCTCCTTCGCTGCAATAGGCAAGCGGCAAGCGATCTTGAGAAAGAGAGAGAAAGGAGGGCGACTTGCCAGTCCACGCCCCCCTGGATGAACAGCCTCGCATGGCCCCAGCGCCGGGCTCCGCTGTTGCCTCCGCCCCCATTCGGCTCTGCAGCTGAGAGGCCTTCCCGGCAGAGCCCTCCCCAACAGCTCCCGCTGCCAGCGCAAAAAAGAAAAGAAAAAGAAATCCCCAAAAGAGGCAGGCACAAAGCGGGGGCACAAGGGGAGCTGCCCGGCAGAGGTTGCTTTTTTTCTTCTCGTGGGCAAGTGGAGGGGGGGAGAGAGAAGGGAGGAAGAGAGTGTGAGAGAGGAAGAAAGAGAGAGAGAAATGATAGAAAAAAGGGGAGAAAAAAGAGAAATGAGAAAATGATTGAAGCATAGTGACAGGAAAGAAAGAGAAAGAGACAGAGAAGTGACTCTTGGTGATGACGTATGACGTCATCGGGTGGGAAAAACCGTGGTATAGCAAAAAAAAACCGTGGAGTATTTTTTAATTAATATTTTTTGAAAAACCGCGTTGCAGCGTTTCGCACTAATCGAGACCGTGCTAATCGAGGGATCACTGTAGTATATAAGTCTAACTGCTACTGCTATTGCTATTCTGAGGATTCCCCTTTACTTCTGAGTCATTTTGGCGGTGGAGACATCATTAACTCAATTGGAATTGCAGTGAGTGAATATTAGGAAAAGAAAGAAAATAAGTACTTGTGCAGTTATGGCTTTGGTCCTCCCCCCCCCCACCCACTCACATTGGCCACGAGGTCCAGGCGACAATTTTTTTCTACATTTAGGGCCTACATCAGAAAGATAGCAGCCGTTAGGTACAGTAATTTTGTAATTAACCGGGGGGGGGGGGCGTATTGTTCTCCAACAAATTACTGTCAGATTCTGAGTCAGAACAGTAAAGCAAGACTGATTCAGAGGGCAAATACTCCAAAATGGGCAGAGATTATATTGGGCTCATTAGAACTGCCTGCCACCCCAGTGGAGTTTTGCGCTCCCAGGCCGGCAGCATGCCATGCCCTTGAGGCAAGGCACCAATGAATATCAAGGCCATGCTCCTAGGGCATGGCACATAAGGCAAAGCCCACCAACAAAATAAGAATTCAGTTCACCAAGCCCTTAGGCCATGGCCAGAAACACCTAAGTACAACTACTTATTTCTGAATATTCTATTGCCCAGATAGCCATTATTACTAATTGTTTTATAACAGAGCCAGCAAGCCTATAGCTCCTAGTGAGGAGATGGAAAGTGAAGTAAACCCAGAGACAGGGTTAGGTGAGAACGGTTCCTTTATTTCAGCTCTGTAAGGTAAGTGACTTCAGCGGATACCGTCTGCTCCACCTGGGAGAAACCGCTTCTTTTATACATTTGCGGTTCCGCCAGAGAGAGAGCAGCCGCGTCTGAGCCAATCAGGAGCGACTTCCTGATTCTCGCTCAGACAGCGTTTCCACACGGAACCAAACTATTTACAAGGATACAACACCCCTCCCTCCTTAGTCAGGATACATCAATCACGAAAGCCACATGACGAAGTCATCCAATCTGCTGGGTCTTCACGAGGCTCACTCTGACCTGCGCAGTTCAATTGAGTCCTCGCTGCCGACGGTGGAGGTCGGTTCGTTTGCGCTTACCTGGTGCGGCTGGGGCCTGGTTTGGGCTCCGGCCTGCTGGGTTGATCTAACCGGCACAAGACCGACCTCGGAGGATGAAGATGGTTCGGCATCGCTGGAGGATCCTTCCTGACCCGATAAGTCCATTTGCCAGTCTATTAAATCGGGTTGCGCGTTACAGTCTGTTAAAGTGGGAGAATCTGTTTCAGCGGGTTGTTCCGATGAGTTTCCCATGCGCTTACGTACATGGTCAATGTGCCGCTTCCACATTCGACCATCCTCTAACTTAACAATATATGTTTTTGGAGCGGTCTGTTGTACAATTTTTCCTTTCATCCAATTTACACCCCCATCAAAATTCTTTACAAACACATTTTGCCCCAAATACATTTGTCTCTCAGGGTTCACATACATAGGATTTTTGGTACAAAACCTTGGGTGTAACCTATCCAGGGGGGACCTCAGTTTCCTTCCCATCAGTATCTCAGCAGGGCTTATCTGCGTGTGAGAGTTTGGGGTAATATGCTGGGTTAACAAAAACTGGTCCAAATTCTGTTGTACATCTCCAGGGCCTGATCTGCGTAAAGCTTCCTTTGCCACCCGAACGTAACGTTCTGCCAAACCATTAGCCCAGGGTGAGTAAGGTGAGATGAGCGCATGTCTGATTCCTAAATTATCTAAGAACAATTCAAATTGCCTGGCTGTTAATTGGGGCCCATTGTCAGACACTAAGATATCAGGACAACCATGGGTGGCAAACAAACGGCGCAGAACCTTAATGGTGGCACTTGTAGTTATATTGTTCATTGCTATGATTTCCACCCACTTGGAAAATGCATCAACTACTATTAGAAAGTATTGTGACCCCACTGGCCCTGCAAAATCAATATGGACCCTGGACCATGGCCCTGCCGGTTGTTCCCACTCTGCTGGAGTTGTTTTGGGGGGATTAGGCCGTGACTCTTGGCATGGATCACATTTGGCTACCCAGTTTTCAATATCAGTGTCCAAACCTGGCCACCATAAGTGCCCCCTAGCTAGGCCCTTCATCCTGACAATCCCAGGATGGCCCACATGTAACATGTACCAGGATGGCCCACATGTAACATGTACTTTGGTCTTTAGACTTCCAGGAATGATTACTCTATCACCCCACAACAGGCAACCTTTTACATATGACAATTCTAGTCTTTTGGTTTTGAAATCACACAATTCAGGTTCCACAGAGTCGTTCTGCCACCCCTTAAGTACACAGTTTACTACCTTTTTTAGGATTGGGTCTTGCTGCGTGTGTGCAGCCACTTCCCTTGCAGTGGTTAGTGGGTTGTCTTCAAGTTCTATCATTAGGACATCCGCAGACGGGGCAGGGTCCTCTACTAACTCTGCCATGGGGCACCTACTGAGACCATCTGCGTGGTTGATGGTTTTACCCCCTTTATGAATGAGCTCGTACTGGTATCCTGAGAGGAAAAGGGCCCATCTGATTAACCTTGGGGACATAAATGGGGGAGTAGGTTTGTTGGGGGCTAAGAGGCCTAGTAAGGGCTTGTGGTCGGTAACCAATTCAAAACTCCTGCCAAAGAGGTAATTATGGAACTTCTTCACTCCTGCCACTAAAGCTAGAGCCTCCTTATCGAGTTGGCTGTAATTCCTCTCAGTATTGGTCATTGTTCTCGAAAAGAAGGCAATTGGGGCCTCTGTATTATTTGGTAAAATGTGTGCCAAGACCCCTCCCACGCCATATGGGGAAGCATCGCATGTAAGCCTGATGGGTAGCGAAGTACTATACTGGACTACCACACTTTTAGAAGTTAGCAACTGTTTAATTTGTATAAAGGCTTCGTGTTCAGTTCTCCCCCATGTCCAAGGGGTTTCTTTCTGGAGCAAACGGTGTAGAGGCTCTGCTGCTGTTGCCTTCTGTTTTAAAAAGACGGAGTAAAAGTTAATAAGGCCTAAAAAAGCTTGCAATTCTGTCTTATTTTGTGGTTCTGGGGCTTCTCTAATGGCTCTCAATTTTTCAGTAGTGGGGTGGATACCTTCCCCATCGATTTTATAACCTAGGAATTCTACACTGTTGGTTCCCCACACACATTTGTCAGGTTTGATTCTTAGCCCTTTGTCCTGCAGTCTCTGAAGTACTTCCCTTATTCTTTTGTTGAGCTGCTCTTGGTTTTCCCCTGCAATTAAGATGTCATCAAAATAGGGAATGGCCCCTTTAATCCCTGATAACAACCGTTCCATTATGCTTTGGAATATCCCTGGCGCTATGCTTACTCCAAACTGTAATCTGGTACATTTAAAGGCACCCCTGTGGGTTACAATTGTCTGTGCGCGTGCTGTCGGTTCATCGACAGGGAGCTGCTGGTAAGCTTGTGCTAAATCGATTTTTGCAAACCTTTTCCCTTCCCCCAGGGAGTGAAGGAGCTGTTGTACCACAGGAATGGGGTAAGTAAGGGTGATGTTGGAGGGCTTTGTTGAGCATAGATTTATAGTCAGCGCAAACCCTTAAGGAGCCATCAGGTTTCAGAGGCGTGACTATGGGTGTTTCCCATGGCCCCTGCTCTACAGGAATTAAAATGCCTTGGCTTATGAGCTTATCCAGCTGTAGGTCTAGTTTGGGGAGGAGCGGAAGGGGTACCCTGCGAGGTTTGAGCCGTACAGGCGGGACCTTGGGGTCAATAGAAAATGAGATAGGGGGCCCTTTATACGATCCCAAGGTGGGGCTAAACACTTCTGGGAATTCTTGTAAAAAGTTAGGCATGCTATCAGAGTTAACAGTACAAATGCCAGAAATTTCAATTCCCAAAGGTTCCATCCAAGCCAACCCCAGGAGGGAGTGTTTAGCCCCTGTAATAACAATCATTGGTAGGGTACATTTAACATTTTTAAACACGATAGGTACATTCACTTGGCCTAAAACATGAATTATTCCCCCTTGAAAATCTCTAATTACCAACGAGGTTTGTACTAGCTCAGATTTGGAGAGGTTAGGCATATATAGTTTAAGCTTTTCCCACGGCATAATGGTGTATTTAGACCCCGTATCAAGTTCCATAGAACATGGTTTGTTGTTCAAAAGCAGGGAAATTACAATTTTGCCCCCATTTTTTGTTGCCGTGTTATTCACGGAAAATTGATTGTTACCTCTTGAGTAGTCGCGGTTAGCGGTTGGGTAGTTCTTGCGGCCGGAAAACCGGAAGGACCGGTTTTCGCGCGGTTGAGGTGTTTGATTCTGGAAACGGTGAGGACGCGGGGTGGAGAAGGCTTCTTCAGGCACAGCTGCTCTGCAGGCTTCGGCGATATGGCCGCGTTGGTTGCAGCGGTGGCAAATGGTGTCCCGGAAAGGGCATCGTTGGCGCGGGATGGTTTCCTTGGCAGCCGGCGCAGGGGGCGATGGGGCGAGGGTACCTGGGATGTCTTGGCTGGTCCTGTTGCAGCAGGAAACAGCTGTTCTCGTTGAGAGCTGGTGGGCTGAGGTCGTCTGGGGCCTCGGCGCGGAAAAACGTGGAGTCGATCTTGGCGATGACCTCCCGCTTGTCGTGCTCCTTCAGTTCCTTGGCAGCAGCGTCGGCGACCTCTGCGGTTTGAGCCAGCTTGATTACTGCCTGTAGGGTCGTCTCGTCTTCGGTGAGGAGTTTGTTCCTGACCGTGGCATTTCTCATGCCGAAGATTAAGGCATTGGTGAGGCGAGCTTCCGGGTTATCAAACTTGCATTTTGCAAGCACCGTTCGAAGTCGCGTTGCAAATTGATTGATGGAGTCCGATTCGAGCTGAGCCATTCTGGAAAATTGGTGCCGGAAAACGACGGCTGGTTTCGTTGGCTTGAAATGGCTCGCGAGCTTGGCTTGCAGGACGTCCCAAGCGACGGATTTGGCTGGCAGCGGGTCGGTGAGCGTCTGGGCGAGGTCGAAGATTTCTGGACTGCAGTAGTTCAGGAAGATGGCCCGCTTTCATTCGGCGTCAGCGTCCCTTATTCCCGCTGCCTCGAGGAAGATCTCGAACTTGGCTATGTAGGCGTCCCAGGAGGATTTCTCCGGGTCGAAGAACTCGGGAGCCCGGCCGATCTGTAGGTTGTTCATTCTGCACACGTGGTTTTTCCGTCCGTCGTCGCCAGTGAAGTAAACCCAGAGACAGGGTTAGGTGAGAACGGTTCCTTTATTTCAGCTCTGTAAGGTAAGTGACTTCAGCGGATACCGTCTGCTCCACCTGGGAGAAACCGCTTCTTTTATACATTTGCAGTTCCCGCCAGAGAGAGAGCATCCGCGTCTGAGCCAATCAGGAGCGACTTCCTGATTCTCGCTCAGACAGCGTTTCCACACGGAACCAAACTATTTACAAGGATACAACAGAAAGGCCTGGGAGTTCACAAGAAAATCAAGATTCCACCAGGTCAAATCAGGCCCAAGTCTTTTTCCAAAAAGCATCCATCAAAAGACATCAGGGCAATGAAGGTGGCTGAAAAGTGCAGGCATAAAGCATTAGACAAGATTTGTAGAAAAAACAGCAGCTAAGCATAAAAACAGGGCTTCCTATACTGAATCAGAGATATCAGATTCTGCCAGTTTAGAATCTATAATCCCTAATTCAGGTTCCCAGTTGTAGGGTCCCGGATCAGATTTCTTACTCTTAACAGAGATGACAACTCTAAAATCAGGAGCGAAACAAACTCCTAACGGTAAAGACCTGATAGCAACCGCCCCAAGGGCCGTTCAAGAAGGGTATCCCACCCTTCCTGAAGATATGAGGGCTCTGATGGCAGAATCCATCCAGCAAGGTATCACTGTGGCTATTCAACATGCCTGGCAATAGGAGAACTGGCACCAGGCTGTCCCCAGTCACTGTAAAGAGCAATTGCAACCAGAAACAGATCCGGTATTTGCTGCATCCCTACAAGGGACAACAGCACACCTGAAGGGGGAGGAGGACAAGGATGTGGAGGAGGATGAAAAAGGAGATGAACCACTTTTGAGGGCACCAGAGAAAACCACAGCACCGTTTGAACTTTCTGAAGATGAAGAAGTGCAACTGGAGCAACTGGCTTGTGTTGGCCTATTTCCAATTCACCTGTTCCGCCCACTGTTTCACAAGGCACAAATCACAGTGGGTTTGTCCCTGCCCCCATTGACTAAAAAGTCCACCTAGCCTCGAGATACGACAGATTCACTATTTTTAGACCAACCCATGCCACAGGAAGTTATTCCTTCCCCCCCCAAAATGTTCGTGGATCTCATTACTTGTCAGTGGTCCACCATGGGATCGGGACCCAACCCATAATAGGGGTTTTTTTTTACTAACAAGTCAGGCAAACCGGCCAGAACTGATAGCATTTCACCCCTGCATTAGGGGATGATAATAGAGGATGATGTACTTTGTTCTACCCTCCAGAAATATCTCAATGCTGTTTTTTTTAATTTCACTACTGTCCTAATGTAATGATATGAGGATATGAGGACTATGGAAGATAGGAAGATAGGAGGAAGAGTTAGACAATAGTCTGATAAATGGAATATGAGTCTAAAAGAGGAGGGGTGGAGAAATTGTCCCAAAAGGGACAATTTTCAGGAGAATAAAAATATGACTGGGGTACTTTCAGCTTTGCAAACTTTTATTAAGTTAACCTCACAATAAAGGTAGGAGGAAGAGTTAGACAATAGTCTGATAAATGGAATATGAGTCTAAAAGAGGAGGGGTGGAGAAATTGTCCCAAAAGGGACAATTTTCAGGAGAATAAAAATATGACTGGGGTACTTTCAGCTTTGCAAACTTTTATTAAGTTAACCTCACAATAAAGGTAGACCTAATATTCATTACCATCTTGACTATTTGAAGGGCTAACACCAGTCTTGCAAATGTGAAAGTGACTCTTCTTTCCCTTTTATTCTTCCCAAAACTAGGGAAGGTACCTTTTCTACTTGACTTCCTTCAGATTCTATTTTCATTTATCAGAGTTCGTCTAGGCTATGACTCTTCTTGTCTCTCAAAGTCATTTTCAGATACCATGTGTAATGTGTAATGAATGTGTAAAAACCATTCACCTTCCAAATGACCCATAGTTTTATTTTTCTTCTCCACTTCTAAAGTACACTTCCCTGTAATGTCATCTTGAGTGTTTTTGTCCATTTGGGCAAGAACATTTTAATTTGCTGCAGTCTAACCTCTGCAGTTTATTGGCTATTTTGCAGATGAATAAATAGATATCTATCATATTAAATCTTATTAGGTTATGAATAAATGAAAACATGACATTGAAGGAAAAATAATTTTAGGATCTTCTAAATGAAATGGAGGAATATGTACATACCGTGTTTCCCCGATAGTAAGGCAGTGTCTTACTTTCTTTTTACCCCCAAAAGCCCCCCTATGTCTTACTTTCGGGGTATGTCTTATATTGGAAAAAATAAGACACACCCGGCCAACCCACCTACCCGAACCCGCAACACCCGTGTCCCGTAAAAAGTAGTAGCACCCTCCCCCCCACACACGGACACACATCCGCATCCCCGCCTGCCCGCCCCATCCGGAGCTGCCGGAAAGGAGGCGGGCGAAGGAGGGCGCAGCTCCGGCCGCTCGCCTCGCCCGCCCACCCGGCGTCTCCGAAGCGCCCTTCGCCTTGAGCTCCCTCCGGAGCCTGCCGCCGCCGCGCTTCCTCCGCCGGCCGAGGAGTCCTCCTTATCCGCGCCGGGTTTGGAGTAAGGCTTGAAGCTGGACTTGTCCTCGGCGGGCGAGGCGGCGGCCCTGGCCGAAACGGCGCGGCTCTGCCTGCGGCATGAGCGGGAGCTCCGACTGCGCTTCCTGCGCAAGCCCAACGCCGACAGAGACGTCCAAAGGCGGACGCTTGCAGCTCAGCGACATCGGCGCCGAGGACAAGTCCAGCTTCAAGCCTCCTCGGCCGGCGGAGGAAGCGTGGCGGTGGCGGCAGGCTCCGGAGGGAGCTCGGGCGGTGGCCGCTCCGCCGCTTCGGCCAGGACCGCCGCCTTGCCCACCGGGTGGCCCAAGCTGGCGCGAGCTTGGGCCACCCGGCGGGCGAGGCGGCGGCCCTGGCCGAAGCGGCGGAGCGGCCACCGCCCGAGCTCCCTCCGGAGCCTGCCGCCGCCGCCACCGCGCTTCCTCCGCCAGCCGAGGAGGCTTGAAGCTGGACTTGTCCTCGGCGCCGATGTCGCTGAGCTTCAAGCGTCCGCCTTTGGACGTCTCTTTGTCGGCGTTGGGCTTACACAGGAAGCGCAGTCGGAGCTCCCGCTCGTGCCGCAGCCAGAGCCGCGCCGCTTCAGCCAGGGCCGCCGCCTCGCCCGCCGGGTGGCCCAAGCTCTGGGCGCAGCGCACCACCGCGCACAGCTCCCTCGCTTTTACGTAGTACCGTGTTTCCCCGAAAGTAAGACATATGTCTTACTTTCGGGGTATGGCTTATATTAGCCGACCCCCCTGAAACCCCCCATATGTCTTACAATCGGGGGGGTCTTACTATCGGGGAAACACAGTAGTAACATGTAAAGTAAAATATGAAATACACTCTCAAATGTCAGTACAAAAATGTTTCCTGTACTTTATAGTGGGCTTTTAGGAAACTGTTTATTTAATTCAATTCAATAAATATACCAGGAATTTTGAGTGAATTAAAAAACTAAGTCATTTCTATTTTTGAAAAAAAATAGAAATTAAAATTACTAATTTACATAAACATGATTATACTTTAAAAAGTTGAGAATTCCTGTATATTAATTTGGTGTATGTAAGATTTCTCTTTGTCCCTTTTTCCTTAAAGAACCTTTTGTCCTTTTACCTCCCTTTCACCTTTATCAGCTTTTTGGCAGGAACTTCCTGCCAGAAGGGTGTGAACAACTGTTTGAAGCCAAGGGCAATATTGGTCTTAGGAATCTGTTTTAACAACCCCTTCCAAAAATGGACACTTTTCCTATTGTGTTCTGAGTACTGCAACACACACAGCCTTAGAGCCAGGAATTTCATTCTATTCATATCTCTGAGACATTAGAAAACAAAAAATGTATTTGGAACTGTATCAGTTTATTTTTGTTGAAGGATTATGTTCCCATTTAGGATGCTTAGTTTCTCTGTCTTTCCGTTCAGCTGGAACATATTAAAAAAGTCCAAAGCATGATAAAAGCCAAGTAAAGAACATACATTCCAATGAATTTTGGTAACTCAGAAGTTAAATTGTTTATTCTTAATATAACATAAAGCTGTATTCTGGAAAACAGAACTGCTTTAGTAAAATATTAAATTTTCTTTTTCTCTCAAGAAAATTTAAGGAATTCATTGAGAGTGAGTTGGATATCAGAAGTTGATAGCACCTTCCTGAACTTGTTTCTACTCAGGCCAAATTAGTACTTGAATGGGGCAGCACCAGGAAATCTCATGGAAACTTTAATAAAACCCCGGAGGGGAGCAACAATTTACTTTTGCATTGTTTGTAATCTGGCAGCATTTCTAGATTAACAACATTGTATTTATGGGGTTATAACATGTAATTGTGCATCTTTAAAAAAAGAGCAATGCAACAGGACATGAGTAGTTTCAATCATATTCACCACAAAGCAAAATCTGAACATATGTATACAATATATATATGAGACTTTTAAAAATTTAAAAGGAATTGCAATAAAAGTATATATAAACATGCTAAAGTTACAACTCTACCAAATTTGGAGACAACTACTTGATTTAGATATCTTGCCAGTAAAAAACGTCAGACTGACTTATCAAATCTACGGAGAAAGCCAGCTGATCCAGCTGGCCTTACAAATCATGATGTTGATGACACTCCCTGCCATCATCAAAAGTGCATTCCGAAAAAACATATACTGCATATCACTTTCTTTACTGGTAATCTCCCAGGTGAGCCAACATTATCAAGCAAAGCTGAAACTAAAAACACATATTAGCCAATAAGACCATAAAATAGAAACATATCCACACTCTTCACTTTCATCACTCTAGTCTCCTGGTAGAGAACTATTTTGAGCAAGCACAAATTTGGATTGTATACTCTCCAAGAAAACAAATGAGTTATACAATCTCATCTGAGGTCCAAATACAAGATCCAAGTCCTTGACATATGACCACAACTGAGTCCAAAATTTCTCTTGTTAAGTGAGAAATTTGTTAAGTGAGTTTTGCCCATCTTACAACTTTTCTTGCCACAGTTAAGTGAATCACTGCAGTTATTGAGTTAGTAACCTAGTTGGTAAATGGATCTGGCTTACTCATTTACTTTGCTTGTCGGAAGGTCACAAAAGGTGATTGCAAAATATTGGATAGTGAATAGATTGACTTTGATACTTAAATGAAGAGAGGAATCAGAATATTTTCAGATATGGGGACAATTTTACAATTGGTTTGAGAAGAGATATGTAAAGAAAGGGATGAAATGTTATAATAAATGAAATGAAAAATATTAGGATAATTGGGGGGTAGGGAGAAGACGCAAAAGATGCAGTGATGGATTAATTATGTATTGTATGTTTGTCTGTAAAAATTAAACTTAAAAAAACAAAAACAAAAGGTGATCACATGATTTTGTGACACAGCAAAAGTCATGCATATGAATCAGGTGCCAAGCACCTGAATTTTGATCATATGATCATGGAGATGCTGCAAAAGTCATAATTTTGAAAAAATGGTCATGTCACATTTTTCAGTGCCATTATAGCTGAATGGTCACTAAACAAACTGTTGTAAGCCAAGGACTATTTGTACAAGTAGTACAAAAACTTTAGCTGAGAATATTTTTAGCACTGCTGGGTAAATAATGCATCTCTGCAAAGGTAAAAAAAACTTTCAAGAGCTGTTGTCAGCATAATTCAGATGTAGCCGATATTGGCCAGAGAGATTAATACTACAGTGATCTCTCGAGTATCGCGAGGGTTACGTTCCAAGACCCCTCGCGATACTCGATTTTTCGCAATGTAGTGGTGCGGAAGTAAAAACACCATCTGCGCATGCGCGCCCCTTTTCCCATGGCCGCGCATGCGCAGATGTTTTTACTTCCGCACCTGGGAAGACCCAGGGAAGGTTCCTTCCGCCGCCCAGCAGCTGAGGAGCTGCCTGCCCGCCTGCCTGCCGCTTGTCCGCCCGCCGCTTGTCCGCCCGCCGCTTGTCCGCCGCTTGTCCGGCTGCCGCTTGTCCGGTTGCTGCTTTTCCACCCGCCGCTTTTCCGCAGCTTGTCCGCCCGCTGCTTGTCCGCTGCTTTTCCGCCCGCCGCTTTTCCGCCCGCCGCTTGTCTGTCCGCCGCTTGTCCGCCCGCCGCTTGTCCGCCGCTTGTCCGTCCGCCGCTTGTCCGCTGCTTGTCCGGCCGCTGCTTGTCCGCCGCTCGGTGCACGATCGGGGTTTCCCCTTTGCGTGGGCGGCGGGGAATTCTGGGAGTTGAAGACCCAGGGAAGGTTCCTTCGGCCGCCCAGCAGCTGATCTGCTCGGCAGCGCAGTAGCAGCGAGGAGCCGAAGATGGGGTTTCCCCATTGCCCATGCAAAGGGGAAACCCCATCTTCGGCTCCTCGCTGCTACTGCGCTGCCGAGCAGATCAGCTGCTGGGCGGCCGAAGGAACCTTCCCTGGGTGCCGCCCGCCGCTCGAGAGCAAGAGGGGGAGAGATAGAGAAGGAAAGAAAGAGATGAGAGAGGGAGGAAGAGAGTGTGAGAGAGGAAGAAGCAAGATAGAGAAAGAGAGAGAGAAAGAAAGATGAGAAAGGAAGGGAGTGACGTCATCGGGTGGAAAAATCGCGATATAGCGTTTCGCAAAGATCGAGATCGCGAAACTCGAGGGATCACTGTATACCTAAATATTGAAAACTGTTAACTTGCTCTACTGGATATCCATTTAGGTGCCAGATATGATGAACACTCAGGACCTTGGCAAAAAATAACATTGTAATCTAGCTGATCTTCAAAGTACAGTGGAACCCCGACATAAGAGCTGCTCTACTTAAGAGCAACTCGAGATAAGAGCTGGGAGGGGAGAGATATTTTTGTTCTACTTACAAGCCCAAATTCGAGATACAAGCGCCAAGGAGCTGTCTCCTGAAGCCAAACGCTAACTTCCGCGTTCGGCTTCAGGAGACAGCTGCGAAGCGGCGCGCGTGTTTTAAAAGGTTGCAGCCGGCCTGGGGGGCTCGGGGGGGGTGCTTGCAGCTTTCTTTCTTGCTCTTTTTCTTTCTCTCTTTTACCTTCCCTTCTATTTCTTCTTTTCTTTCTCCTTCCCACCTTCTTCCCTCCCTCCCTCCCTTCACTCATTCCTCTCTTACTCTCCCCTTTCATAAGTTTCCTTGCTTCCTTCCTCTGTTTCTGTCCCTTCCCCCTTTCTTTCTTTCTTTCTTTCTTTCTTGCTCTTTTTCTTTATCTCTTTTACCTTCCCTTCCTCTATTTCTTCTTTTCTTTCTCCTTCCCACCTTCTTCCCTCCCTCCCTCCCTTCACTCATTCCTCTCTTACTCTCCCCTTTCATAAGTTTCCTTGCTTCCTTCCTCTGTTCCTGTCCCTTCCCCCTTTCTTTCTTTCTTTCTTTCTTGCTCTTTTTCTTTCTCTCTTTTACATTCCCTTCCTCTATTTCTTCTTTTCTTTCTCCTTCCCACCTTCTTCCTTCCCTCCCTTCACTCATTCCTCTCTTACTCTCCCCTTTCATAAGTTTCCTTGCTTCCTTCCTCTGTTCCTGTCCCTTCCCCCTTTCTTTCTTTCTTGCTTTCTTTCTTTCTCTTTTTCTTTCTCTCTTTTACCTTCCATTCCTCTATTTCTTCTTTTCTTTCTCCTTCCCACCTTCTTCCCTCCCTCCCTCCCTTCACTCATTCCTCTCTTACTCTCCCCTTTCATAAGTTTCCTTGCTTCCTTCCTCTGTTCCTGTCCCTTCCCCCTTTCTTTCTTTCTTTCTTTCTTTCTTTCTTTCTTTCTTTCTTTCTTTCTTGCTTGCTTGCTTGCTCTTTTTCTTTCTCTCTTTTACCTTCCCTTCCTCTATTTCTTCTTTTCTTTCTCCTTCCCACCTTCTTCCCTCCCTCCCTTCACTCATTCCTCTCTTACTCTCCCCTTTCATAAGTTTCCTTGCTTCCTTCCTCTGTTCCTGTCCCTTCCCTCTTTCCTTCCTTCCCACCCTCCGTCCATTCATTCACCCATTCCTCTCTTGATCGCTTAAAGCCGGTCCCTGGTGCAAAAAGGGTTGGGGACCTCTGTCCTACAGGATTGGGTGGCAGAGAAGTTGAACATATGTAAATTTAAAAGTTTAAGAAAGTTTACAAGTTAAGTGAAAGAAACTTCATTATTCATTTATATGTACATGTACATTTCTTCATTAAAAACATGTCTTTCTGCATAATTTAGACTAACTTTGTGAGTTTTTTGAGGGCTGGAACCAATTAAAATTATTTACATTAATTCCTATGGGGAAAAGTCGTTCGAGATAAGAGCTGCTCGACTTAAGAGCCCAGGTCCGGAACGAATTAAACTCGTATCTCGAGGTACCACTGTATCCTCTTTGTAGTGTGCAATTAAACAAGCAAAAGTCAATTTAAACTTAGTAGCAATACTGCATCATCATCCTCATTCAGTGGGATCATGAATTGTTTACTCTGCAGCTTCAGGAAATAATAGTCTTTTTGAAGAAAACAGTACCGTAAAAACAATGAAACAATTATTGATACCAGTGACAAATAATATTTGATGTAAATCTTATTATAGCTGCTTAATTTCCAAAAGCCTTGCAGAAAAATAAGATTAATCACTTTCAGAAGAATAAGAGGCAATTTTTCCTCATGAGGTGCATTGCCAGTTAAAAATAGCTCCTTGAGAGAAAACAAAAATAGTTTTTTCCTTACAATGATTATCATTATTATTTCCTTGACTTTGTGAGAATCATTACAATGAAGTTATTCTTTTAATTAAAAGGAAAATTAAATGCATTGTTTCATCCTGCAAAGATACCAGAGTTCAGTAGGACTTTTAGGGGATAATTGTAACAATCTACATCAGCCATTTGATCACAATTATATAAATCATAGCTATGGATCAATATTTATATTAATAGCACACATGCAGGCACTGGCTTGCTTATTTTTGGCCTTGGGGAAGGGCATTTTGCCCTCTGTAGACTTCAGGGATCTTTCCTGAAGTCCTGGAGTATGAAAATAGGCCCAATGGGCAAACCGGATGTCCGTTTTTCAAAATTTCCGGTTTGCCCATTGGGGCATTTTTTCACTTTCCCAGACTTCAGTGTGGCCTGTGCGCATGTATGGGTTTGGAGGTGTTGTGCACATGTGCAGGGGAAAGTGCAGGGGATGCGCTTGAGTGGGGAGGGAGGGAATGTGTGGACACCTGCACACATGCTATTGGCACACAAACAAAAAAAGGTTTGCCATCACTGATGTATAGTAATCAAATATAAAACTAATAGCTATATTCATATATAATATCCCAAATTAACACAGTATGGTTAAAAAAAATATTTTCATTTAGTTCATTTTCATTTCTTGTGGGGAGCTTAATACTGAGAATGTGTCTATCTTTGTTTCAGCATGGTTGTTGCATTCTGTTAGTTGCAAGCTCAAAGCTTATGGATTGGTTTTGTTCCTTTCTGTATGGCTTGACATATATACATACATATATATATACATGCATGCATACATATATACGTGTGTGTGTGTGTGTGTGTGTGTTCAGTTATTTTCTGTGTTGCAATAAATAAATGTTCTTGGATTCTCATGTGTAGATTATCTCAAAACTTTCAAGTATTTCTTACAGCTTTTATTTTATTACAAACTAGCTGTACCTGGCCACGCGTTGCTGTGGCTCAGTCTGAGTTTTCAAAAAAAGCATGTTTTACCTGTCACAGGTATGGCATCTTTATAATATAGGTATATAAAACATGCGTGTATTGGAATGCAACATTGTGTCAAAAGTTCAAAGCAATTGGTGAAGAACTTTCGGAGATTTAAGATTTTGAACAAATGAACAGTTTCATTTTTATTTATATACTGTAGGTAGAGAAATGGAGGGAATATAATCAGTCCTTCATAAAAATTATTAACATTAAAATTAATTGATCTATTTATGGTTCAGAAAAATGATAACATCTTTGTAATCTTTACGTATTTTTTTTCAAAAATTGCCTGAAATTAGAAATTTACAGGGTTGGATATATGTATTACAATAAACTTTTGAATATAGGAACAAAATTAAGAGTTAGGTTATGCTCCTTAGGTCCCAAGTTGAACTATAAGCTTCTATTATATGTTAAATATGCAGTGACAAAATATTATCAGCAGCTTTTTCCCTCAGCAAGGCATGTGGTTGTTGAGAAATCCATGCAATTTGTGCATATGATACAATATTGTAAAGTTTGACAAAATAGAAAAATCAATAGGCTACTAAAGGTTTAACAAGGAATTTAATGAGGGTAACAAGAGAGGAATGATTCGGATTTAAGGATATAATTTGAAATTAATGTCTAAACAAATATAAAATTAGGAAACGAAATACATGGTTTGTATCTGAAAGATGTTATCACTTGGAACATCTGACTTAAAAGCCTATTTCATAGCAATAATTATCACAATTTTTAAAAACATTCTTGCAGCTATAGTTCTAAAAGATTCTTTACTATGGTTTATGTTGTCAGTTGGCTTTTTAATTTTGTATGATGGTCTTGTCCTAGTAATTTCTGTATCTTCATGCTAAAACGTTAACAGCATTCCTTTTTAACTTATGTATGTGGCCACTATCTGATTCTTTTACTCAAGTCTTGAACAGACTTGCTTATCTGAAACACACCCTACTTTCACCTTGACATACCACCAGGTTGTAATACATCAGTAAATACATTGTAATTCATGTAGTTGCTGCCTCATTCAAACTTAAAAAAAAATAGATTTAGATTAGGTTACCACATTTCTGGCTGGAAATTCTACTAGCAGACCTTCAAACAGGTCTACTAAAGGCTCTGCTTCTCCTTCCCCTCTTGGCCTCTCCTTAATCATGGGCCAGAGCCTGTTTACACCTCAGCATTTTGTCCCTATGTGTGCCAATGCTAAGCTGGCAAAAATACCCTGCTCAAAAAAATAAAGGGAACATTAAAAAAAAGAATATAATTTCAAGTAAATCAAACTTCTGTGAAATCAAACGGTCCAGTTAGGAAGCAACACTGATTGACAATTAATTCCACATGTTGTTGTGCAAATGGAATAGTTGTTCAAATGAAATATTCAATGAGAATATTTCATTTATTCAGATCTAGGATTTGTTATTTGAATGTTCCCTTTCTTTTTTTGAGCAGTATATATTCACTGTATCAGCCCCATCATCCTGTGTATGCTGACAGTTGGGTTGGTGGTTAGATTTCGTGGCTGTAATATGGTTCACTGCCTACATATTAATACTAATGTTCAGCTAACAGGAAATAAAGATTGCTAATGTGCAATAATGACTTCAAATTCACATGTTCTGTGCTAAGTGCTATGGTCTCGCATTTGCAGTTTCGAAAGTACAGTGCAAAGAGGATATTTCATGTTAAATATTTCAACATGGGATTTCATTGGGCTGCAGGTCCACTCGTTCCCAGTCACTCAGTACCTCAGTACATTGTGCAATACTGTGCTTATGTGCAAAATTGTTGATCAGCATGTTTGTTCTAAAACTTTTTATTTTTATATTGACTAATAAAAGTATTCAAATTGTAAATAAACATTTAATTTGGATTAATTTTTTGATACAGAATTTGGCTAAAAACAGGTGAGTGGAAATTATATTCAAATGCAATCTTAATCTTTTATTTGCCAAACAATTGAATTCCAATTCCCTTAAATCTAATAAGGACGTATTTCTTTCATTGAGTAATTCCCCTCATTTTCCAAATGTTTTAGTTGGTCCGTTATTGCAGAATGTTTTAAATGTTGGCATATTTTGTTGTAATGTTATGGCCTTCTATAGAAAAATAGGTATATTGTTGTATTCTATTATTATTATTTTGTGGTTATTTCACACTACCTTTCTTTTGATTGAATACATATTATGTCTAAGATTGATTTTCACATTAATATAAATGATTTGCTTCATTCAATTATTTTTACTCTTACCTATCATACACCAGTGCCAGATGCTGGCATTCCTGCAAGATAGATCAGACTAAGAAATCACTGTCATACAGGTCAGATCAGAATATGCTATTGCTTTCTTAGGCCTACTTTAATTATAACTATAGTAACATTTTTGTAAGTTTAAATGTGCTCCCCCACACCTGAATGTTCATGTGAACTAGGGTGCAATGTTTCTCAAATTAAACACACTTAACCCTTGCTTATCTGACCATTGCTTTGGTAAGTGGTCTTCGTTCTGCCTTTCAGTGCCATTCCTTTTTCCTTTTACAGGTCTACTTACACAGCCTGCCTTCATTCAGAGAACCAAAAACTTAGTCAAATACTTACCTTATTCTTTTTTAGTACATACCAATTGAGGACATGTATAGCAGCATGCCTAATGCAGGCCAGTTCCTACAATATTCACATTGTGTAACTGATTTTATATCTTGGTAACCTAGTGGTGGTGAAAAGATAGCAACAGAAAGTAGCAACCTGCCGGACATATATGTAGTAAAACAATCTTTATAGAATTCCAGAGACAAGCAACACAGAAGAATAGCATATTCTTAAGCTCCAAAAATAAATCAGTCCAGCATCCAAGTCCCAGAATGTGATTGCTCTGCAGAGAATATAATTTGTTTCCAAATATTATTTGAAAACATAATATTATGAAAGTATATAACGGTCCCTTTCAACTCTATTAATAAATAAATAAATTATTATGTAAACAATGAGTTATAGTTTTCCTGAATGATATCTGATATATAACATGGGTTTTAGTAAATAATAAAGGAAGCATTGGAAACGATTCAAGAATATCCTATCCTATTCACAAACTTGTAAGATAGTTTCCAAATAGGACAGCAATTCTACACTAGTAGACAATGGCAGAGTTTTTAGGGAGGAGTACTAATGACAGGGAAGAAACTGTTTTCCGAAGTGAAGGATAAATAAAAATACTAAATGTATTTTAGTCTTTGGTGTAAGACTGACTTGATATTTCCTCTTAAAAGAAAAGGACTTTACTGAATGAAGTACACAGTAAGATAATTTCTCTGAGGCTTGTACAAATAACTTATATGATTAATCAGGTTTCATAAATTGCAAGATGATTGGATCAGCAAACTTAAGACTTGAAGAGGTCAGTAACAATCTATTTTTTCTGTTCTGTTATCAAGATTCATAGAAAGCAAAAACGTTGTTTCTAACCTGGAAAAATGGCATAGAAAGCTTTTTTTACAAAAAAACCAACAAAGATCTAGCTTATATTTTAAAACTTATAAGAATAGCAAATGCTTATAGCATAGTTACATAAACATGAAACAAAATCAAATATATTGATACAAAATTAAATATCTTGTTCTCTGTATTTCATCTGATTTTTTTAAAAAAAGAAAACTTAAGTTTTTATATACTGTTATTTATTTATCTATGCTGGTCAAAAGAATCTTCATAAATGCCTTGCTAATTATATGGATACAATTTGCTTGTAGAATATACGTCAGGGGTGTCAAACTCAAGGGCTGTGGGCCAAGTCTGGCCTGTGGGGTTTTAAACCTGGCCCCACAGGTCTGGCCTGGAAATATCAAAGGACAGGCCCAGGGTGCCTCTGCTGGCCAAAACAGGCTCCCATGGGGCCTGTTTTCAGCCCACTCAGTCTCCAGCAATACTCTGCCAGCCAAAAATGGGCTGCAAGGAGGCCCTGGGAAGCTCCCCTGCAGCCCAGTTTTGGTCTCCCCGGTCTCCCCCATGCAGCCCGTTTTCAGCCAGCAGTGTGCTGCAGGCCATGGAGGCAAAAAATGAGGCACTGGGGGCTGCACACACACCCATGCCTGTTTTGGCTAGCAAAGTGCTGCAGGAGGCATCTGTCCTCTGCATGCCAGCTCACGAACTACAATGCTGATCCAGCCCTCAAAAAAATCCAGTTTGACATCCCTGTACTATGTGTTGACAGTGCATTACTTTATCTTGCCTCCTTAGCAACTTTAAGACCTTAAGAAAAAATACAGAGGTTTCTGTACTACAGTCCTTGGAGTGATGTTCAGATTTTAATTCTGGTTCATTGCATTTTGGCCCAGTAAATATTGCTCATTCAAGTCTGTAAAATAAAACAGGAACCAGGAGATGCTTCTTTAATTTCTTTACTTATAAGATGTTTGCATTAAGCAATAACTTGTTTAATGTATAAATTTAATTAGTTTTTACTTGGGTTTCAATAATATGAATTATTTCAGCAAGATCTGAAAGGGAAATTAGAAAGAGAAAATCCTCGTTACTAAATATTTTACAATTTTGCACAAAGCAACAGCATTAATAGCTATGGAGCTATGCACAACTTTAAAAAACAAAAACAAAATACAGCTCTGAGAGTTCAGTTTGGCAGCCACTCTGCATTCTGGCTTTGCTTGAGAACTCAAAGTATTCCCAAAGCTTTGAGTGATTATTCGCCAGAGGAGAGGGGGCAGGGAAAATGAAGAAATTAAAACTAGTTATTAGATTATCCACTGCTGTATATCTATCAGTCATGAATGACCAGGAGTACATATGAAGTACCAATTAAACTAATTTATTACAAATAGTGACTTGATACTAGTGACTATAGTCAACTGGCAGTTAGCCAGTTGGGGTTAAATAATGGTCAATGGAATTCAAGATGGGTTAGATTTATGTATTTGTTGCTACCTAAAGATTCTAGTATGATTCTTCTTTTGACTCTGCCCACAATTTCTATCACTACTCTTATAGTGCCACTGATTAGTATTTTTTAAGCTTTCTAAGGAATTTACTTTTAATTCTGGAACAGCTTTTACCACTGATAATGCCCAAACTTGAATTTTCCCCTTTGTTCTTGTTCTATCATTTAAAGACCTTTGAATATACAGTGGTACCTCTACCTACAAATGCCTCTACTTACGAACTTTTCTAGATAAGAACTGGGTGTTCAAGATTTTTTTGCCTCTTCTCAAAAACCATTTTCCACTTACAAACCTGAGCCTCCGAAACTGGAAAAGGCAGGGAGAAGCCTCTGTGGGGCCTCTCTAGGAATCTCCTGGGAGGAAACAGGGCCGGAAAATGTGGGGAGAAGCCTCTGTGGGTCCTCTCTAAGAATCTCCTGGGAGGAAACAGGACTGGAAAAGATGGGGAGAAGTCTCTATGAGGCCTCTCCAGAAATATCCTGGGAGGAAACAAGGCCTCCCCCCCTTATTTATTTTATTTATTAACTGGATTTGTATGCCGCCCCTCTCCGAAGACTCCCTATGATTTCCCCAATCACACGCATTATTTGCTTTTACATTGATTTTACATTGCCTCTTCTCAAAAACCATTTTCCACTTACAAACCTGAGCTTCCGAAACTGTAACTGGAAAAGGCAGGGAGAAGCCTCTGTGGGGCCTCTCTAGGAATCTCCTGGGAGGAAACAGTGCCGGAAAATGTGGGGAGAAGCCTCTGTGGGGCCTCTCTAGGAATCTCCTGGGAGGAAACAGTGCCGGAAAATGTGGGGAGAAGCCTCTATGGGGCCTCTCTAGGAATCTCCTGGGAGGAAACAGGGCCAGAAAAGGCGGGGAGAAGCCTCCCTGGGGCCTCTCTAGGAATCTCCTGGGAGGAAACAGGGTCTCCACCCTCCTTGAGGTTTCCCCAATTGCATGCATTATTTGCTTTTACATTGATTCCTATGGAAAAAATTGCTTCTTCTTACAAACTTTTCTACTTAAGAAGCTGGTCATGGAACAAATGAAGTTCATAAGTAGAGGTACCACTGTAGTTTTATTTCAGAAATTATATTTTATTAATTATTAATTATATTGCTAATACTTGAAGAAATAAAGTAAAAGTTAAAACTAAGATATTTTTCTTAGTCTGTAATTAATTGTAAATATGAATGGATGAGAAGCAAGATTGATATTTTCTAAATTTCTAAAATAGTGATAATCTTGTAATTTTAATTGTTCTCAATTGATATTGTATATTTGATATTGTGTTTTTATTTCTTGTTGTAGAATAATATTTTTGTTAATATATTGAAAATACTGAATCCTGCAGAATATGTTAAGTTACTGTTTCAAACTAGGAACAATTATGCATATATGTACTACAGTAATCCCTCGCTACTTTGCGGATTCGCTATTTCATGGGTTTTTGCAAAGGGAAAAGAATGCCGAGCCAGGGACAGTTTGTGTGTGTGTGGGGGGGGGGGGAGACTGCAGCGGCGGCCTCCTTCAACCTGTGCGGTAGCTGAGAGAAGCTGGTCTCTCTCAGCGGTCAGCAGCAGTGGGTTGTTAACCATACAGGGAGGGGTTAAAAGTCTAAATACTTGTTAAATACATACAAAAACAGCATTCCTCTACTTCGCGGAAATTCATTTTTCACGGGTGGTCTTGGAACGCATCCCCCACAAAAAATGAGGGATCACTGTATATTGGATTGAATAACTTTATTGATTTCCTGTTTGTTTTATACATTATACATGCATGGTTAATATATGTTCCTTTTATATTTTAATCTTATATGTTGAGAACTCTGACCATGGCTAATGAATAAACATGGAAGCAGATAAAACAAATATATATTTATTAAATGTGTATGCCACCCATCTCACTGTCAGGCGACTCTTATAAATTCATAAAAGCAGAGATAGAAACATAAAAACATTAACAATAAAATTTACAGAAGTTAAATAAGTTAGGGAACCAGAATAGAACAGGGTCTGGGTGAGATCTTCCTAGTTCACTAATCAGCTTCATCAGGGAACACCTCCATTGGGACCTCAGGTCAAATGGCAGAGCCAGGTTTTAAGGCTTTTTGGGAAGGTCTAGATAGTGGGGCAGATCTTACCATGAGAAGTACAATATTCCAAAACCTGGAAGCTGAAAAAACAGAAAGAACATACAGGTAGTCCTCCACTTATAACAGTTCATTTCATGATCACTCAAAATTATAATGGCACCAAAAAGTGATTTACAGCCATTTTTCACACTTACAACCATTGCAGCATCCCCATGGTCACATGATCAAAATTCAGAGCTTGGCAATTGGTTCATATTTATGCTTGCAGAATTCTGGGGCCATGAGATTGATCTCCTTTTGATATCTTCTGTCAAGCAAAATCGATGGGAAAATCAGATTCACATAACAACCATGTTACTAACTTAATAACTGCGATGATCCACTTAATAAGTGTGGCAAAAAAAAGGTTGTAAAAGGGGGCAAAATTCACTTAACAAATGTTTCACTTAGGAACAGAAATCTTGAGCTTAATTGTGGGGGAGAAGCCTCTACGGGGCTTCTCTAGGAATCTCCTGGGAGGAAACAGGGCCTCTCTGTGGTTCCCCCAATCGCACACATTATTTGCTTTTACATTGTTTCCTATGGGAAAAATTGCTTCTTCTTTTCTACTACTTTTCTACTAGTCACGAAATGAATTAAGTTCGTAAATAGAGGTACTACTGTAGTCTATACAAGTCAGTGCGGCACACATTTTGTATTACCCTTTTAAAATGATCAGTTAAATTATTCTTGATTTAAAATGTAATTTCATGCTGTATTTATATAATATTTCCTTCTTATGAAATTGTGTTTATGCATTCCTTTACTGGAAGCTCCTTTTATAAACTTTACAAACAGAAGGTGATCAGAAAAATAGAAAACTTACTTGATAAATTTTGCAGTTAGAATTATTTGTTTCTTATATTGCACATTCAGTTAGGAACTACTGTATATTATTTTATGCCTTGTTCTCAATTTTATGATTGTTTCAAATATCGCATTAAGTAATCATTTGGCTGATTGGCTCTGGCAATCCTATGTGACTTCACTTTACAGTTTCTCAACATTGGTATATGAATGACTGAATGTATCCAATAATTATGTCTTAAACTGCCTAAAGAAAAGGTGATTTATTACATTATGTAAACCTTCTAAACTTCCATTTAAATAAAAGAAGCCTTAGGCTAGGGTGGGATTATAGGATCATCTAAGTATGAAGCACTGGTAGGAACGTTAGAAATCATTTAGTCCAATCTTCTGTAAGTGCTATGATCCATTACTACAGCATCCTTGTCAAATGGCTATGGAACCTCCAGCAACGTTTGTTGAACAGCTCTTACTATTTGAATATTTTAAATTGATATTCAGCCAAAGTTAAATTCATTTTAATCTAAATCCATTGTTGCTTGTTTTGCATATGGTTTGTGTTCCCATAGGGTTTGTAATTTTTGATTATTTGTTTTCTTGGCTGTCTACAATATTCTCAGGAATCTTCTGGAACACCGAGTCTGCGGAGAGGGGCGGCATACAAATCTAAATAATAAATAAATAAATAAATAAAAGTTCAGAGGTGTCAATGCTCTTTCTAGCCTGCTTTTTCAGAACCTAATTTACACTCCCCTAGAATGGTACACGGAAATTACGGTTTGCACCATATGAATTTTTGTATCACAACATTGAATATTTTTTGCAAGATCTTCATGGCTGCACTACCAAGTGCTAGTTTGAAGCCATTTCTCAAACAATTATTGCTTTGCTATTGACAGTTGTTCCTAGAAGGCAGAAGCTGTTCACCTCAGATACAACAGCTGTTCTATCTATTCTGTATCCATTGTTATCCTTGATTTTATCTGGCATTACTTTATGTAAATCGAAAAACATATCCAATCTAATCCAGTATAAACTAAAAGTAGACAATCTACATTATAGTTATGAAAAGCCTCTCAACCCTAACAGTTGCTTATATCATGTACAGCAGACAGCTTCACACTATTTTCTTTCCTGTACAAAATGTAAACATGGTATCTGCCAAGTTTTTGCAAACATACCTGTGGAAGCCAGATGGAATCACAATAATTAGATCTCATTATTAGATCATGCTTTTTCATAACAAATGTTTTATCCCGTTGTTTCAAAATAGCCATTTAAATTTTTTTTAATCACTTTGTCAAAAAAGTATCTAAAACAGGGATAAGCAGACTAGCATTCTTTATATCAAAGGCCAGATTAATATTGGCCTTCAACCAGTGATGGGCTCCTACGGGTATGGTCAGGTATGCAGTACTGGTAACAAAATTTTGATTTTTTTTTTCTTTTTTTCCCTTCTGGGCTTTGGGTATGTTTTTCCTATCACAGTAAATTAGGTTGAATGTGTATCATTTTAGAAGAGCTGTGTGTGTGTGTGTGTGTGTGTACATACACATACAGTTTATATCATAGATAATATATATTTTGGAGTGACTGTGTGTAATATGTATGTTCACCTACGGCATGTTCATTACCATTCACGGAGTGAATGGTAATTAATGTTTTCAATTATATTAGAAGTTTTAGATTTTTAAAATTACATTAATTGGATCCAGATGTATTGTTATGTTTTCTTTGATATGTTGTGAGCCACCCCGAGTCCTCGGAGAGGGGCGGCATACAAATCCAATGAATGAATGAATGAATGAATAAATAAATAAATCTATACATAGAATTAAATAGTATATTTTGGATGTTCAGTAATAGTAAATAGAGAGTGAAATTGGATCTCTTTGAGGGAAGGCACCCTAACCCGAACCCTTGACGTGAGTGACTTCAAGTTGGCCACCTTTAAGCCAGTCACATGACCTTTAAGCCATCCCGGTCACATGACCGTCAAGCCACTCCCACCTGGCCGGCAAGCCACAGCCACAAAATAAGTCACGCCGTGTGGTAGTAAACATTTTTTAACCATTCACTGCCTTCTACCAACAGTAGTGTTAAAGCCAAAGTACAACAGGCAATGATGGCAAGGCCATTCCTTCTTTTTCTACCTCGATAAACCTTTTGTTTTATGTCTCGTGTTTGATTTTCTCTTCTTTCACTCACCAAATTTACATAAACCACAATGTGTTTCATAGTTTTTACATCACAGTGTCACATGAATTTACCTAATTTTTTTTAAAAAAATAATAATTTAGTATTATGTATAAACTTGGCTCCTTTATTTTTATTTCTTTTCTGTATATAATTTACAGATGGCTACTGAAAGAACTTTAGACGTTCTCTAAAACAAATGTGGATAGATCTCAATTTAATTTTCAAAAATATATCTTGAAAATATGAGTACCATACTGTTGTTCTAAAAAATTTAGACATTTTTGGTAATTATTCATCTATTATAAATGACTAATTAAATATGGATAATTATGAATATATTATATAAATATAGCATATGTATATGACAATAGTAAATATTTCATTTTAGTCTTCTTGATGTAGGATAGTTTAAATAGTATCTTTGCATACTGACTCCATTTTAGTTTTCTTTAACAAATTCTTTTAACAGATTCTTGACAAATGTATCTTTATGTACACTGAGAGCATATGCACCAAGACAAATTCTAATCACACTTGGCCAATAAATAATTATATTCTATTCTGTAACTAGCAAAGGAGAATTAAAGATATGACATTTAAACTGATTGCCTGAATTTATATGAAATATTTTATTTAGATGGAAAAATCTGAAGAAATATATACATAGAAGCCCTGACAGCTGCACCACAACAATCTAATATATTTTATCCTTTTCTTTACTTTACATAAACAATCTTACATCTAGCTCACATCAGAATTGTTTCTGGTAGATAGATGTTTTAGTCCTTTTTCGACAAATTTATGTCTTTGGTTTCATTAATCTTAGACTTTTCACTGATTTTAACATACTGTTCCAAGGGAATTCTTTTCAATTGTTCCTCCTTCCCAAAACCATTTTTGGTTTCATTCTGTGAAAGCCAAATAAATATGTATGTTCAGGAACATGTAAGTACAATTCGGGGGGGGGGGGGGGGAGGAGGTGTGAGCCTAAATTCTTGAGATAAGCAATTTTATTCTAACAGGTTCAATGAAACAATAAACAGGGAAGGACATGGAACTTTCCAGATATCCCCCCCCCTTCTTATTTTCCAGTTTATGTTGAAACATTAGGAAAAGAAGAACAAACTATCCATTCTTGCATTGATTTTCCTCCTGATATATGGCTGGAGAATTCTGGGAGTTGAAGTCCAAATACAGTATATTCAAGTTGCCAAGGTTGGGAAACACTGATTTAGACGATGTGTGGACTGAATAATGAGGGTAGACAGATGGAAAATACAATATTTGTTTCGATGAGGGTTTCATATGGATCTCTTGCTCCAATTGAGATCAGCAGGGCTGCATTTTCCCCTGAGGTTCCTTCCTTTTCCTTCCTCTCTCTTTGCAAGTTCCTTTTTTGATTGTTTTTTTTTTGTTGAAAGAAAAAAACTGATTTTCTGACAGTTCAAAGAACGGTTTCTGCTGAACGTCTGGTTCGTGCAGTTGTTAGGCTCACCAGTCTTCCTATAGCGAAGCAAAAAGTGGCAACCTAAGTACAGCAACGTTAAAGTAACGAGAAGCCTGTTAAGTGGTCTTTGGCTGGGCGAGGGACAGGAGTTTTATGCCAGCTTTCAGAGCGCGCTACCTGAAGAAATCGGATGCCACTTTCTTCTTCCTATCAATTACCGCCAAATAATTCGCTCTGCCAAATCTTCCCCATTAAACAAAAATTCTGAGGAACAAAAAAAGAAGCTCCCTCCTTCCAGCTGCCGAGGGAAGGCGGGTTTGCGAGCCTCCGGCGCCTTCCCAGCTCTCGCTCTCCCCTCCCTCTCCAAACTGCTGGATAGCTAATCGTCGCCGGGAGAAATCCAGGCCCGCCCTCTCGGCCCCACTTAGGCGGGCAATAGCGGTGGCGGCTGCAGTTGTAGTTGAATCTCCAAGCCGTCGAGACTTTGCGGAGTATTAAGCCATCTGTAAAGCCGATCCCCCCCCCCCCGAGGCGATGCGGTTCATGTTGGCGCTGCGAGGCGGCGGAAGGGCACCATTCGGCTGCTGCTTCTGAGGGCGCTTCGAGGGCAAGAGGAGAGGCGACTGCCGGCGGGGGGGGGGGACGGTCCCGCTAGCCATGCTGCAGCGTCGGGGGGACCTGGGGGGCTACCCCCAGGCCATGGCAGAGCCGGTGTTGTTGAACGCGAAGCCGAAGCTCTACTATGCGGTGAGTGCCGCCTCTTCCCTAAGAGCAAGGCGCTACTAGGCGCCAAAATAACGGGGCTGGGTGGGCTGCTATGGCTTGTTCAAAAGGGGGGAGGGAGCGGAGAAATAAATGTCCCGATGTAGACTTAGCATACCCTCCGCGCAGGCTGTTGCATCGCTTTGCGTTCCGAACTGCGGTGGAAGGGCGGGGATCCGATGGAGGGGCGGGTCTCTTCCCTGCAGAATTTCGGAGTGCAACGTGTGAAGCTTCCACCTCGGGCCGGAATGTGTATATTTCTTCTCTTGGGGCTCTTTTATGAGACCGCTACTTGCAATACAGTAACGTCAAATTGGGTCTCTCGTGTGCGCACCTGCAGTTCGGCTGTTGTGGACCCAATGCCTAAACCTCCCCCCTCATTTTTAGAGAGGGCGGGAAAAGCGATTTTCATTTTTCTACCCAAGACGTTGGGGAAATCAAAGTGCTTCGGAGACAGAATAAAAACAAACGTTTTCCCTTTGTTAGTGCGCTCAAACTGGGCTGGGCTTTTCTGTTTGTTTTTAGTTTGTCGGACCTCTCCCCCCCGCCCCCATTTTCACAAGATCTAGTCTGTGAAGATCTGGCTGAGTTTATTTATACAATGTGGGGTCTCATGTGTAAAGGAAAGGGCTTTGAATAGTTCCTCCTGGACATAAATCATTTGGGATGCCTCATCCCAAGCTGTCCTAATGCAAATTTAGCATAACTCGACTCATAAACAAAATGTATTTTGTGGGCAATGTATTTATTTACTCCACAATTCGGAATAGTTGTTTCTATGTCTGAAATTATCATAGCAGCTGTAAATCCTACAAGTTGCTGCAGAGATGCGCAGCAACAATTCTTGGAAGGTCTGAGCCGTCATGGCAACCAAAACACCTTTTCTTCCATTATGGGTGAGGATCAGTTACACACACACACAATTTTGATTTGTGACTCAAAGTGGAAAATGGTGAACAACTCAGAAGAATAGAGTTGTCTTTCCAATCACTGTTCTCTCACTTTGATCAGATTCTATCTATCTATCTGTCTGTCTGTCTGTCTGTCTGTTTGTTTGTTTGTATGCTGTCCCTCTCCAAGGATTCGGGGCAGCTCACAACATGTCAAAAACAATATACTGTACCACAAAGCTATCTAAAAATCCAATTAATAAACTAAAACACTTTTAAAAACTCTAATAAGATTTAAAATCATTCATTACCATTCACACAGCAAAACATACTTACTGCCGTTCTTGGAGCTAGAAGGCAAATAGGCAAGAAAAGATAGTCTTTTCACCATTTAGTACCACACATTTGGAATGAATCCAGTGACTTAGGGAAGTATGCAAAGTCAGAAAAAACAATTGCCTTTTGCAAAGCAGTTCTGCAAGTTTGTTCATCCTATGTATATCCTCTCTTGGTAGGGTTTATAACAGTGATGGTGAACCTTTTTTGGTTCGCATGCCAAAAGGCGTGTGTGTGCTGCCATGTGTGCACGTGCCCACATCCCTCCCCTCACACATGTGCAACCCCCCCGCACTGCCCCTGTACATGCGCACAGGCCTTTCTGAACCCGGGTAGGTAAAAAATAATGATCAAATTTATTTTTAAATACCTGGGAAAATGCACTTCTGGTTTGCCGTTGTGCTTTTTTTTTTTGCCCTCCAGAGGGTTCAGGGAAGTTTCCTGAAACTCCGGAGTGCAAAAAAAAAGCACAATGAGCAACCTGGAAGTTCAGAAAACGCCCTTCCGGTTCGCCCATTGTGCTATTTTTTTGCACTCCGCGGCTTCAGGAAGCACAATAGCATTTCCCCAAACTTCCGGTTTGTCTGTTGGGGGATTTTTTTGCCTCTGGGGTTTTGGGAATGCTTCCCCCAAGCGTCTGGTGGCCAAAAATCAGCTGGCTAACGTGCACATGTGTGCTGGAGCTGCCACTGCAAAATCTCGTGTGCCCTCCGATATGGCTCCGTGTGCCTGTGCCATAGGTTTGCCATTACAAGTTTATAAGGATGGCCTAAACCAGGGGTGTCAATTTTATTGAGGGCCGCATCAGGGCTGGGGTTGACCTGGGGGGGGGGGCATGACAAGCTTGATGCCACTCATTGGTTGTGGCTGACTGGATGGGCATGGCCAGCTGATTGTGTATGGCCAGCTTGATGACACTCCCCAAACTGGTGCCATGTTTCCTCTTTGTATTGCTTAGACCAGGCTGAAGCCACACTGGCCTGATGTTACCTCTTCACATTGGGTAGACTGGGATAAAGCCACACTGGCCTGATGTATTGGGTAGATTGGGCCAAAGCAATGGGGGTAGAATGAGTCAAAGCAATGTAGTCTGGCCCCTTACATTTTCCATGTGGGCCAGATCTAATCACATGGGGGCTGAATCTAGCCCACGGGCCTTCAGTTCGACACCCCTGGCCTAGAGAATGAGCGCTCTCCTTGAATGAGGAGGTGAAAAGATTGCAGGAGGAGGTGAAAAAATGGAATGTATACTACTATATTGGTAGTAAAGAAATATAGGAAAACGTTTCATCTCTCATGTCTAATGGGAGAAAGAGAACATTTTTGGCAATCCAGTTAAATTCAGACTCTCTCATGCCTGCAGATTCCCAGGGCATTATACTATATGATAAGCAGCTCCTGTCAGTCTTATAAGTAGATTTAAAAACAATGTTACCATCAAAAACATCTTAAGTTTTCCTATAATTTAGAATGCTTTTTTTTAGTGTTGTTATCCTACTTTGGTTTTAATTGATGTAGAAGTATAAATTGGGCTCAAGGTGAGGCTTTTTTCTTAAACGTGTAAAGTATTAATAAGTCTTTGGAATAAAGCTCGCTGGTAAGAATTAAGATATTAATTTTTCATAAAACCAATGTTTTTAGTATGTAATAATACTCAGTGCTTGTTGTCTTGGATAACCTGAATAGATATTGTATATGAAAGTTAGACTCAGCTCACTAGGGAATGCGTAAGGAAACTTAGAATATTATTTCTTCAATTCTTCTTATGTTGAAAGTAAGTCACAGCAGCCTATTTCACAAAATATGCATTATATATACAAATATGTGTTACACAGCATCAAGAACCTTGGAAATATTTAAACTTGACATTCAAATAAAAATGTATCCTAGCATGCCTCATGGTAAAAAAAAGATCTGCAAAAAAGTCTATTTTAGCTGGTGTTGTTTGTCAGGGAAGGACTACAAAAGTGAAATTGCTTTGATTTTCTTTGGATGGAGTATTTAGTAACTTGGGTGAGGATGCCAAGAGCCCTGCTCCATTTTTTCTTTCAAGTACAGTATTTGTCCTTGCTAACAGCACAGTGGGGGATGCTGGTTAAGAGATAATAACATCAGGTCACGCTTAACAATAATGTGTTCTTTTAAAAATATACAGAAATTCTTGATTCATAGTCACCTCACCTTTACAGTATTTTTCCTTTCAGTATTCCAAATGCAGCACAGCAACTTTAATTTCTAGTTTTTAAAAAGCTTTATTATTGTTTTCAAGATTTAAGGAATCAATCAAGAAAGCATTGGAGCTTTCTTACCTCCCTAAACTGAAGGATGACTCATTGGTACTTAGTATTGTTAATACGTTCTTTATTATTTTTAAGCTTTTAGTATTATTAGATTGCATTATATGTAGGTCTGAGGAAGTTGGGCAGCTGACAAACCACTTCCTTCATACCATTTATACTTGAGGTTTTTTTTAAACAGCTGCTTATCGCTGTGTAGTTTGCTCCTTGTAGCCATATGTAAATATTAAAGTAGCTTAACCATATGTGAAACATGTTACTGTTATCTTTTATTTATTTATTAAATTAAATGTATATGTCGCCCAACTCCCAAAGGACTCTGGGCCATCTTTTCTGGTTTAATAATATAAAACATCACTTGAAAAAGAATGTGACAAGTCAGGTGTGTTTAATAGTGTTGAAATTCAGCTATTTGATTTAATATATTATATCCATGTTTAATTTTATTCCAATTCTCTACATTTGATAGACAGAAAGTTGTTTTCTCCATAGAGTGTCATTTGAAGAGTGATCAGTGCAATATTATGTCTTTCATGCCATCAGAAATAAGTATAAAAATACATAACACATCTTTATATGGAAGAATCTGTGGAGAGTTGAAGTTAATCTCTTAATCGGTTTAAAATTTTAGTCTTGAATAATGGAATCTAGCAGTAAGTACTATTTTAGTAATGGCAAGAATAGTTATTTTTTTTAAAGTTTACTTTTTATTGTTTGCTTTTATTCTTCATTTTCCAGAGTCACATTTATGAAATGAACAGCTATATAACTTGAATAACAAATTATTACTCAAATATTCAATGTTGAAAAATATTTTAATACTCACTGACTCAGGTTAGTATTTTAGAATAGACTTTAAAACCTGTTTATGCTGGTACAAATATCTAATAATTGGACTTGTTAGAGGAAAAGCATTAAGTTTAAAAACATACATTTTTCTTTATGCGTGATTAAGCTGTAATAAAATAGCTGAGCATTAGGTATTTTCCACATACCTTGTGTGATGGATGACTAGTTCAGATTTTCTTGTCCTTTGTCTAAAACAAATTAAATTACTCTTGTTATTGTTCTGTGCTGGTGATGAAAAGTAATGAACAGTTCATTATCTCAAGCTTGTATTTTGGACTTCTATGAAAAGAATGATTCAGAATCAACAAGCAATCATTCACCATTTGAATAATATAGACAGAAGCTTGCTATTATATTAATTTTCTACTGGCAGAAATAGGCAGTCTATTGGTGACCAACATTCCCAATTAACATTAATGGGTAGCTGAAGATAGAACTACAAGGTCCGTATGGATAGGGCTAGGATTTTTTTAGAGATGGTCTGCTTTTCAACTGTGGTGTACATATTTTTATGTATTCAAGTTCCTAAGGGTGGAGAGTAAATAAAAAAGAAAATCTTTCAAATCAAGCTCTATGCATTCAAAATTCAGGACTGTGATGACAGAAACTATAACGAAAAATTAGTTTAATAATCATATAATCCTAACTTAAATTGTCATTTTATTTTAATAAGATATTGAATGCTTGTGCAATGTAATTAGTAGATGTTTCAGATAAATGAAATGTCAATGTCAACTTTGTTTATCCACAGTTACAAGATCTATACTGCAAAAAATCCAGACAGGCATTAGATGATGCAAAGAAATATTAAAACTCAACTGCTGATTTTTACATCCCAATCTAGTAGTCTTTTATTTACATTTGCTTGATTAATATCCTCATTAATTTTCGACTGACATATACTTTATTGAAGTACTTTGAATGCCTTAAAAGTGCAACAAATATGTATTTTTGAAAAAAATATCCCTAGTAGTAACATAAAGTAGATATTTTCTATTAGATGTTTATATTTGTCCAGGTACTTTTATTTTACAATTCATAAATTGAAAATCAATTAGTCTACTTAAATCTATGTATATTGAAACTGTGGATACATGGCAACCTTTTTTTGTAACTAAACTTGGACTTACTACATAATGCTGTTATACAGTATACCGGTATTTCCAAAGGAATTATTACTTAAGAAAGTTCTGAAGTTATCCATTAAGCCTGAAGTCCTTCTATATGATTAAAAAGCATACTTTTCTTTGTGAACTTGTCTAAAAATTACTTGATGGCGTCACTGTAAGCCAAATCTAAACTCCAAAGGATGTAGCTTTTATCAGGAAATAGCAGAGTAATGAATCAAACTACTGTTAAACCATGACAAGATGATATGCCCCCTTTATCATTTTAATGGTGGGCTTGGCCTATTTCAACAAAATTGGCTAATAATTACCCTGCATATTATTTTCCCATAATGAATATCAGATGTTCACATAATTCCTATACAGTATTCAGTTATTTAAAGCACTGGTTCTCAACCTTTTCTTCACCTTGAACCCCCTTTAAATACCTTCAGTGACCACGGGCCATGGCCATAGACCCCTGACTCAAGATTTAAATCATAACATTTCTTCAAACCTTTGCGGTTGCCCTGTGATGACATTGCACCCTCCCCAAGGGTCTGCGCACCACAGGTTGAGAACCACAGGCTTAAAGGTCTTAACAATTGTTTGGGAAACTGTTATGGTTTGTGTAAATTTATTCTAGAAGAATGAATAAAACAATTTATAGTCTTTGTGTATGTTGATCTTTAAAATCTATCTAATATTAATAATTAATAATTATTAGTCATCAGAGAGCTATTTTTGTAGCAGTAAAGACATTTTGAACATTGTGGAAGAAGAAAAATGGAAAATCTTTAAACGGGGATATACAGTGGCACCTCTACTTAAGAACTTAATTCATTCCGTGACCAGTTTTTAAGTAGAAACGTTCTTAAGCAGAAGCAATTTTTCCCATAGAAATCAATGTAAAAGCAAATAATGCGTGCAAATCCACTAGGAAAGAAATAAAAGCTTGGAATTTGGGTGGGAGGAGGAGGAAGAGGAGGAAGAAGAGGAGGACAGTTGCTGCTAAAGGAAGAAGGTAAGGTGAGGGGAATCAAAAAAATGCAAAACTTTAAGGCTTAAAGTAAAAAAAGGGACTGTGAGGCAGCGCTCAGAGAAAGGAAAACACTCTGTTTGCTCTGGACTGCCCAGAGCGAAGGGAACGTTTTTTTTCTCTGGGCGCTGGCAGAGGTTTATTCCCTCTCCAAGTGCCTAGAGAAAGGAAAATGCTTTGTTCGCTCTAGACTGCCAAAGTCTCCTTAAGCGCCACCGAAAGGCTCCTCTGTCAGCCCAGAAAAGCCTGAGATGGCCAGGATTAAAGGGGGAATAGCAGGAAACTGGCTGGGCCTTCGCGCCGCTCTCAAATTTCCTGGGAAATTTTCCCCGGCTTGGGTTCTTAAGTAGAAAATGGTTCTTAAGTAGAGGCAAAAAAATCTTGAACACCCAGTTCTTATCTAGAAAAGTTCTTAAGTAAAGGTGTTATTAAGTAGAGGTACCACTGTACCTCCTTTTTGGTAAAGCTTGAATTCTCATAACAAACACTGAGGCCAGAATTAGTTATTATTTGTTGGTACAGGCAGTCCTTGCTTAATGATTGCCCTGTTTAGTTACTGTGGTTGAATAAGTGACCTTACAACTGGTCTCATACCTATGACAATGTCATCAAAATTTGGGGCCTTTGTGGGCATTTAGAGCTATCGCAACATGTGATGGTCAAGATTGCCATTTATGTTTTTCACAGTTAGCTTCTGAAAAGCAAAGTCAATGGAGAAGTTGGAAGTAAAATCACACGTTGCAGTTATATTATGTCTTAACAACTGTAACATTATTGATTAAAGCTTGCCCATCCCAATTGTGGTTGATTAGTGTTGACTATCAGTGTAATGTTATTTTAATATGAGAAGAAAATGGGATTTTTTTTCATGGTATTAATTTAAATAGAGTAAATTCCTTGAAAAAAATTCAGGCATCCTTACATTTTTGTTGTGAATATAGTATGATAAAAAGTACAGTGCTGGAATAGTGTATGGATTTATTTATTGTTTGATAAACAATATTTATTTTTTGATAAAAAGTCTAGTATTCTAATTCAAACTTTGAAAAAATGTCATGAGAAACTTTGAAACAAAAAATGTTTTTATGCAGATTTGTATTTCTGAATGCTATTTTTGTTGAGTGTATATGACTTCTGGATGGCTTCAATGAGTAAGATCTCACAATTGTTCTTAATCTAATGGTACTGTGAAATGCTTAAATGCCATTATGGCTTGAGTGTTCTTTCGGTTTCCATCATTATTTGAGCTCAATTTGCTTTAAGCTAATCTTAGTGTAAGCCATATTCACAGGAAAAGTAGTATGACTAATCTCTTCCATGTATTCAATTCCAGTTTTCTCATAGATACAGCTTCTTAGTATGGTGTGCCTGTGAATCAAAAAGCTCAATCTAAGATAAATAAGTAGACTAAGTGCTGTATGATTTAGGAATGTTACAATGAACAAGACAGTCACAATTGTTCACTGTATTATATGTCTTTATGATAACGAGAGCTATCAAACTATTGTCTGTGATAATCCAGTTCCATGGAATTTTCAATACAGGTTTTGTGTCTGAGATAAAAAACAAAGCTTCGTGTTTAGGCATTAGAAATTCAGTTGTAGTGTATTGAAAATCAAATTCGTAGAATTCAGCTATAGTGTATTGAACTTGCCTCCAGAAAAGAATGGGATCAGTTACCATTATAAGCAAATGAATTAATGCATACAAAATAAGTGTTTAACTTAATAATAGATATATTCTTATATAAAAGATTGAAACTTTATGAGACATATTTATAATTTAAGAAAGTCTTGAATTTTGTGAGTTTCTATTTCTATAACTTTAATAACTTATAACATACTTAATAATTTCATCTCATCTTCAATAATGTACTTTATTAACAATCTCTGTTCCTATATTTTAATAACTTTTTCTTACATACTCTATTTTTCTTTTCACCTATTCTCCTTTCTCCTTTTTAGTAAGCTCACTTCTTTATTTGTGCTTCGGTCAGGTATTTTATTTACCATTTGCTGATATTTCTGATGTATCAGTTCTTCCTATTTTCTGAAATTTGGAACCATGAAACAGAATACTGAACCACACTGCACTGAGGGGAGTGGGGAGATCAAGGTGGGGGGAGATCTAGACATCCCCCCTGTGGCAGAACGAAGGGCCAGGCCCAAAAGCTCTATGCCGCTGATGCCACCAGGCACAGGAATGAGCCGAGATTCAAGACTATATTGTTGCAGTAAGGATGGCAAAACATAGTTCAGTGTATCCATAGAATGCTGTGCTTGTTAACAATTTGTTTTGTGGATAAAATTGTTCAGATTTGCTGCTGACAGAAAACTACGTTATCAGAATTAAATAAGTTAATGGGGATCGTGTTCTGTATTAGGCATTTTTTCAGAATAGATTTTGAGGAAATGAACAGTGTTTTGTGATGCCAGTTCTACAACTTGTTGACTTGGATTTATTTATTTAAAACATGTATGTAACCACCCATCTTATACCAAATATGGGCAGCTCACAATCAAGAATGAAAACAATATCAGTGAGGAAGCAATATTAAACAATATAAACATTAAAACCATAAATATTAAGAACAAAAACATGGCACCACCAACTTTCTGACAGACAATCAACTTAGCCTATCTCAGTGCTTGAGGAGAAATCCAAGTCTTCAGTGCCGTTCAGAAGGCTAGGAGGGTAGGTAGATTTGCTGATCTTTAGAGGGACAATTATTCCAAAGGACAGGGAGTCCTTCAGAAAAGCTTCCTTGCTCTAATAAAATGGCAGTGTTCTCCACTGCATCTGGAAGGAGAGTCCAACATGGGTAATGTACCAATCCTATTGGTAGAGACTGAGTTATAATTAGCATAATAATAGCTACCGCCCCCTTACTGCTCCCATGAGCCCCAGTTTTAAAAACTCAGTCCAAGAGTAGAGACATACTGAGTTTTGCTCTTAGGAGTTATACATATAGTTATATATATAGAAATAAATTATAATTAAAATGATTGTTGTTGACCTGTTTAATCCTGTTCTTTGTCTTTCAGGTTGAAAGGATCACAGAAGAAGGAAGAACAGAGGGAAGGGGTCTCTGCCCTCCGCGGGCAGCACCCCCAACGATCCTCCTCAGGGGTTTTGTATTCCCTCCGTGGGAACACCCCGTAGAGGAGCACCCAGCCTGGGGTCCCTGACCTCCGTGGCCAGACCAGGGCTGTGGGCTGAAGATGGAGGGGTCCGCCCCCTCCACTGGGAAGCCTGAAGGCGCTGTCGCTGGGCTCTCGGCAAGGAGCGGAGCCGCGCCTCTCAGCTGTTCGGCGGCTGCCGAACAAGCCGCAGCCGCCGCCGGCTAGGAAGCCGCAGGGCGAGCGAAAAGCGCTGGGACGGCCGGAAACACCGGCGAGGCTAGTGGAGCTGCGAGCGCGCCGCCGGAGAAGCAGCGGGAGCTGCTATAGCCGCAGAGGGGCTGGAAGCCGCAGCGCTCCCCCCCCGAAAGGGAAAAAAGCCGCGAACGGCATGGGGGCCGCCATGTTGGTTGCTACTTGTGCAACCCAAAAAAGCGCCAACAGGAAGTCCTTCCTGCAGCTGGTAGGCGTGAAGAGGCTGCAAGCCTCAGTGCGCAGGCGCGATTGGCCAAAGAGGACGGTGGCCATCTTTTTCTGACAGAGCCAAAATTTGCTGAGCAACGAGGCTACAAGGCCCAAACGCAGTCGGTTCCTCAGCCACACGAACACTGTGAGTACATGGAGGAACAAGCGGGACTCGAGAGGGCTGCTTCCCCCAATGTGGTCAAGGAAAAGCCCAAAGGGAAGGCCAAGGAGAAGTCCAAGACTTCACAGTCCCCAGCCTCAGCCTCATCTATGAAGGAGGCCGAAAAACGTATTAAGGCCTTAGAAAAAAGACTTGAGGCGGCTCTACAGGCTTCCCCCTCTACAGTACCACTGGGCCAGAGGCAAGCAACACCTGACCCAGTCACCACACTGCCGGCCTTTGGCTTACCTGAGGAGGACTGGTCACCTGACAGGCAATCACCTATGTTGCCACGCATCATATCCTCCCCAGGCCCCTCATGGAACAGACCTGAGTCAGCTAGCTATGCTAGAAGAAGTTCTCTGGGCCCATCTGCCACGTTCACGCCCACAGCGGCGGGATTAAGGGCACAGGCAAGCACTTGGCAAGATATGCCACCCGACTTGCAGGACCTTATTGCAAATGTTTATTCTCAAGGCATGGCGGCTGGGGCCACTAAATATGGCCAGCAACCTTCTCAAGCAACAACAGGGCAGGTCTGGTCAGCACCGCCCCCCTCGGGCTTGGGGTCCTTATCAGAGGAGCCACTCATGGGAGAGGACAGCGATAGGGAGTATGACCTCTCTGAGGATGAAACCACTCCCGAGCAACCTCAACCGGTAGGCCTGTTTAAGCCAACACTGTTCAGGACTCTGCTATTTAAGGCTAAACAGGTGATGAACCTACCAGGTACAACTAAAACAGCAGAAGATGCAGACAAGACCCCAGATGCCTTGCTACAGGAACCTCAGCCCGAGTCAGAACATTTCCCAGCATCAAATATTTTTCTGCAGGGAGCCAAGCGCTCTTGGCAATACCCAGCAGCAGCTCAAGGTCCATCCAACCTGGAACGTCGTTTCTACACGTTCGACGAGGAGGTGGAGAAACTCCTCGAATTTCCACCCATAGACCAACCGGTCGTGACCTTGGTCTCCAGCGCCCTGGTGCCCTCCGAAACAGGGGAGAGCCTGAAGCCAGAGGACCGAAAGGCGGAGATACTCCTGAAAAAGGCACACCAGATGGCGAGCTGGGGATTTCGGGCAGCAGCGGCTGCATCCTTCATAAATCGAGCTTCCCTCTGGTGGATACAGGAGATGCAATCTCGCCTGGGGCCGGAGGATGGAAGACTACGTCAGGACCTGGCTAAGCTACGAGCTGCGGCGGAATTTTCCGCAGATGCCACATTGCACGCGGCTAAATTTTCCGGCAGAGGCATGGCTACCACACTTGCAGCACGCCGACTCCTGTGGCTTCGACACTGGCCAGCCGATCTGAAGTCCAAGTGGAGACTGGCGTCTGCTCCATTTCAAGGCTCGATGCTCTTCGGGGACATATTGGACAAAGTCCTAATTTAGGACAAGGACAAGCGGAAGGTCCTCCCCAGAACGGGCAGACGGCAGGACCAGAGATCAGCGCCATATACAAGGCGCCAAACGCCCCGCTGGGATAGCTCCACAGGGGCAGGCCAGGGCCAAAGGTCGTACACGCAAGGTCAGTTCTCAAACCAAACCTTTAGAAGCGACCGGGGGTCCTTCCAAGACCGACCCAGGGGCTACCAGAGCTCGAGGCGGCCCTTTCGGGGGAACACACAGAGAGGCTTCCGCCGCTCTAAGTGACTCTGCCAACCATTTGCCAATCGGCGGGAAGCTCCAGCACTTCAGCGCCTCCTGGCACACCACCTCCTCAGACCAATGGGTCCAAGCTACGGTGTCAGGAGGTCTACGCCTGGAGTTTGTAGGCCAGCCCCCCAACCGATTTATACACTGCCCAAAGGTTCGAGCACTGCAAACCAAGCAGCAATTACAAAACGAAATTGCTCATTTGCTGGAAATCCAAGCCATAGAACCAGTACCGCCACAGGAGGAGGGAAAAGGATTTTATTCAAGGATTTTCATTGTTCCCAAGTCTTCAGGAGGTTGCAGGTTGATCCTCAACCTGAAGCAACTCAACATCTTCATAAAATACAGGCGATTCCACATGCACTCGCTTCAAACTATCTTGACTTCAATCAGGTCACAGGATCTGCTAACGTCCATCGATCTGAAAGAGGCGTACCTACATGTTCCCGTACATCCATCACACCGGAAATACCTCCGTTTTTGTTCAGAGGGAACACACTACCAATACAAGGCCATGCCATTCGGCCTTTCGTCGGCTCCACGGACGTTTACCAAACTCCTGGATGCCCTGACGGCACACCTGCGCTCTCATTCCATCAGACTGATGGCGTACCTGGACGACATCATCATACTGTCCAGGTCGCCAGTGCAGGCGAGACTATACGGACATTAGAAGGTCATGGCTTTACTATCAAAATGGAAAAGAGCCAATTGATCCCCAGTACCAGACTGTTACACCTGGGAGCGATCATAGACACCTCGTCGGGCTCCGTCTCTCTCTCCCCAGAGAGAATAGTGAATATACAACGTTTGATAGCCGAACTCAACCAACACAGACAGGTTCCCATGTCGCTGTTGTCAAAGGTGTTGGGAACCCTGGTTTCGGCTATAGGGATTGTGCCCTGGGCCAGACACCACATCCGGGCCCTACAGTGGTTTTTACTACCGGCACAGAGGGCCAAGGTGAGCCACTCCCATCAGCGAATCCAAATACCGCGAAATGTCAAGGTCTCCCTGAGATGGTGGGCATCGCCCGCAATACTCAAAGGCTCTTCCTTTCAGATGCAGGACAAGATGATCCTAACTACAGACGCCAGCCTTTATGGTTGGGGAGCTCACATCGGCCCCCACATGGCGCAAGGCACATGGTCAGCAGAGGAATTGGCACCTATAAACATAAACTTCCTCGAGCTCAGAGCGGTCTTTCTAGCTCTTCAGACTTTCCATTCTATTGTCCGGGACAAACACATACTAGTGCTTACAGACAATGTGGCGACCAGAGCCCACCTGAACCACCAAGGGGGCACGAGGCCGCATCGCCTCATGGAAGAGACGGCAAAGCTATTCGATTGGGCAGAATGTCACCTAGCGTCCTTATCCGTGGAGCACATTGCCGGGACCAACAACACCCAGGCAGATTGGCTCAGCAGGACTACATTAGACCCATCAGAGTGGAGGCTGGATCCAGCGCTGTTTCAACAGATATCGCGCAGGTTTGGGACTCCATCTGTCGACCTGTTCGCCACCCACCGGAATACACAGACCCGAAGGTTTTATTTGCGTTTTCCGGAACCAGGAATGGAGGGGGTCAACGCCTTGCGGTCAGCTTGGCCGACAGGGCTGCTGTACGCATTCCCCCCAGTAAACCTGATACCAAGAGTCATAGCGAAAATTCTCCAGGAAAAGGCAGAGGTTCTGATGGTGGCACCACACTGGCCACGCCGGCCGTGGTTCGCCGACCTGATGGCTCTGTCCGTAACTCCACCATGGAGGATGCCAGACCACATCACCACCCTCAGCCAGGGGAACCTACAACACCCGGATCCCCAGTGGCTACAACTAACTGTCTGGCACTTGAAAGGCACAGGTTGAAGCATCAAGATCTGCCGGAGAAGGTCATCGATACAATTCAGGCTGCTCGACATCCCTCAACTTCCAGGATATACCAGGCCACGTGGGCTGCCTTTTGCACATTCTGTAGCAAGGAGGGCAAGAACCCCAGGGAGGTGTTGGTGATCATGGTGCTGGAATTCCTACAGGCAGGAATAGACCGGGGACTGGCTCCTAACACGTTAAGGAGACAGGTGGCAGCACTCTCCACCATGATTCAGATACCGGAGTCTCGTTCGCTAGCCCATCACTCGTGGGTAAGAGACTTTATACGTGGAGCCTCAAATTCACATACGCCACTGGTACGGAGGTTCCCCTCATGGGACCTATCGATAGTACTTAAGGCCTTGACAAAACCACCTTTTGAGCCGTTGCGATCAATTCCACTTAGGCTCCTTTCCTTGAAAACAGCCTTCTTAGTAGCGGTCACTTCTGCACGCAGAGTGTCAGAGATTTCAGCCCTCTCTGTGAGACCAGATTTATGTATCTTTTATCCAGATAGAGTGGTACTTTGCTTAGACCCGACGTTCATTCCCAAGGTGAACACTTTGTTTCACAGGAAACAGGAACTGATATTGCCTGACTTCTGCACGCATGGAGACAATCCATCAGAGTTAAGATGGCATAAAATCGACGTGCGACGTGCTCTAAAGATTTATATCAGGAGGACTGAAACATTCAGGAAGTCTGAGACCTTGTTTGTTTCCTTTTCTCAACACAGAATGGGACTTGGACTATCTTCTAAATCGATAAGTCGTTGGCTAAAGGACTGCATTCTGGAAGCTTACAGAGCGGGAGGACATGACCCCCCGACGGGCTTAACAGCTCAGGAGTCCGGCCACATCGGCGGCCTGGATGACCCAGGCCTCGATAGAAGATATTTGCAGAGCTGCCACTTGGGCGGCACCTACGACATTTATTAAACACTACAAGTTGGACTCATTTGCATCCGCTGAGGCAGCGTTTGGTAGACGTGTGCTACAGAAAGTGTGTACATCTCCAACGTCCCAGTCAAGACCTTCTCCCTCCCATGGGCAGTAAATCTTTGGTATATCCCATGTTGGACTCTCCTTCCAGATGCAGTGGAGAAGACCCGTTGTACCTACCTGAACGGTCTTCTCGATGCACTGGAAGGAGAGTCCAAACCCACCCGACTAGTTACAGTTCAAAGACGTCGGAGATGGGGAGTTTGAAGTTCAGTTGTAATAATAAAAGTTGGTTATCCTCTTTCATTGGTTTTCGTTTTTAAAACTGGGGCTCATGGGAGCAGTAAGGGGGAGGTAGCTATTATTATGCTAATTATAACTCAGTCTCTACCAATAGGATTGGTACATTACCCATGTTGGACTCCCCTTCCAGTGCATCGAGAAGACCGTTCAGGTAGGTACAACGGGTCTTTAAGGGAAGGGACTAGGTGCATGAGCATCCTGTCTAATCAGATACGACAAATAATATTGTTAAAGAAAGATGTCTTGCAGATAAACTCCTTCTATGCCATATAGGTAATAGCAACATTTTGAACTGTACCCAGAAAGAAACTGGAAGACAGAGCAGCTCACGCAACAGAAGTGTTACATGGATGAACCTAGGGGTGCCCATCCTGGCATGTGCCACTATTTTCTGGACCATTTGTAGCTGCTAGGTCAGTGATGGGGAACCTTTTTTTCCTTGGGTGCTGAAAGAGCGTGTACATGTGTTATTGTGCATGCATGAGTGCCCACATCCATAATTCAGTGCCTGGGGGGAGAAAACAGCTTCTCCACATCCCCGGAAGCCCTCTGGAGGCCGGAAACAGACAGTTTCCCAACTTCTGGTGGACGCAATAGGCTTGTGTTTCACCCTCACCAGGCTCCAAAGATTTCCCTGGAGCTGGGGAAGGGTAAAAACGCCCTCCCCCATCCCCCCAGAGGATCTCTGGAAGCCAAAAACGCCTTCCCAGAGCCTCTGTGCGAGCCAAAAATCAGCCGGCCAGCAGATGCATGCACGTTGGAGATGAGCTTGGGTAACGGCTCGTGTGCCAGCAGATATGGCTCCGTGTGCCACCTGAGGCACCCGTGCCATTGGTTCGCCATCACTGTTCTAGGCTCCAGAAAGTTGCAAAAAGTGATCACATGATCTTGGGACACAGCAATGGCCACAAATTTGAACCAGTTACCAAGCATCTGAATTTTGATCATGGGAATACTATAAAGGTTGTAAATATGAAAAATGGACACTCAGTGCCGTTGTAACTTTGGACACTAAATGAAATGTTGTAAATTGAGAACTACCTTTTCCTCCCATTCAAGAGGTTACATCCAAATCTTGTCTTACTTGTGCAGGACTAGATGTGATAGAAAATGCACAGAGTTACTCACAACCAGAATGAGGGGGACTCTGGTATCAGGGTACCTTCATGATATGCTCTAGATAGGGTGGCACATTTCATGAAGGAGCA